>NC_044279.2:75560374-75868080 GCF_004027225.2 Strigops habroptila
ATATCCCCTTTCTCACATACGGTTAAGCTTGTCCTTGAGCTGACATAGGACTAGGAAAATACAAAAACGAAAGCCAACAATAGACCCAGAATAAGCACGAAGGTATCAGGGGAGGGAAGAGAAGGGAGGGTTGGCAAGCCTGAAATCATGATTATAGTGTACAAAGGCTCTGTTGTGCAGAGCTCTGTTTTCCTTGCTGCAGCCCTTGTCTTTCCTCACCAGCTGCACCACTGTGCTTCGGAGCTGTGATTTCAATATCCAGGACCTAATGGGCTGCTTGGCCTCCTCTTCAGAGATCATTCAGCAGGAAGAAGTGTGCTTCACACACAAAGAGGACTTCAAGGGAGGCAGTGGAAAGGGACAGGGGGGAGCAGCAGCTCAGAGCCATGTGAATTGGGGAAGAAGAGCACTCAGAAGTTCCTGGAAATGCCAGCTGACCCTAAACCCCAGACATGCAGTTTCACGTCTCATGGATTGGTGGCCATACAGTGATGCCTTTACTCTGATGCAGTTAAAATTCACATAATGGTACATAACACATCGGTGTGCGTAGACAACTAGTAATCAACCAATGGTAGACAACCAGTGATGAGTTATTTAATATCTTCATTAATGACATACAGAGCGGGATAGAGTACATACACCCTCAGCAAGTTTGTGGATGACACCAAGCTGAGCGGTGCGGTTGACACACCAATGGGAAGGGATGACATCAGGGGGTACCTTGTTAGGCTTGAGAAGTGGGCCCACTTGAGCATCATGAAGTTTGACAAGGCTAAGCGCAAGATCCTGTACCTGGGTTGTGGCAATCCCCAATAACAGTACAGACTGAGTGAACTGTTTGAGAGCCACACTGCAGAGAAGGACTTGAGGATAGTGATGGAAAAGTTGAATATGAGTCAGCAGTGTGCACTTGCAGCCCAGAAAGCCAACCGTATCCTGGGCTGTGTGAAGAGAAGCGTGACCAGCAGGTTGAGGGCAGTGATTCTTCTCCTCTACTGCACTCTGGTGAGACTCCATCTGTAGTACTGCATTAAGCTCTGAGGCCCTGAGCACAAGAAAGAGATGGACCTGTAAGAGCGGTTCCAGAGGAGGGCCACAGAAATGATCAGAGGGCTGGAACACCTCTGCTATGAAGACAGGCTGAGAGGGCTGGGCTTGTTCAGCCTGGAGAAGAGAATGCTCTGGGGAGATCTTCTTGCGGTCTTTCAGTATTTAAAGGGTCTTATATGAAAGACACAGAAAGACATTTTACCAAAGCCTATACTGACAGGACAAGGGGCAGCAGTTTTAAACTGAAAGGGGGTAGATCTAGATTGGACATAAGGAAGAAGGGTTTTTACAATGAGGGTGGTGAGGCGCTGGCACAGGTTGCCCAGAGAAGCTGTGACTGCCCCATCACTGGCAGTGTTCAAGGCCAGGTTGGACACAGGGGCTTGGAGCAACCTGCTCTAGTGGAAGGTGTCCCTGCCCATGGCAGGGGGTTGGAACTGGATGATCTTTAAGGTCACTTCCAACCCAAACCATTCTATGATTCTATGAGCACATGTACATACACACATGTTCTTTTTCCACTACAGTACCTTCTTACACCAATTTACCATTTAATCACACCTCATCTTTCCCAAGCTAGACCAGAACATCACCAACCTCCCCCAACATAAGACTGGACTTTACAAAAAGGGTTTTATTTGACTGTCCAAAGGACCCTTGCCAGGTTATATTTTGAGGATATTTTGTCCTGGAAAACAGAAACTTGTTTCCCTCCTTCCTTTTCATATTTGGTATGAGAATTAAAATTGTCTTTTGATTCCCCCAATTCCAGGTGCTGAGGACTTAAGGAAATTATTAAGTATCATGATGCTTAGGACAAAATGGCAAGAATCTTCATTTCCATGCACTCCTTTCATCAGACACTTCTACTCCTGCTATAAGGCGTGCTCTCACACTCGTATCATCTCACAAATGCTTACCCTTCTGTGTTCCCCAGCACCTGACCAAAACATCTATGCATCATGTGCAGCTCTGCTTAGTCCTTTGCAATGACACACAGAAAATACTTGTTTGGTTTGGTTTTTGTGCTTGTTTGGGTTTTTTTATGGAAAGGGTGATGTTCATCTTGCCACAGGGCAATATACAGAGCCTCTTCCCAGCTTTCCCACAGAAATCCAAGATTCCCAGTTTTGCTACAGACTCCTCCTTGATACCTCCTCATACCCGTTTCCCAAATTCATCAAGGAAGCAGATGTAGATGTACCTTGAGGAAAACCAAGAACTCAGTGCTGGAAAGCATTCAGAACACTGCTAAAAGATCCCACGTCATTCAGTGTGATTAGGAGACAGCAAGGCTACCATTTTCATGTCAAATCCCTATGCTGGCACAGCCTACAGCTCAGCCCACTGCTGACAAACCTCCAGCCTTTAGCTGCGGGAAACTACCCAGCTACATGATGCTCTGGGCAACTCTTCCCCCTCCAGAGCTGGGCTTGTCTCCACAGCATGGAGTCTTTGCTGTGGGGCAGGAAGGAGAAGAGGAAACATCTGCCCTCTGAGTAGGTTTGGGAGATGCTGCATACTTCTTATGCAGGCAGGCTGCTCCAGTGAGCTAGGAATTGCTAAGAGATTGAAAACCTGTTGCTGTGAATTTCAGAAATGCCTGGCAGGGGCAGCTGGAGCAACGAAGGGTTCAATGTATTAAACTCACCATAGTAAAGCCATAATGGGATTTTACATGCTGCTGCGACCAGAATACCTAAACCAGCTCAGCATCTCACCTCACCAGGCATGCTTTCAATACCTTCATCTTGCTCCAGTCCATCTCCCCCCCACCTGCACTGCTTGTCCGAGCCCTAAGGCTTTGGAAGAATGTTTATCTATACAAGAGGAAGAGGGGGGGGCTTTACCCCTCAGGCCCACCTAAGTCTCACAGGCTTGCTGGCTTCTTCCTCTGCTCCTTTTAGGAATGTGATAATCATCATTTATAGGTGGGAATATGTCAGCAGCAAACGGGACAGGGCAGAATTGCTCCCTAGGAAGGAGTAAGAAAGTGTGTTTCTGGGCAGGTGGATCAGATGCATGTGGAAAAGATTGGGAAGAGACAGGTCAAATGGCAAATGGGACATGAAGGAAAGGTATGGAGGAAAACCAGGAAGAGGAATGTTCTAGGGATAAAGCTGGAAATGGCTTGGGGGAAGGATACCTTCAGAATAAGGAGGATGTGGACAGGGATCCAGGAGGAAGGGTACCAAGGAGATGTGGCAGGCACTGGGTCTGAACAGTGTGTTGCAGTCTGTGGTCAGGAGAGAGCAGGGTGTGTGTGTGTGCATTTAGAGGGGATATCTGCACTATTTCCCATAGAGTAAATTTCTCTCTAAAAAAGCCGCTTCATAATCGGGAAGCTGGGATTTGCTCTGCTGGATCTGCCTCTCCTCTTCAAACTACTGAAGGGAGTTCATCTTGTTAAATCCTCTGCCCTGAAGGAGGTGAGGAGGTCAAATGCATTCTGGGGGATAGACACTTAGCAAAGCTGTTTCCCTGTTGTTGCAGAGACCCTATTCCCTGTGCCTCCTTCCCTTGTTCAGGCTGTAATACCTAGGAGGAGGAAAACAAGACGAGAAACAAGTGTGAATGTGGGTGACCCCTCCTTCCATCTTGCTTGGGACTCGAAGGCTGTGTGCTGTCACCCTAGGCTGATTGTGCTACCTACCTAGAAGGGGTGAGGGCAGGGAAGGCCTGGGGGTTCCTCGCAAACTCCAAGGTCTGGTTAAGTCACAGCCACCCAAATCTGTGGGTGAGACCCAGATATGCAGAAGAGGGAATATATAGAGCAAGTGCCTGATATCCCTGTGCATCAAAGAGACAAGAGCTGGTAGCAGGGCTTGCACAACTGAGGAGAAGCCCAAGTTGTACATCTGTTCCTGCCTTACTCTCAGTGTGTTGTAGACCAGCAGACGTCAGGCACTGCAGTGGTCTCTGCCCCACAAAACTGACTTTAGGGTGCAGCTCAAGGGTTAGGGAACCTGCTTAGACCTGGAGTAAGGGTCTGCTGGGAGCCCCAGGATGGAAAGGAGGAGTATAGACAAGATCAGGATTAAAGGAGATTAGCAGGGAAGAACAAATGAAGGAAAAAGAAGAAAACAGGCAGATCCACAGAGAGAGGCACCAGGGCAGCCTGCGTTCACATTCATTTAGTGAACGCTGCTTTGCCTGATCATTTTATCTTGATAAATGATAAGTATTGGCCACTCATCAGAGCATAGAATATGAGGCAGGAGGAAACCACATCATTATCAAGAGAGACTTTACCTGCCAGGAAGAACCAAAGCCCAACTGCCCCTTCGGGAATTTTCTTAAAGGCAAGAGGGATTTTTCACTCCCTTACCTTTTGAGCATCTGAAGGCCAAGATTGCACCTTGAATTAGAAGGCAATGGATTCACCTGTGGAGAGCTGAGCCTCAGACCTCCCAGTGTTGCTGGGGATTAGCTTTTTCATCTTTACTTTTTCCTCCTGTGTCCTCTATAAATTGGGACATTTTATTGGAGTAACCCTTTCACTTCTCTGTGTTGCCTCACCTACTGAGCTGCAAGCTCCTTCCTATTTCTGCCTTGCTTTTTGACTCTTCTGAGGTTTTGTCCACTCCCTCTTTCCATGATTGCTCCTTACCTCCCTCCTGAGCATTTCAGTGGGGTTGTGCTTGGCTGGCTCCTGGCCAGCATGGCATCCCCTTGACTGCAATAAGGAGGTAGGCAGGAAGAGTAGGAGGGAATGGTCAGGCTGCCTCTGAGGGACCCTCCTGCCACAATGATTTGGTTTATCTGCCATCTAGATGCATGCCCCAGAAGCCCATCTGACCCCACAGCTTGGCCACTGTGACAGTCGGAGCTAGCCTCCCTCCCTCTCCAGCCCTTTTAACCCAAAATATAAGCCTGAGTGGAAGTGAAAGAGATGTAAGTTAAAGTAGGGGAAGATTTGCTAGTGTCAATAGTTCAGGAATTTGGAGTATTTAGGTTGGCCACCTCAGACACAGTGAGCATTAGCACAAAGAAGGTGTGAGACATTTCTGTGCACACTGCTCCTTTCTAGCCCAGAAGAAACCTGGAGGTTTTCTCTTCAGCTGTGAGTAAGCTTGCAAGGAAAATCACATTGCTTGGGTCACTGACAACTTGACTGCCTCAGGGGCAATGCTCCCTAGCTGGATGGGTAACAAGAGCATCCGTCTCCAGTGCTGGCAGTGTGGTAGTCATCCACTTGGCAAAAAGATGGATCAAATCATAACACAGCCAAGGAAAACCTGGGAAGGAGATGGAGTCCAACTCTGTCAGGCCAGGCTGTGGCTGCTTAGCAATAGAAGGACAAAACTCAGTTGGGTCTTCTCTTAGGTGCTCTAGAGGGTGAGGCCTGGGTATGGAAAGATGGGGGTGAAACCTAGTGTGAGCAGGAGAGGGTTGGGGCATCATACTTACCCCTTCATTAGCCTTCCCTCCCAGCACCCAAATCAGACACCAGTAGTCACCACTGCTGTGCCAAAAAGCTCCACCACAGATACAAGGGAAGGGCAGAACAGATTAAGGGGAGTGGATGGAACTAGCAAAGAGTACATTGCTCCACCTCTCTCTAAATACTCTTTTCTTTCCCTTTTTCCTTTCGGTACCCCGTGTTTTGCTCAGTGAGGAAGGGCAGGTGAATCCCTTCCTTTCATCCTGTCTCCAGAGAGGGTCTCGAAGGGCTGGGGAATGGCAGTATCTCATTTGCCAGTGCTCTGCCACAGAGCAGAGAGAGGCAAGTCATACCTGGCTGAAGGTGGTACTGCCACCAGAACAGGCTGGAAAGACCCGACTCACAGGGCTGCAGCCAGCGTCTCCTGCCATGTCTCCACCTCACGTTACTCCATGGGGCAGCAGGAGATGGATCCATACCCAAGCTTCTTCCTTACCTTTGAAGGATGGACATGTCTCCATTTGTTCTTCCAGAGGGCAAGGCACCGTTGAGCATAGAGGAGAGCAGATCTGTGTAGGTGATGGAGAGTGGCTTCCCACCTAGAAACTGGAATGCTGTTAGCAAACAGCACTACAGAGGGTTGTCACCATGACATGCAGAGTCACAGGAGTAAGGTCCCTGACAAGAGGAAAGGGCAGCCCTCTACTCAGCATGTACAGCCTCTTGGCCCTAATTTCTCCTCTGCTCTGGGCTCTGTGTGCCAGAATGAGATGCATCAGGAGAGGTACCATTTTGCTAAATCTTGAAGCTGACACTCTTAATATCCATTAGTGTTGCTACCCTGCCAGAGAGCATTAGCTGAGATACATGGACTGTTCCCTCTCTGATCCCTAGCCCCAGCCCCTACCATCCTTCCTTTTGTCTCCCCAGCACAGCCTGACTGCTGTTCCCAGTTCCAACAACATCAGTTATCACAGGTTCAACCCCTCTGTTCAACCAATCTATCATTGCTGTCTTTCACTCCACTTCTTCTCAAGGATTTTCCAATCCAAACCATTCTATGATTCTATGATTTTTATATCTTGAGGAAAGTGTCTCTCCACACAATGCACATGGACCCACACCCAGACACATACGAAGCAAAGGACAGAAGACAATACTTACTTTCTTCTGCCTCCAAGAAACAGATATGAAGCACTAAATGGAGCAAACGAAGGAGAAATCAAAGATTCTGGCATTCCCTCTTGGCTGCGTTGCAGGGGTCAGCAGAATCCTCTGCCAAGATTTGGCTTTGAAGCACTGTGCAAATGAGTTGTCAAAGCCATCCCTGCCATCCCTCCGCTATGTTGGACCAGTGAGCATCCAAAAGCAGGCTGGTTGGTGCTCCTCTGCAGAGGATTGAACAGAGGTGAGGAGAGTGAATAGGATTTTCTCTGGATGTCTGTGACCAGGTTGGAAGGTGGTGCTGGCCCTCTATGCATTGGTCAAGCTGCCGCAGACTCAATGTGCTAATTGCCAAATCCAAATGACCTGAAGCAGCTTATACTCAGAGAGTTAATATCTACTCTCCTCTACCCAAACAGAGGGCCATATAATGACCTCAAACCAGGCATGAACCTCGATGCAGCAGGTTGCTGATTTGCACAAGCCACAGCCATGCTCAAAGGCAGGCTGACAACTGCAGTGCAGACAGCCTGAGAACGGTGCTCTCACTGTCCCTGATGTGTTTGGCACAGTTGTAATCCCAAAGGGCGGTGTCCGTGGGACTTCAGAACCTTCTAGACATTGAAGAGTCTTTGGGAAAAGGGAAGAGAAGGACAAGCAAGAGAAGTGCTTTCTGCAAAGGACCTTCTGGGAAGATGACTTTAAAGTACTCAGGCAAAGAATAGGAATGATTTTAGGAGCAGTGCAGTTTGTTCTGCAGTTTGACTGTGCAGCTATCAAACATCAGAGACAGAAAGAAGATTATACCAGGATTCCCATTTTGGATGGGTGACTACGAGCAGCAATGCATATGTGTAACCAAGAAATGTCAAAGGCTGCTACAGATCCATGTGCCTTCACCCACAGTCATTTTGATCTACCTCCTAGTCTTGATATCGGGATCTATCTTTTCCCTTACCACCCACAGAGGCTCAGAGAAAGGAAAAACAAGTTAATAGTTACCCACTACACGTAGCAAGCCAAGATCAGCACAGTACACTACAATCATAATGTTACTTCAGTGCGGAAATATCGGGAGATATGTTTGTGGGTGTGTGCTTAATGATGGAGAAAGGATTTGGTGGAAGTACAGTATGGTGTACTTATATTTGTGTTCATCAAGAATAAACACCCACTTGTTTGCAGTAAAGCAAGTATAAATGTGTTTCTGATCACCCTGTAATACTGATAGTTCTCTCTCCTCTCTTATTTTCAGGTGATACTGCCCTCACCAGACAGGGAAGAGTGGCAAATATATATTTATTACTGCTGGATAGGAAGATGAATGCCAATTGTTGGAGAGCAACAAGAGCAGTACCGCTCCATAAAAAAGGATGAATAATGAGCCAAGGGTAAGATAAGCACACTACCTGAGCAAGGGTTGGGATAGCAAGAGATCTATCAACAAGCTTAGGTAAACCAAGATGATGAAACAGATTTCAGCTCTATTCCAGAGCAACACAACTACAGTACACCAAATGCAGTTCCTTGGCCTGAGCTTAAATAGGATTGTGGGCAGAGGATGTCTCAGTGGAAGCCCCAGGTGAGACTGGTCAGGGCAGATATGGCTCATCAGTGCACTCAGTGCCCTGAAACTGATTAATCCCACTGAATGCCATGTTCTGAATGCATTGGTTGTTGCAGCTGTGACTGGGTGAGCAGTTATACAGTTACATTCTAGCGTGTGTTTATGACAAACAAGTTTGTGTATGCGTGATCTACCAGCATACCGGTATGAAGCTGTATGGCTACTGAATCCAAAACGAATAAAAAGTGTAGCTTATGGAGCTGCTTCCATCTACTGACCCAGTAATCTGTCTGATCTCAGAAGTATGGATGAGTTATTTTTACATTTGCTATTGCTCCCAGTTTAGGTAAATTAATGATGGAGAAATCTTTTCAGAAAGACAAGCCTCAGCGCCAAGTTTGTTTAATTTCTTGGTCTCTGAAATGTTGTATTTGACTGAGTTTGAATCAAAATGGCTGTCAATCACTGTACCTGAAGAAGTAGTAGAATGCATGAATATGCTTGAGTGACCTCTCTTTAGAGAGATGCTGAGCAGATTGTTAAAGGGTTTGTAGCTATGCTAGAAAGTTGGAGAAAAAGATTAGTTTTCTTGAAGGTGAGGAGACACTCTCTGTCTGTGATCCATTTTAATATGATATACTAAGGAGCCTCTCACAGTGAGGAAGAGAGGAAATAATAATTTTCCTCCCTACAGGCAGCTGATATTGTCATATTGTCCCTATGCAAAGCAGAGGTAAAAGAGAGATGCAAAAACAAAGAAAAGAAATCAATAGGTGTTAAGGTACAGAGGCACATGCGGAAGTCTGAAAGGACAATAGACGCAGAAGAATTGATTGGAAGCTTGAGTAAAGGAAATAAGTATTCATCCAAGCACCTAGATAAACAAAGTCTTTAAACGGCGTTGCTATGTAAAAATAATGCCATAGCAAAACATAGGTGTGAAAAGTCATTATCTCACACAGAGATCTCTTGGCAGAACAGGGAGTGCATTGACAGCTCCATCCTGGCCCAAACACAATGGCAGCTCTAAGCTATCTCTTGTGATAAGCCCTAGCCCTACTTTCTGGCTCAGGCTGGCACTAAGACCGCACCTCTAGCCCACACCACAAACTTGTCAGCATAAATCTCTTAGCAGCTTACATTTTGTTTTGGCTTCCCTGCTTTAGACCCACTACAGCCATACCTCTATTATCTTTATACCTTCTCTACTGGCTTTTATCCTCTTTATAGGAAGTACTGGATTGTCACAGACAGACTCTTAGCCGTGGTTTTTACAGTATAAAGTTCATCTTGAATCCTCACATAGTTTTCTTAAAACATATGAAATTGCAGTTTGATGTCTCCATTTTACCCTGTCTACTGTTTTTCAAGGCAGAATCTAGCTGTTTATCTTAGGAGAACAAGACAGTATTTACAATGTCTCCTTACCAACATAGTGTTCAGGTGCCAAGCAGAAAAATCCCTAGGATTACAAAATCCCTGGGTTTACAAAAACTCCTTCTTCTGGGTACGAATATGCTCAAATCCTTTGGAACAGGGCATAAAGCTTCCAGTCCCAAGCCACAGCATGCTCAAGAACAACACATAAGCTCAGACCTGGAGGACAAAGAAGGATGGTGACTAGAGTGAGGACTGTTGCTGTCTGGCCTTTATCCACTTGTTTTGTCCTTGCTACTGAGATTGTTGTAAGACCATCTCATTGTCTATGATTGCTCTCTTCCCTCACTCCGCCCCTTATAATGGCACTCTTCTGACAGCTTTTGATGGTGAAGTTGGAAGGAAGGACAGTTGGGTCTGGGTTCCTTGAGGCTGCTTGAGAGTGGCAGGACTTTGTGCCCTATTGCCTGCAAGCCAAGAGCAGTATGGAGGTACGAGGTGAGGCAAGGTGACAAGTGAGAGATGTCTGGATACAGCAATGTAAAAAGCATGAGCAGATGACACAAGAGAAGAGGAGGCAGAAAGAGTTGTTGAGTCCTGTTAGATCCCTCTGATGATACTGGGTCACAATGGAGCCAGGAGAAAACGGGCAAGAAGGAATCTAGGTTTTTATCTGAGAAAACCAAAGAACAGCAAAAGCACCAGCCTGCAAGGCCTTTTCAGTGGGCATGCCAGGCAAATCATGGGACAAGGGCGGGCTCCAGAACCAGGCACACCACAAAGTGCCTAATTCCTACTTCAACACCTAAATTCCCATTGACTGGAAGGGACTGCAAGTGTGAATCCTCGAGTAATTTGTCATTCCCTCGCTCAGGTTTGTAAGGGCCAGATTAGCACAGATTGAATGAATGAAGTAGCTCTGAATTAATCTTCAGTTTAGCAACATGTTCCTTTTGTCCTCCATAAGGATTAGATAGACAGCACCTCAGGGCTGACCTCTAAGCTCTACCTGTTGCTACTCCAGGCAGCCCAAGGCTGATTTGCCTTGGATTTGAAGCAACTGTTGTCAATAATATAAACCTCAAGAGCTGAGTAATAGGCCTCCTCATGAGATCTTATTTCCCCCCTGCCCCAGCCACCCTGTCTGCTCCTGCAGCTTTAAACCCAGTAAAGGAACAAATCACTTTTTTCTAATGATTGAAAGAAGGCAGATAAGAAGTAGGTCTTCAAATTCAGAATCCGAGATGTGATTTCAGTTCTTATCATATTTTTCCATTTTTCCCCCTTCTTCCCAGAAGAAAATAAATTGCTTCAATAAATTACATCTTTAATCTGCATAGGGGACCAGCAGGCTAGGCTCTCCTTTTAATATGTTCTATTGCAAGATAATCAACCCCTTCCTCTCACTGCATGGAGGAAACTAATAGATTTTAAACAATTCCATTATTTAATGATTTCTCCCATTATTAATACAAATTGCCTCCACTTGCTTTTAATTAGAGCATTTTTATTTTCTAATAAATCCCAATCAGGTTCTCTCAAACACCATCTAAACATGGGGAGATTACCACACTTTTTGTTTAAACAAAGAACCCATCACACTCGCATGCCTTGCCTCCCTCCATTTCTTAAGACTTTCCTCCTTCCAAAGTCTTCTTCCATTTCCCTCTCCTGTCTCTATCAGCAGAAACCACCTATTTTCTTCCCCTACTGCTTTCTTCTAAATCTATGTCACTATCTCTGGTGGTGAAGTCAGTGAGGCCACCCCATTTACACTACCAGTTTGTGGTCTTCCCTGCTATTCTGCCTGCATTCCCAAGAGTGACACAGCTCATAACTGGTGGTACAGACCCTCTTTCCACAGGGCCTCCTTTCTCTGTCCTGACACATGAAAAGGAGAAACTCTGCTAACCTTCAGGTGAGGGTTGCCTCTGTCCCAATGGCAGCTCCACTTGCAACATCAGCTGCTGTTCCATGCCCAGATGTTTGTGATGTAACTGTGCAAAGGTACCTCCACTCTGAAAGTAGAACTTCTGTGGTCATTCAAAGTGGTGGGAGTACCTATTCTGGGGCCAGTTATAGCAAGGATTGCAGGAGATTCTGTTTCTGTTACCATGGCTGTGTGGATTGTGCCCAACTGCCTGCTTTCCTGCATGGACTTTTGGCTAGACTCCTTGGCCCTGGAGGTTTTCACTCACCTTTGGGTCACAAACAGCTTAGGTTAGCCTAGCCCTGAGCACTGACGTGCCATCACTAGACACTACACTTATTTCCTTCTTGTCTGTCTCCAACAGCACCAAGAGACCACCCTTCAAAGGAGGTACGGAGAAGCTGTGTGCGTGCAAGAACACCCCATCCAGCAACTCTGGGACCCTGAAGGTAGCAGATGAAGAGGCAGCATTGCCACCATTATCTTAAAGGGGAAGGAGAAGGGTGTGGTTTACCCCACAGGTCTATGACAAACCTAAGACATCCCAAATCCCACAGGGCTGGGATGCTTCTTAATCTGACAGTCTTGGTTGTTTGCGGTTTTTTGTTGAGGGTGGGGGATGTCCCTGCTCATTGCATGGGGCTTGGCTTTTGAAGGTCCCTTCCAACACAAACTATTCTATGATTCTATGATTGCGGTGTTTATGTTTGGGTTTTTGGGGGGGTGGAGGGAAGCATGATCTCTAAAGGCCATGATTCACAAAAAGACCATTGAAGTGTTTGTGTGAAAGAGGTTTGAGAAGGTGCACCTGGACATAATGACACACTAAAAATACAAGAATGGCTATATCAGAGCATATCAAAGATCTAGAGTCTTGTCCTCAGGAAGGAATGTTTAAAAAAGTATAAAATATCCCCACAATGGAGTGCCATCTTTACAGAGGACACCAGCTGTTGTACAAAGCAACACCAACTCCCTTGCTGCTGCCAATCAAGTGCATTCCCTAAATGCTGCTGCTTGGAGCAGACAGGGGTGGCGTTCAGCCCACCTTTTAATGCAGCTGTTTCTGGGGTGGAACCTGATGCTCTGTTTGCTTCTGCAGTGCAGCAGCATGTCTGCATGACAGGGAGAGAGAGGAATGAAGATTCCTGAAGAGGTATGATTCAGTGCTGAGGATGTCTATACTGCCAGCTAGGAGTGGTCTGGAGACCCCTGCTTTATTTAATGCTGTCATAGAACAGTTTAGCTTTCAGAAGCGGGCACCACTGAATGCAACCCAGCAGCTGGGTAAGACTGGTTCTGGGTGAGAAGCATTATGTATGCCCAATACACTAGCAGTTCTCCCTCTGTATGACACCTGGATGCTCTGAGGTGACTACACCAGCCTCAGAAGGCTACCAAAGGAGCCCCAGCTGCTGTTCTCATGAGACAAGGACACAAACAGGCCACAGGTTTCTTGCTGCAACCCATCTTTTTTACTGCTGCTGCCTGTCCTCCTGAGAGGCAGGACAGTGGAAGTTGTCAGCTGCTATGGCAACCCTGTCTTGTCTGGCAAGTAGCGAGGAAGGTTGCGAGTGAGGGCACAGATGAGAAAGGGTGTGGGGATAAACGATCTCCACAGCTTGGTTCAAGGTAATCAATAGGCAGAGGTCATTAGCCTTCATCCTTCATCACTGCAGCACAATTGATGCTCCAGGAGCTGCACGGCGTAGGAGGAAGACACTGCTGTGGGGTGGACAAGCACAGGGATAGGAAAGCTGGGTTCCTGCACACTGATGGGCTGGACATTGACTTCACATGCATGGGCTTCATCTCCCTCTGCACTTTTGCCACATCGCCTGCAATGTGTGGCACACAACAGCCCCCTCCCACCAGCTTGCACCTCACTTAGCCCACTGGGTGCCACACTGCTCTTGCCCACCTACATACACTCTCCATGGGTGTCATTTCACTGCTCCTCATTGGCTTGCAAAAAGACACATCTGCCCCCACCTGCAGGCAGGTTTGCAATGCACTGACCAGCCCTAAGCTTCCAAGCTGTGGAGGGGTGATTCCTTATCCTGGTGTAAACCCAGCCCGTGCCAGTGATCCTAGACCCCCAGACACACACACCTGACACGCACATAGAAAGCACAGCCCCACACACATACCCTCCCAGGTTTGCCTCTGCCTCTGATGTTTGCACACACTGCCACAGCCAACTTTCCTCCTCTCCTCCCAGGCAAATTTGCTCAGCTGCTCAGAGCATCCGAGTTCTCAAGCGTACACACATCCTCCCCTCCACCCCGATACTCCCTCCTGCCACGCCAGCCAGCGCCAGCCTCCCACACAGGAACACATGCATGGAGACAGGGAGCGGAGCCCTCAGAGAGCTGCTGGAGCAGAACAGATGGCTTAGCAACCAAAAAAACAGTCATTCGCTCCACAAGTTTCTTCCTCAATGTTCTGTTTGTTTTCAGAACACGTTCGCCGCCAGAATAAAATACAGGCAAGATGGGCTGATATATAAACACCCCAGCCTTGATCCCCCAAGGTGTGAAGTCCCACCTGCTTTTTGCACCTTTTATTTCACAGATCCCAACTGATTCTTCCTGAGGCACGCCCCCACTGGCATACAGATTAACTTAATCTTCCTTGGGAGACAATACCCCTGGTATTGTTCTTGCCTGCAGCTGGCAGGCACCCTCCATACTTGCCAATGCTCATTTTTCCATTCCAGATGTGCACCTGACCCATAAGAGCACTTTGTCTCTTATGCTGAAAAGCATTTGCTAAGGGTTTGAGAAGGCTGCATGGTGGATGGAGAAATTGCCAGATCTGCAATAGGACCCATTGGGTAGCACATGCTGTTAAAAAGAAGGGTCAGGGGTATACTGCAGCTGCTTCTCCCCTGCAGCGAATTCCTGATTGGGAATTGGGATAGCAGATAAAGGCCAATTCATATGACTGAGAAGAAACTCTGTCTCACATGCAGGAGGGGAGCTCTTATAACCTGCTGATGCCCTGCATCACAGGCAAATGGGAGCTATACCTATTCCTGAACTTACAGGTCAGTTATCAGGGCTGTCTTTATCCAGGACCTATGTATGGCAACGGAAGGGAGAGTCTTAAACCCTGCCTCACCACAGCTTCGTGCCCCCTAGTGGGGTTGGGGGTTCCCTGTGCTTGCCATACATCAGCAACTGAGCAGTCGTGTCCACCACCAGAGGCTTTAGGGTCAAGCTGAGCTGCAACAGAATCATAGAATCCCAGACTGGTTTGGGTTGGAAGTGACCTTAAAGATCATCTAGTTCCAACCCCCTGCCATGGGCAGGAACACCTTCCACTAGACCCATGCCCCATCCAACCTGGCCTTGACCACTGCCAGGAATGGGGCAGCCACAGCTTCTCTGGGCACCCTGTGCCAGAGTCTCACCATCCTCATAATGATGAATTTCTTCCTAATATCTAATCTAAATCTACCCTCTTTCAGTTTAAACCCATTCCCCCATGTCCTATCCCTATATGCCCTTGTAAAAAGTCCCTCTCCAGGTTTCTTGTAGGCCCCTTTAGGTACTGGAAGGCTGCTGTAAGGCAGGTCTTTGCCTCCCTCTAGTGATATATCTGAAATAGGGCCTCACAGACCCACTCCCCCCACAATTTCACCAAAATCCAGGGCTGGGATCTCAAGATGCAGGGTCCAACCTCCCCTGCCAGCTGAAACCAGGCTATTTATACAAGCGAGCTAATTAAGGGTTTTCATGTTCATTCCCACGTTGGCACTTAATGATGATGCCTCCTGGGCGAGCTCACCAGATGCATGGGCTCGGAGGAGGAAAACCCCAGGAAGGCAAACAGCTGGCTCCAGTGCAGTAGGAGGAGAGGAGAGCTGGCTTTGGTTGGGGAAAATCTATGCTTTTTTGGGCAAGTTGTCTCAAACCTTGCCTACCAACCCTCACCCTCCAATGGGAATCTCTGCCCTTGCAATGTTCTCCACTGAGAGGGAACCGCACATCTCTGTTTCATCACTGAGCATGGGCCCCGATGTCCCAGAGTACAGTCAATTAAGAGGCACGCCATGCACAAGCTGCCTTTGTATTCCTAACAGTGGCTGGGTAGTGCTCTCCCTACATGCCATTTCTCCCTGGTCCCCTCCCTGGGAAGAAAAGAAAACATAAAAAGCTTCTGCAAGATGAAAAATAATTTTTCAAAGGAAAGGCTCGATGAAGGGGTAATTGACAAACACAGTCAGTGTGAGAAAAGGCAGGGAGAGGGGTGGGGAGTCCATGGGTAAGGAAAGGCAAAGGTTTATGTCAATAATTCATGAGGAGGAAGTCCTCCTGTGCTCTGGAGGCTGGTGTTCTCAGCCAGTGATGAACGGCTGTCAGGCCAGGGCAGCGGGGAGGTTGTCAGAGCATAGCTTGCTTCATGTCAAAAACATGGTCCGCACAGACAGAGAGGGTGTTGACACTGGCATCTAGGCCAAGGATGGATGGAAAGGTTGAAAAGATAAGCTGGTCCTTTCTGGGTGATGAATTTGCGCTAAGGAGCACAAAAGACATGAGGTAGGGTCTCTTTACCCTAAAGAAAAGTTGTCCTCCCACATAATTATGCTAGGTCATGTTTAGCTCTGACTAATCTAATCCCTTTGTTATACTTAAGGGATCATACTTACAGTTCCACTTGCACTAAATTAAGTCATCCATGCTGTGTCCAGCTAACAGGACAGAAAGTTTCAGTATGAAGGCAGGGACGGGGCCCCTCCTGTCTGCATGTGCTGTATGTGCTCGTACATTACCAGCCTTTGCTGAAGGCTCAAGGTTGTCTCAACTGTGAGACTCAGTTTTGCTCCTACACAAGCTACATCTAGACTGGGCTGCAAAGACAGGCTGCAGCGTATCTCGTTATTCCCATCCGACACAGATGAATCCATGGAGACTGCAGCATGCCATGGCTCCCTGCTCACCTGCGTCCCTGTTGTATCACATCAGGCAGGCACCACCAATGTGGTCTGATCACACATGGGCTCAGCACAGGACAGGGGTACATTGCAGAGCAGTGACCGTAGCAGAGAGGTGTGCTGGAGTGCTGAAGCGCAAATATGGCCTGAAAGAGCTTTTCCTTTGTCCCCAAGGGCCCTGCTAGGGAAGGAGGGCATGAGCACCCGCCATGCTACCACCGTGAAATTGTGAGCAGTGGTGCTATGCAGCACGGCAACAACTGTGAAATCCCGAGGGGAGTCACGGATTCGTTATACTGTAATGTATCTGGGTCAAAACAAGGCAGGCGAGGGGAAGCAACAGGACAAGGAGAGCTGTAAATCTTCCTCCTAGACTGCCTCCCCTGCGAGCAAGAACAAGCACGCACAGTGTTGAGCAGACTGTTGTCACTGGAGCCATCTATGGAGCTTTTGACAAAGATGGGGAGAGGTGTTGTGCTCGCCCCAGCACTTGCTGAGTAGACAGGGTCTCTCTAGGCTGCCTCTGCACCGGGCACTGCGGTAGCTCTGCCTGTCTCCTCCTTTGCATTGCAGCAGCTTTTGGAGGTCCATAGCTGAGACCATGGTGGGGGGGATGGCCACAGCCCAGGGAGCCTGGTGTAGATCATTGACAGCTTTGCCATGCCATGGCAGGGCAGGCAGAGACCATGGAATTGCACAGCAACAGATAGGCTTGGTCCATGTGCCAAGCGCTGGAGAATGGAAGAAAGACAGCCTCATTTCATGTGAAGGGCATTGCTTCCCTCCTTCCACCTCCCATGCTTTTAGTTGACACACTTTGAGACCTCAATCCCCTCCAGTTCCAGCATCCCTTCTTGTATTTCCAGGAGGTGATGGTCTGTCTGTTTTTCTCAGCTGCTTCTTTCTCACAAAGCACTGACAAGGGGCTGCTTCTCCATATTGGATTACACTTTCCTGCAAAAAATGGTACTGGCCATGCATTATTGTATCTATGGTCCCCAGACAGTAACCACAACATCATCCTGTTGCTATCTTCACTAGCTCCCAGGCTGAAAGACCAGGGGGATAAGTAGAAGTTCCTTTGCAAAGTCAGTGGGTGCCCAAGGTCATGGAATCATAGAATGGACCTTAAGATCACCCAGTTCCAACCCTGCCACAGGCAGGAACACCTTCCACTAGACCAGGTTGCTCAAAGTCCCAACAGACCTGATCCTTTCACGCCTCATCCCATGCACATCCTGCCATATATCTCTCTCATCTAGTGACAACCAAAATTTCCCCTGCCTCCTACTTACACTGGGAGTTCTCCCCCAGCCTCCCAGCCTTGCTTCCTCCCTCTGGTCATCTCTGGAAGCGTGGTCATCTCCCTCCTCCACCACTGTGGAAGTTGCCAGCAGGATCTGCAGGAAAAAGGCTGCATTTCCTGGCAAAGTCGGTCAAGTTTTGGCACAGCAGATCAACCTTTGGGGCCTCCATGTGTTTCATCCTTGGAGCCCCCATGTGTTTCACCCACGCTTACTCTTACGCTCTTTCTCCTAATCAGCTTCCCCACAGACATCACCCAATGTGGTATATGGCTCGTACTTCTATCACCATGGGACCATCTTCATTTTTGTTGCCTTTTCTTCCTCAATGCCACCAGAAACAAAAATTTATTATCACAGAGGGCCATTATGGATAAATGATCTCCCATCAGCTCTATTTATCAGGGATGGGGAGGAAGCAGGAGCCCATGTGTGGAGGTGGGGAGGCTGACAGCCGCATTCATCTGCAGACCTAATTAAAGTGCAGTGATGCTGCCCGTGGCAGGTAGTGCCACAGCAGGACATCAGCAGGGAGGCAAACAAACCGGGAAGGAACAAGGAGAGCATAGAGAGACAAGTGGAAGAAGAAGGAGGGTAGGAGAGGAGGGGACAGGGGAAGGAAGACAGGGTGATAAGGGCAGCCCACTGCTTCTCCATCACCCTACAGGTGCTGCCTCCCCATGGCTTCCCTAGCAAATTCCTAATTGCAGAGACTTTCTGTTTGTCACCTGGCTGCTATGAAGTGACAGCTCTTTTTGTAATGTTAATAATGTCTTCTAAGCCCAGAGCAGCAGTCAGACCCCATGAGGGGTGGTGAGAGATGCAGGGGCGTGGGGCGGGGAGAAGAACACATAGGGATTTCTTAGTCTTTCAGAGGAATTCAGCAATTGGGCTTTTGGTTGGCACAGAGTAAACAAGCCCACACCGGGTCTGACGAGCCAGGCCCAGGCATCCATGGGCATACAGGTCCTGGCTGAAGGTGAGAGGACAGGGATGAGAAGTGTGGAAGGGGCACGGAGCCACATGCATAGGCATACAGAGGTGGCAGGAGGTTTTGGTGTGAGAAGGCCAAATCAGCCCATTTCATGTAGTTGAGTGAGTGTGTAATAAACACCCTGATGTGGCAGGGGGAGATGCAATGACATACAACAGAAAACAAGCTGTACTTACAGTGACTGCATGACAAGGGTGAGAAAGACACTTTGTGATGTTCTCATGCATGTTTGTTCAGTGTGCATGCTGCTTTGTGCTCATGTGCCATGTGCTCTTATGCATACAGACTTCTCATTGCCACGTGTGTTCATGTGTGTGTCCACCCTCCCTGTGTGCCCAGTGTGAGCCTGTGAAAGCCTAAGCAGCAGCTTGGATTTGTGCCTGCGAGGTGCTAGCCCATGCTGCCGTTGCACAGTTGTGCGTCTTTGTGTGTACACGGGCACACACAGATAGATGCTGCTTCCCTTCTGCACCAGCTGAGTGCCCAAGGAGCTGCAGGGCATCCGATGTCCGGACGGCAGCCCTGTGCTCATGGGTGCTGTGAATGATACAGGCTAGCTGTGGCAGTTCTCAGCAGCTCAAGAGAAGGCTCTTAACTTGCGCAGACAGCCGGTGCTGGGGGCAGCTGGCAAGAGGCTGGAAGCCAATCCATTGTGACAGCTGCTCTGCCAGGGGTGGTTGGGGGCTTCTATCTGCTTGTTTTCACCACAAACTAGTTACCTAGTGTAAGGCTAACAGGGCCACCACTGGATCTGCCAGAAATGGGATCTAAAGGGACAAGCACAGAGTGTATTAAGCAGAAGAGTATCAGGAAAGCAAAGCACTCGAGAGCTGCACACTTCTTGGTTCATGCGCTACTGTTACACACTTCTCTCATGCTAGTTGCTTTTGTAAGGGTCCCTCTTCCTTTCTATCTTCCTTTGCTCCTCCTTATCCTCCACCACATCCTTCTTGCTTTTTCCCTAGTACCTTCCCTCCATGGCCCACTGGAGGGCTGAGCACCCCAGTCATGACGCTGTAAAAGGAAGAGCTTCCAGTGTGGCTGGGACTGGCTCCTTGGGTATCTTTTGGCAAAGAAATTTGAGAGGGGACTACAGTCATCCCCTACTGTTGCCACATTTTCTTCAGCATCCCTTAGCCACTCTGGGAGTCCCAGGGCCAGGCAGGCTGCCAGCTGTTACAGAAAACTGCTGAGTTTCTGCTTTCCAACAGGCTCCTGACAGCACTGGTGAGCCTCATGCTATGAATAAGGGAGTAAACAGTAACAGCACTTGAGCCTATTGAGGAGACCCAAAGCATACCTCAAGCATACCAAAGACGCCTCAAGCATACCTACCTTGTGGATAGCTATAGCTAACAGGGAGGAGGGCTTAAGAGCAAGCACAGAAAATCTAGTGCTGCGGATCAGCTTTGAGTCTACTTTGAGTCTTTCTGTCACCCTAATGCCACATGTTGAGCCCTTTCTCTGCAGTCTCACTCTTTTCCTTCAGTCCACTGCAGGAATGCTGGTCCTTTCTCTGGCCTCACAAAACAGTTGGAGGAGCCAGTGAGGACCCAATTTTCTAGCCCCACAAAGACTGGGAAGAACAGAAGAGCACAGTGTGTGACTTGGCAGAGGAAGCACCTTTCTCGCACATCACCCCATAAATCTCATGCCTGACAGAGTTTCTAATGCTGGAGTCACTTTAAACCACAGTATCATATTGGGTTAAATTGATGAATGGCACTGAGAGTGGGGACAGCCTAAAGCACTGAACAGGGACCCTGCCGATGGTAGGCCTCCCACTCTTGTTCACATTCTGCTCCCTCTCTCCACTAATGGAGCCTCATCTTTTTAATCAGAAAGTAAGGGCTCTCCAGGTTACTGTCTGAAATGTTCAGAGACTCTTTAGGGAGACCTGGAAGCAGCAGTGCTTGGCTTGGAAACTTTTCAATTGGGAGAGGACAAAAGAAGGAAAGGACAAAGAGGTTCAGAGCGTTCATACATGAAGGGTTGTGCCTCCTCAGCTGTCAGTGGTGTCAACAACAGCCTGTCAAGTTGTTTGAGAAGCTCAATGCCAAGCTAGACTTGTCCAGGAGAGTAATGAATATAATGCTTGTCAGAAAAGGACGCCTCTAAAAGGTATGAAGAGAAGTCCAGGGCAATAACCTCCTCTCCTTCAGGAGAGAGGAGTGGACTCCTGGGGCACCACAGTGGAGTCCATGGGAGATCATTCCAAGACAGGGGTCTGACTTCGCTGCAGCCAGCACTGGAGTTCACACTGCTGGGACCAGGCTAACCCTTTCTCAGATCATTCCTTTGACTCCCTGGATTCATGTCTTCTCAGACTAGAAAAGGAGAAAGGTTTTCAAAAGTGTCTGCCTGGTTTGATGTTATTTCCTATCATGTGGTGATCTAAGTGTAAAACAATGTCAGAATATACTCCAGCCCTGTGAAAATCCATTTTTCACTTCCATTCTGGAATGGAAGTGAAACCTTTGGAATGAAACTAACTAGAGTGAAACCCCTGGAATGAAAGCGAACCTTTTGGCATTCAGATTCTACCCTGTTACCTGCGTCTGCACAGCACCAAGCATGAAAACTGAAGTTGCCTCACCCTCACTGTTATTTTGACCTTTTCTTTTCCACTCCTCCCCACTGTCCCATCCTCCTTCCCTTGCAATCCCAGAATATTGTCCCCTGCTCTGCCACTGATCCTCAATGGCTGCCTTCTCCTTTTATGTTCCATTCCCCAAATTTCATGTTACTACCGTGTAAAATCTTTGGAAACAAGGCCATCATGGAGAAGTCTATAAATCAAAGGCCCCTTCAGAGTTAGAGATGTGTTTTGACTGAGGCTTTCAAAAGAAGCTTGCTGTGATTTAGTTATCATGGCCACCAGCCCTCTCTCCTTTCAATTTCAGCCTCCCACTCAGCCTTGTCCTGTGCAACAGAAGCTCTAAGTGGCCATTCCTTCTCCCTCTATTGGTCTCCGGGAACAACACAAAGTCACAGTTTAGCATCTTCACCATGTAGCTCCCACAATTGCTGCCCTCCACTGTCACTGGGATGCAAACACGAGGGTGTCAGGAAGACTTCTAATGTGTTGGCAGGGGGCAAGCACTGGAATATGACTTGCACTGCAGGTGCTTCATGGGAGGTATACTAAAATAAAGGCAACAGGGAACATGTAAGACTCCTAGAGAGCTCACAGTAGGTAGCTAAATAGAGCAAGGAGGTGTGCTAGATACTGAAAGACAGAGGGAGGAGGAAGGGGTGCCTGGGGAGGGCACCTTCCCTGCTTGGCTGCTGGCAGGCACAGTGACGTCAGTCCTCCTACAAAGGGACCTGGAGATAGGATAATTTCAGCTGCGGCATTTCTGAATGCTGGCTGTGCTGATGAGCAGGGCTGCTGCGATGAGCTTACCCTCGAGAGAGTGCACACAGGGCCAGGCAGGGAAAAGACAGGGAGAAGCACGGTTTGGGACAAGAGGGAGAGAAAGTAGCTTTGAAATGTGGCAGACTTCAATCCCCTCTGCTTGGGTGGCTGCTTTGAGGGATGGGGGAACAGGTGGAGGCAGAGCCAGTTATGCTGCACATGGTCCCCGCAGGTAGTGAGATCAGAAAATCTTAGCCAAATGTCTCTCTCTCAGAGCTGGTTCTGCTTCCTGAGGCAAAGGAAGCCTTTCCATCCAGGGTTAAACCATCTGTGACAAGCATCTGCCACTATGCCATGTTCCATCTTCTCTGAAAGCTTCCAAGCACCCCAACTTTCCTAAGGTGATGGTCCCCAAAATCCACCATTTTGCTCTGTTTTGCTGGAAATTCTCCCTCCTTTGCATGAGCCCCACCTGATCCTTAAGCACAAGAAGCTGGGAGGGAGCACAGCCAGGACACCTAACCCAAACGGATATTCCATACCACAGCACATCGTGCTTGGTATAGAAACTGCGGGAGTTGGTTGGGAACAGGTTGGGATCACATGGTCAGCATGTGGTGAAAAGTATTGTACATCAATCACTTGTGTTTCTTGGGGTTTATTCTTCTCTATTTCCTTATATTATTATTATTGTTGTTATTATTATAATTATCTTTATTTAAATTATTAAGCTGTATTTAACTCATGGGTTTTACCTTTTTCCCAATTCTCCTCCCCATCCCACATGGGGTGCAGAGGGAGTGTGAGTGGTTGCATGGTACTTAGTTGCATACACAAAAACTCTGCCCCCCAGTCTTTGGGTGTTTGGGATCTAAAGGCTCAGGTTGTCATATTAATCCTCCAGAAGTTATTTCATAGCCTGTGCACTTCAAGAGCCCATGGGAGCATAAGCCCGCCCAGCCTATTTAATGTGAGGGACACAGATTTAGTACACATGCCACATCTACAGTTCTTAAGGCTCTCTGGAGGATCTTCTGCTCCTCCAATTACCTAGCCAGCCAGCCTGAGCAAGGGACACCCTATGTGTCAGCTTCTAGCTGCATAGAATAGGCTTTTAGGGGGGATCTGTGTACAAGGAGGTGGGGAGTCACTCTGCTGTTTGGTTACCCTATGAGCCTGGGCTATGACTCGTTCAATGAGAGGCAAGGCCAAAGGCTCAGCATTTGTGAGAGTGGCCCCAGATACCAGAGAGCCCGCAGGCAGCTTTGCTCTGAAGCAGAAATCCCCATCTTTTCACGGTGCAGACTTGGATGCACCAGCTGCCCAGCTAAACCTGGTGACTGTGCTAATTGGGAGCACAGGGAGAGGGGCTGAGATGTGTCAGAGGAAGATGGAGTGACTGAGAGAGTGGACGTCAGCGGCAGAGTGGGGGGCCAGTAGGAGGGAGAGAGCAGGACTGCATGGTAGGGCAAGGGATGGCAAGGAGGCTGAGGAGAAGGAGGGGCTGAGCGAAGCAGAGCATTTGGGAGAGCAGGCGAGCACGCGTCAGAGCTGCAGGGACTCAGGGACGGTGTCATAGGCAAGGCTGAAATATAAATGGAAATTCTCACTGAGCCGGATCGATGCTATACTGGTGGATGAAAACAGGGAGACTGAAGGAGTAAGGGGAAACAGCACAGCTAGAACAGCCCATCTGACTCCTTCCCAGGCACCCTCAGTAGCACTGTCCCAATCCATCGGTGGAGGCTGCCAAGCAGAAGGATAGGCTGTCAGCGAACTGCAGTGGGAAAGAGCACTAAGTCATTAGTTTGTTATTAATAAAACAATAATGAGCATGAACAAAGACATAGAGCCTTCTTTTGCTTTCTTTCTTGCCTTTTCCCCTATCCCACCACATCCTCTTCCTCCCTGATCTCTGCCTGGACAACTCTGGAACCCGTGGCAATCAGCTAGTGCTCTTTTCCCCACCAGACCTACCCCCTCATCCTCTACCTCCTACAGGATCAATTTTTTGTAGTGGCATTTCTCACTAGGATGCCAGGAATCCATCAACCATAAAATTCTTACAGCCCCAGGTGCTCATGCACATATGTTTTCCTCAGTTACTCCTTCCCACTGTGTGGTCCTAGAGGGGCTAAGAGGTTTGTCCTAATTAAGTGTGCTGCTCTTGGAAGAGTTGGGCAGTAAATAAAATCACAGTGAGAGACTGGTATCCCTGGTCCACAGAAGGGGATCCACAGCAGGGCCATAGCTCTGCACACCTACCAGCCTGATTCCCACAGTCACCTCTAGACCCAATCAAATCTGCCATCATCTACCCAATCTGCCTTCTCTTCCCAAATTCTTTCTCTTTATCTAACACCTTTCTTCTTCTTCCACCTCTCTATACACTGAATTTCATGGTACTGGAGAGAAGCATCAGAAAAGTCAAAGTGGAACAGTGCAAATTAGCCCCAAGGTCTGCCCTTTCCTATCATCTCTCTTTACCACTGTTCATTCCCCTGTGTCCCAGGGAGAAAGCTTCCTCCAGACCATAGGGGAATGTCTTCTCAGACAGAAGTATAAGTGCTGAGAATGTAAGTGTTGCCGTGCCATGGGGCCTGCAGGTTGGAGACTCCAAGCACTGAACTGCCAAGAACAAAAAGAAATATGGGTGGATCAGTGACCCTTTCAATCTGGATCTGTTAATGCCACTAACAGCATGTGAACCTCTGGCTTTGAAAGCCCCAGGGCCTAAAAGCAAACGGGGTGGCCCTGCGGGAAAAACAAGAGCACTTTACTACAGCAGATTTGAGAACTCTGTGGCTTCCTGGTGACTCCACATGGGCTACATGTATAGAGAAGCAAGCAGAAATATTTCCATTTGCTGAGGCTCACTGTGGTATACCACCAAACCTATGTCTTCTGGTTTACACTGATGTCTGACAGAAGTTCTCCCTTGGTAGGACGGAGCATCAGAGTCCCTGTGTCATTGCCATGACTGCTTTTGTGAGCACCACTGTGCCGTAAGATGCAGAGGGTTCCCCCTTTGTGTAAACAGCAGTGACTCAGCTCCTGCAGGGTAGAAAGAAGGATCATACTACATACAGATGTTTCCTTAGAGAGAGCGATCATGATCTCTGTGGCAGGGTAACCCTGACAAAGTCAGTCCAATGAACATGAACCAGACTCGCTTACAATCCACATCAGAGCCACTCATACAGAGATTGCTGGTGCTCTGTGGAATGTCACCTGCATGGTGACACCATAGCAGGCCTATGGTCACACAGTTTGCATGGAGCAAGGCCTGTCCAAATGGTTGCTTCAACATGATCTACCAGCAACACCAAAGTGGGGCTCTGCCTAAGCACATTGTGGGTACATAAATTCAAGCTAGAGCCAGCAATATGGGCAAACATGGCCTGCTCCACACCTTGCAATGCAGTCAAACCTCTACATGGCTCTGTCAGTATAACACCCTTTCCCCTCAACTTCATGGTCAAATCCCAGTTTTCCCCAGGATCCCAGAGCTCAGGAAACACATTCCACTTTGCTCACTTGGATCAAAACTGATGGAGGAAGACATTTCCCATTTGCCCCAAATCTGTTTAGCATCTTTGTCATCCCCTAGTCCACCCTCCCATTCTGTGAAGTGAAAGACCTACCCTGCACAGCACCGCCTACCTCTCACCCTGCCTGCCATCATTCCTCACAGCCATCGCAGCCAGTTTCTGTGCCACTGGAGCAGTTTATTTCTCTCTTCATTTTTCACAAGTGATTATCGAAGTCAGAATTTGTCACCCACAGAATGAAAGGAAAATGAACCTTCAATCACAGATGCAGATCTACCTGCTGAGAAAGAAGAGAAGGGGGGAGGATGGGAAGAGAGAGACGAGCAAGGGAACGGAAAAGCACAAAGAAGCAGGTCGTATTAAACAGAGAGAAGAAACCATTAACAAAGTGAGCAAGAATGGAGACAGGAAACAGAGAGAAGGGGCACAGCAGGGAGAGAATGAAGAGGCTGAGATGAAGAGGCTAAATGAGGCAGAGCAAATAAACCCAAAAGGGTAAAAGATAACATGAAATATGGAGGGGCAGGATAGGAATGATCACTATATCTGGAGATGGAGCTGCGAGATTTCCTCCTTCTCCTTCCCATCCCATCTCTCACCTGATCCAAACTCACTACCTCTTCTGACTTCCAGCAGGGCTAGTCCCTCTTCGGTGCTGTGAGATGATCCTTCCTGCCCTTCAGCCTGTGCAGGGGCAAGGTAACAGCTGCAGTCTGGTTCTTCACAATGCCTTGTCCCCATCACTTCTCTAAAACTTGCCCCCCCATGCAGTTATGTTTCTCAGATGGGAAGATGGTTATCACACATCCTCTTAGTCATCACTTAGCAAAGCTAAACACATTGAGTCCTTAATCTTCCCTCATCAGTCAGTCATTTCTTTGCCCCTCTATCTGCTGCTCTGCCCTGAATGTTCTCCATTTTCTCTCCATTTCAGTCAATAAGCTGCCCAGCCAAGCAGAGCCCTCTGGAGAGGGGTCAGCAGCTCCTTGTTCCATGACTTGATGTCTTTAAGGACACCATTTCCCTCTATATTCCCTGCCTGCCCCCCCGCCCCATTCCACTCCATCTCCTTCAAATAGCAGCTATGGGTATTGTTTTGTAATCTTGTCTAGCCTTCCCTTCTCTACCGTCCTTGCTAAGTCTAGCAATTTGCTTCCAGGTCTCTCAATGGCTATTCTCCTTTAAAGAACAAGTTACTGATGTCAGATGAAGAGAGGGCAAGAGAGTCCTTGAGAATTATCATACAATCATAGAATCACAGAATGGTTAGGGCTGGAAAGGACCTTAAAGCTCATCCAGTTCCAACCCCCTTCCATAGGCAGGGACGCTTTTCACTAGATCAGGTTGTTCAAAGCCCCGTCCAGCCTGGCCTTGAACACTGTCAGGGATGGGCTATCCCATTCTCTATTGATATTGACTGGTCATGTACCCACAACATAGTCAGATTTGTCCTTCCTTCAGCCTGTACGTGCCCAAAATGACCTGACAGATAGGGCAGCAGGATGAGGCAGCCCACTGTACAGCTTGCCTCAAAAGCTGTAATGGGACCAGGTTTTGTCAGGTATCCCAGAGAAATCATAGTGAGAGCTGTGGAAAGAATAATCATTTGTTGTGCTGCATTAGCAGTATAACGATCACTTCAAAGAGGTCCAGCACAGAAGCACAGAGAGATGCTGGACTGTACAATTATACACACATCCCCACTGAGAAGGCAGGGGGGAATCCAGGACAGGGCTGTGTGTGTTTGACAGGGATGAATAAAATACATGCTGCAGGTTTCATGATTGCTAGGGAGCCTGTGTTTGTTTGTGGATAAGGATGGAGGATCTGACTGAGTTTTGAATAACTTCTGCTACAAACTGATTGAATGTCCTTTAAGTAGGTGGATTTAGCTGCTGCCTTTCTGTAAGATGGTTCCAGGACACAGTTAACCTCCTGTATGCAGCATTAGTGATCATCACCTACACACACGCAAAGAGGTATGTAAGAGAAGAGCTGTGTTTCAGAGAGGGCAAAAGAAAGAAGTGCAATCTAATAAAAGGATGAGATAACAGACAGGAAGTAAAAACCACTAAGAACAGCCTCAACAAAAGGTTTTTGGAGCAGCAAAGTAATTGCCTTCTAGTTTTTGACTTATCAAAGCAGCACTTTATACTTCCTTGGGAAACAAAGGGTATCCCCACAGAACCTCCTAGATCCACCATTAATTTGTCTCCTTAAAGGAATATAATATACAGCCAACAGCTTGAATCAGAAAGATGCAACATATTCTCTGGGCACAAGAGCAGGGATCCTGTAATGTATGTCTTCTCACCCTACAGTACATCTCCCACTAGGTTCACCTCTTGCCAGCACTTGGCTAGCCCCAGGTGAGTGGCCTGGTGGGGACTTTGCTCTTTCTCTTTCCCCCACAGCAGCATGTGTATGGGCACAACAGGCCAGCAGTAGCCAGGGAGCAGACACAGAGCTGCCTACATATCCATCCCTGTCTTCGGATGAGCAGAGGAAAGAAAAAAGATGACAGTAATATTTGGAGAGGACGGAAAGGAACTCACCTGGGCCCTTGCTGTTTCTCTGTACACTGGCTTTTCCATCCTCTACCTCCTGCTCACTGTAGCCAGAGGGATGTTTTCGCTGTTGACTTCAGAGGATGCCACTAATTAGGATCCAGTATGACCAAGCACAGAGCAGCCTGACACTGCTAGACCAAAGGTGCCTAGAGCCAAAGGAGACAGCTCCTGCCTGAGGATCAGTTTCATTAAGATGAAGAACATCAAACAGCTTTCCCTGAACTGACATCCATCTGTCAAAGGAGCCTGCAAAGAAAGGCAGAGCTGACAGGGGCCCTAAGGAGAATCTCATTAGGATGGTTTTAGAGGGGCCTCTTGATGGGAGAGCTGTGGGGACTATCTTCTCCCTCCCATCAGGGATAGCTCATGTCTGTCAGTTTGTTGTGCCCGTTCTCAGAGGCTGATGGGGATGGACAGGTAATACTGATGGAGGTCACGGGTATGGGAATGTGACCAAGGAGGAGGCACAGGACTGAGGGAGAAATAGCGGAGCAGGGCACTGCAGAGCAAGCGCACAGAGGGAACGTTCAAGGCATACCTCGCTTTCTGCTTCTGAGGAGGGGGAGCTGCTGTGAAGGGCAGACCACTACAGCAAGCACCCTGTGCAGTGCTGGGCTGCCCAAGGGGAGCCTGGTGGGAGCGAGAATAGCATCTCACCTTCTTGTGCACACCATGCAGAACTGAATATAGCTATCCTGCTCTTTGTTCATAGGATTTGGGCATAGCTTTCACTGTGGACACATCTGCACATCCCTAGAGGCTCATCAAGATATCAGCCCAGCTGAATTAAACCACAGCTCAGCCTGACAGGCAGGGATATGCTGTGGGAACAATGATGAGGAAAGGCTCCTTTGCCCCACGGACAACAGCAACATGCACATTTGGATGGAAGAGGTATGAATGCAGGGACATACGGCTCTCCGTGTCTGAGCTACAGCCACATTGCCCTAACATAACCAATGATTTCTGGAAGGCTTAAAAACAGGCATTTATCTAGCATTGTAACTCTCTCCTGAGGCACTCCTGCTGGTAAGTGCATTCAGACACTTGCCCTGCAATACGATGAGAAGGCATGTGCTCAAATTCCCCAGTGAGCTCTGATTCAGTAATCACAACAAGTGTTCATTAGTGCCTGCAGGGACATCCTACTTATTAGGAGTGGTCAGCTGGGTATTACACTATGCTCAAGTGGTTCACCAGTCTTTAGCCTCTAGAACTGACCTTGCAACTGACTGCTATGCATGTTGGTGACATTATTCAGTGTCTCTAAAGGCTCACATTGGTGATATCATTGCCTTTTGTTAAAAGTTGATACAGTCTCTCAGTGTAGAATGAAAGCATGATGGTTTTGTTTCCTTAGAAAGCTCATGCTAATGGTCTGTCTTCCCTCTCTTCCTTACGGCTGCCACATATGACCTCATCGGTTTTGTCTAAAGCAAGGGTGGGAGATCTAAAGCCCATGGGCTGGGTATAACTGCAAGAGCTCATGGGCCTGGGACAAATCACAGGCAGTTGGCATGCTTAGAAGATGCTCCTGCAGCTGGGCAACACAAGAGATGCCCCTGGCACAGGCCAGGGTTTCTCCATATGTCATCACAATTTCAAATCACTGATGGAGCTCACGAACTTTATTCCCAACCAGCACTGAAATCCACATGGTGTTTCTCACTTTGTGTTACGGCTGTGCAGTGATCAGGCAAGTGTGAATTTGCCACCAGCCAAAAGGTGTTGGAAAGACCTTCCCTCTCCCCAGGAAGGAACAGGCTCATCAGCCCTGCACCAGGGCTTTGCAGCGATGACATCACCCAGGCTGTGAAGAGCTCTGACGGATGATGTCACATGGTACCTCTGGAAATCTGCAGTGCTGATGCTGATGCTGGTTTTAAGGGTTAGCACAAATGATGTCAGTCAAGGAGTGAGTCAGAGGCCCAAACAGTGGTGTTCAGTGCAACATCACCCACCCGTCTTCAGCTTCTCCTCCAAAATATCTCCCACAGGTCCTGTCTGGTGTTTGCCGGCACTGAGTAAATGTTTTGGAAAACACAGGGCACTGAAAACGGCTCTGGAAAAAGAGAAACTCAACCTTTGTATCCCTGAGAGCCTGCAGCAGTGATGCCATCCCCATATTCAGAGCCTCCCCAACCTACTGCAACTCCAAGCTCCCCAAGTGGCCTCCCAGGCAGACAGGAGGTTGCAGAGGCTCCATTTCAGCTCACCCCTCTCCTTCTGCCTGGCTCTCTTGCTCCCGCTCGCACTCATGCTGTAGCTGTCTCAGGCTCTCTCACACAGTCTGTCTCCCTCACACACAGGCTCTAACACAAACACAAAGGCTATAGGATCCATGTCTCTCACACATTGTATAAGATCCCTCTCCCTCACACAGTCTCTTTCACACACAATGTCTCTCTCCCTCACGCTCGTGCCTGCATACACCTCTTTCTCTTCTGTCTCTTTCTCTTTTTGGCATTGGTGGGAGTTTCAGGGAACAAGGCTCTGTCTTATTCACTCTTTTCACAGAGTCACATTGCTCCCTCTAGTCTGCACCATTTGTTTTGCTATATTACTACTATTTTCTTTGCTCAGGGCTCAGTTCCCTCCCCTCAAGGAGGAGCTCAAACCCTTATGGCTTAGCAAGAAACATGCCCCAGTTCCTAGGGTTTGCCAAACATGTCTTCACTGGCAGGTCGATGAGGGTTTTGCTTTAGACCCTGTTCTGTTTGGCTGTATTACTTGTAAGAAAGTGATGCTTCCAGCATGTGGCAGATTTACATGACTTAATCTGAACACGGCTGACTGTTGAACTGCAGTTCAACTACCTGGAAGAACAGCTGATCTTCCTCATTGCAAGTCTGGATTATCACAGTGGGTACCCATATGCAAACGGGTCATCAAACAATTCCTTAATCTTCTGCTTCCTTTTCTTCTCAGCTCACCAATCAGTGTAGGGTACATTGATTTTACAACTGGGTATTTGTGAAAATAAGAATTCATATTTTAACAGCAGTGCTGTTTTAAGTGTGATGTCTGAAGACTGTAAGAGTGGCAAGTCTTACAGAGAAGGATCAGCTATGACACAAGCAGAATGAAATGGACAGGGTGTCATGCAGGTCTGGAGGAGATGAATGCAACAGGCCCAAAGAAGAGCTTGTCCATTTTTACATTTAATTTGGCTTGTCCAAAAAAAGACATTTGTCTCCCTCTATAAACTTTGCCTTGCCAACATGGTTCCAACTTGGCAGGAATCAGAAATGCAGCATCACCCCTCTTAGAAGTGCATGTCTCTAAGAAGACAGAGGAATTTCAGTTTCATCCTTCCCAGCTGGCATGAACTTTGCCATGACTTCTTATAGACTTAGACCTTCCATAGTGATATTTACATTCCTCCAGCCCTCAGGCACTTCTCCCAGTGACCATGAGTGTTCAAAGATTACTTAGAGTGACCTTGAAATTACGACAGCTAGCTTCCTTAGCACTGCTGGCTGCATCCCACCAGGACCCATGGACTTTACATATATTCAGTTTCCTTAAGTGTTCTCTGCTGATCCTCTTTCCACGAAGGTTAAGTTGCTCAGTATGTTCCCCTGGACCTGGCATTTCTGAAGGCCAGTCTTGCTAGTAAAGGCTGAGCTGAAGAAGGCATTCAATACTTCAGTCTTTTCCATGTCCTGTCTCACCAGGGCACCTGCCCCATTTAGCAGTGGGACCTCATTTTCCAAGGCTTCCTTTTACCTTGGAAATGCCTTACATACTTCTGTATTTTTGTCTGCTTTAAGGTTCTAGACGTGGGAACTCACCTGGAGGCTTACTTGGAGACTCAGCACTGTGTCCCATAGGCAAGTAGTGCAGAACATACCTTCCATCTGCTCAAGTGAGGATGTGAAGCTGACTGCAAACAAGGTCATTAGCACATCTAGCAGAGAGCTACGTCTCCCAGGACCAACTCCACAGGGACTTTCCCATCTCAAGACTTGTCTTGGTTTAGAAGGTTCTTTAGGTCATGAAGCCATATGTTTCAGTTCCTTTCTTGTCTATTTTCACCAATAAAATCCTGATTTCTTCTATCCTACCACCCCCCACACACAGTCCTGTGTCAGCAATTGCTGACATCAGCATTCTCGGCACGAGGCAGATTTTGCTGCTAGGAGCAGTCCAGTGCCATGGTACCATGGCGCTCTCATGTCACCTGATGTGCTTGGTCTTGGTTAGAACACCTGCCAAGGTGCTGACCAGGGTAATTGTGAAGATGCTGGTGCCCCTGGCATGCATGTCTCCAGGGCTGTTGTGACTTACACAGTTGATGAGAAGCCCAAGCTAAATGTAGTTCTTTCTCCTGTTCATTTGCCTGATTGCTGCTGTGTACAGTTAAGCTTTTTTTCTACCTGTGCATCCCACTTGCCCTTTCAGTCCATGCTAAATAATTACCAGGCCTGAACTTTATGCGAGTGTTTGCTGTATGCTGGGATAACCATCAACAGCAGCTGCACAAACTCTGTTCTGGAACTTGAGTCTCCTTGCTGCAATGTTGGGAAGCTTCAGATGCAGCTGTTTTCTCATCAGGTCTGTCAGATGATCTTAGCATCAGGCTAAGAGTTATCTGGCATTTGAGACCACTGCAGCAGCCTTGCTGGGTAGACTTTGGCACAAGCCTGACAGAGGTTGAATAAGATGTGCAAAAATGCAGAAGAATGCATGGATCAGCATGAAGGTCTGCCTGTCCCAGTATTCTGTCTCTGACAATGGCCAGGGCTGGCTGGCTGGGCAAGAACAGGGCATGAGCTTTCCTTGTTTTCTTTTCCCTGATACTGGCCACCAGCAGTTTACAGACTACCAGAGATTTGGTTAAAACACTTTGGCAAGGACTTTCACAAGTTTTTTCTTGTGAAAAACTATATGATGTTTCCTTGGAGTTTCTCTTAACCTGATGCCTGTTCTCACATTGCAAGGAATGGTCAACATTTTTGCCCTGCTTGCCTTCTTCAGACCATTTTGATTTTAGGATGCTCAGTTGAGGAGACGATACAGACAGCTTTGATCCATGCTCATATGACAACTTTTCTCCTACTGTTCTGCAAAGTATTTCCTTTAATTGGAAGAAATGTCATGTTTTCTGAGCAGATACATTTGCCTCATCTGTCTCGTGGTCCCCTGGTGATGATCATGCAGAGACTAGAAAACATGTGCCTTCTTCCACTGGGCCTTTTTCTTGCCTGAGACCCTAGCAGTGGAGGAATAGCCATAAGGGCTGCCCCATCTGGAGGATGAGAAACCCTGGCATGGCTTTCTGCAGGGAATATTTCTGGCAAGACCCTCCTGGACGTGCGCTGTCCAAGGAACTTCAGTGCAGATCCAAGGAATCCCTTCTGTCCAGATTGTTCCAGGTGGTGTCAGCAGTAGCTGGGAGAAGGAGCTGACCCATAAGGGAAATCCCTCCCTTCATTTACAACAGCAGCTGGGGAGCACATGCTCCCCATCATACACCAGAGGAACCCTGCTGCAGCTACAGGGCCTGATCTGTAAGATCCGATTCCAGAACATCACAAGTTGGCAGCACAGCCATAGCTTCTACATTGCTTGGAGACTCTACGTCCCAGGCCACACCACTCAGCTTGGGCTGTGATATCCTGATAAAGGAGAGAGATGTGGTGTCCTGCAGAGCAAGACCACGCACTCACAAGGTCTCTGCTAGAAGGCACACTCCATCACTACCACTCTGCCATTGTCCCTTCTGCCATCTCCCGTCTATGTGCAGCCTCACTCTGCATCAAGGCCCAATGCTGCCCTACCACTGTTACATGAAGTGCTGTCTCAAGCACTGCCAAAGCAGATGCCTCTCCAGCCTCTGTTCAGCTTGATGGATCCCAACAGAAGCACACAGTGAATTAGCCTGAGACTCAGCTGTAGAACAGCTGCTTCAGCTAGATCAAGAGACATTTTTCTTTTAATCAGACATCTTGTGTCTCTCAATTCGGCACTTGGAGACCTTGATTTTCACCAGAGATCTTCCTATTTACTAGGAATCTGTGGGCTCTGGCTTCAGGGCTCCTGCAAGTGAAGCAAGAAGAAGTCCAGGTTACCTTATCCATGAACAAGCTGCTAAAAATACCAGAATCACATGGGATTAAGCCTGTGCTTGCTGTACTCAGAGATACAGTTTAATAGATCAGTGCTACACAAAGGTCTGAGGGTATCATTGAGGTTTTCTTTCTCTGCCCACCAAAGATGCTCTCTGACTGAGCTATTGAGTCAAATTCTTCTTTGCCCCGCTTAGAACCTACAGCGGTGCTGGGCCTGTCCCTTGCTTGTAAGACCAATATGTTACTTTCTCTGCTTCAGTCATTTCTGAGGTGATGCCCCTGCCCAATTCTACTGGACTTCCTCTGTACTATGGTCGTTGTTAAGAAATTCCAGCCTGTGGGTGATGCCCAGACTCTGCAGTAGGTCATCTCTGCGATCAATGTGTGGGAGAAGAGGGTGACAGTTAAGAGAATTCAATAAGGAACCAGGAGAGACCTGGAGATCCAGCAGGACCATCTGTAGGGGAAGGTGCCTGATGACTCCTGGAAGTACATTCCAGGGGTGCTTTAAGTGTTCACCAGGTTCCTATTTCTGATGATATGGCACCATGTTACAATGGGCCTACCCCTGCCCTTCTCACCCCACAATCAAGGCCATTTCTGGAAGAGTCACAAGCAGGGTAATTTGGGCAAAGGCATCACCTTAGAAATGACTGAAGCAGAGAACATCCAGCTTTTTGGTGGGCTGCATTTACTTTTCCCTTTCCTCATTTTGAAGGGCTGTATCTTCATTTTATTTCATCTCCTTTTTAACATAAGAGCAAGGTTCAGTATTCAGTACGCTTTATGTTTTTGCCCTAAAATTAAATTCCTTTTCTGACTCAGCCTAGAAGGACAAAGCTGTAGGACTGGGGAGGAGCTCTACGTGTGCATGTATGAAAGAGACATCCTAAGTTTGTTTCACGCACTGACTGTATCTCAGCTGTCCACCTTCTGTCAAGCCCTTTGCAGTCTAGGTTGACCCTACTGTAGTGCATGTAAGGCTGAGAATCTTAGCAGGACTTTCAGTGACACACTGATGCAGAAACACTCAAACCCCAGTGGTGAATACTCTCTCAGACAAGTTTTGCCTTCCTTCATCCCTTTCTGAGCAATAAGTTGGCTTTTTTTTTTTTTTTTTCCTAGTTCATTGGGTTTTTTCCATCCCACATGGTCAATATTTGATTTTTGGTGAACAAAGGTATTTTTCACATTCTGTTTCCCTGTGAGAAACCACCTCTCTGCAGGTTTGAATGACTCAAGATGTACATGAGAGGAGACAGAAAGGGTTGAATGAAGGGAAAAAAATGGAGAAATGGGAAAAAGACAACAGATATAGAAGGTGGTGAGTGAAAGCATCAGGATGGTGAAGGTGAGGAGACGTGGAGGAAGTCATAATTCCCTAAAGAACAGAGAGAGACAGTGAAAGAAGGTGGAGAATGGAGAAAACACAAAAGAAGGGAAGTATGAAGGGAGTAGTGGGTGGGAATTATGAGGAAAACACAGTGTGCAGGAAAGGAGGAGAGAGGTGATGGCCTCTAAAGTAAAGCAGAGGTGAGAGGAGAACCCATGTCTTGTTCTGACAGTGCTTCAGATGACTAGCTTCTTCTCACAGGTAAGTGGCCAGGCAGAAGAGGTCCAGAGGTCTGGTTGCCATCATGTGTTGCTTCCCTCCATCCACCACGCTAATTAGACTTGGGACTTAGTGATGTGGAGAGAAAGTGAGGGAGACAAATCTCTTCCATTTTCCAAAGACACTTCATGAAGTCTATTTATCTGGGGGATAAGGGATGTGACTTTCCAAAAGATCCAGAAAAGTCCATTCCTCCCCCAGAGCCAGAAGGGATTTCTTCAGTTTCTTCAGACCCAGGAGATCTATAACAGTATACATCCACAGATGTAGTGACCTAGAGGTTTATGCTCTTCTGTGGGAAGACCCTGTAATATGCCAGAGTGCTCACTCTAAGGCTTCCTAGCAACAAGACAAGTTTCTTAATCCTCTGAGAGGGCATGGGGGTGTAGAGAGGCTGTGCTGGAAAAGGCTACCTCTTCAGAGCATCCCTACATAGCAACAATCGCAAGTAGGAAGACGAGCTGTCATCTTAACCTCCCCCACAGGCTGGTTAACCTGCTTCTGTCTGTTTCACCTTCAGGCACATTGACTGCACAACAGGGCTGGAGAAATTAGTGCCCCCTTCTCCGTCAAGGATCTGGGTGGGGGTGAGGGGGCAATGTCTCCTCATCATCTCCAAAGTCAAACAACCCAGCATGGCAAAGTGGAGACTGCTGCAGACAGAGCAGCTCTGGGATGATGGGGACAGCAAAACCTGGAGAATCATCTCTTCCTCTCACACTCCACCACTGGACTGGTGCTTTCTTCACTGCGCACTCAGTAACAGGCAAGCAGATCTTAGAGAAGCAGAAAGGACCCGTGATGCCTTCCTACAGAAGCAGACTTACGCATGATGGAGCAGAGCTGTCATCCGGCAGTTGTGGGTGGTCAAGTGCCTTTCAGAGGCCACTCAAACCTTGGTTTCTATGGATGCTGCCCTGTCAAGCTTTACCTTGTAGCTCACTTCCCTGCCACTGACACCTCCACACTCCTATCCCCCAAAGGCACCATTCCCTACAATGGCTCTGAAAGGAGGGCACCATCCTCATGGACTATGGTAACATAGGCCTGGAAAGCCCCTAATTAACCCTAATTATCTAATTCATGGCTTCATCCTGGCAGCTCCTGCCACAGAGGGCTCAACAGACAGTGTCAAAAATACCAATTATATCCTTGGCTGCCACTTGAGAAGCAGAGAGAAAGAGAAACGGGTGTCCCATGGAGCCTGGTTGATGATAGTGGCATAAGACAGAGACAATGTACAGCAGAGAAACAGAGGCAAAAACTCTCTCCCCATCTTATCAGGAAGGGATGAGAAGCTGGAATCTTGCGTGTCTTCTGGCCCAATGCCCCATCTGAGCAAAGCCAAGAATGAAACACCTTTTCCTCCAGATGAGCAGATACTCTAAGCAGCCACTTTGCTTCAGCTGAAGGCACCCTTACACAACAGGTAGAGCCACTTCGGCCTTTATAGATTTAACTTGCTAGCACCTCCTTGCCCTGATGAATCCACCCTATGACAGTTTTGCTTGGCTTGGCCATTTTTGTCAGCTGCATCACTGTCCTGTAGCTCCGATTCAACAGCACAGAGGCCATTTTTGGCTGCTGGGACTTCCCAGTCATCCCCACCCTTAAACTCAACCCTGGATAAACTCCAGATATTCAAGAAGAGAAAGAACAGACTAGAAATAAATCCCCAGGCCTGTGTGAGCAGGTACCAGCAGGCAGCTGGAGGAGGCTTGTGCCTATTTGCTCTCAAGTCTGCAGGAAAGCTTGGCTCTTCCTCATGCTCCCTGCCTAGCTGTGCTCTTCCTTCTTTCAGCCACTTCATGCCAGAGGTCCTCAGCTCCTCCCGCTCTTTCTTCAAGCTCCATTTTGCTATTCAGGTCCTGTTTGTCCCTCGTACTCATGGCAGAGCCTCCACTGCCTTTGAATCTGGAGCAAGACAAGTGGGACAAGGCACTGGGCCGGAAAATTGGGTGCAAGAATTTGCAATGAATTCTTAATGATGCCCTTTCTGGCAACATATACAGAGAGATGGAGCTGAATGCTTTTTCTTTTCTAAAGTGTTTCTTATTTAAAAAGTGATGAGGCTTTTGATCCATTTTCCACAGCAGCATTGACTGGGCCCCTGCTTACTTTTGTGTTGGTTGCACGAGTTACCATACGGCTTCTCAGACTCAGTTTCAACACCATTCCCTCCTCTTTGGAGGATGCATGTCCCTGAGTAGTCTGGCAATCCCACTGTGAGAGGTACCATATAACTGTGTTGTGAGAGACAGACCCTGTCCCAGTGAGCCTGACGAGGGAAGCGAAGACATCCTTGTTGGATACCTGGGAAGCCAAGGAATTGAGCAGTTCTGCACCTTGCCATAGTCCCACCAAGCCTGTGGCAGAACCTTGAGTTTGGCTGTTTAGCTGCACCAGTGATGGTAATCCATCCTTAATTTTAACTATGTATGTGAACCCGTTCCTTGTGTATTCAAGTCCTCCTTCCATTTCTCTTATCCTTTCACTCCTAAGCCTTTCACACTCAGGCTGTTCAGGCTCACCTTCTCTCATCTTGTGTTTCCTCCAAGGATGAGAAGGGAGATGTACAGGTTGTTCAGTGACATCCTCTGCTCCCCTGCACCCTTAGCACAGCATGGCCTGTGTGCACTTACACTCCCAAATCCCCATGGGCTCTGTACAGATCTCAGTCTGTCCTCCTGCTCTGCATGACTCACACCTTTGTGTTTTAATTGACACTGCATCCAAGACCTGGGAAAAGGTGTTGGCGTGACCATTCCCTAGCCTGAATGGCTCTCCTTCCCTTGAGGGACACCCCTTGGGACAAATGTCAGCAGTGTGACCTTCACACCTTCAGCCATTGCTCACTCCCCTTCAGAGCTGTTGGTTACTGGTTCCATTGGAGCCAACATTACCTGGAGGGGAGAGATCCCTCACTTGACTTTCTTAGACTTGGTCTGACCTTGAGGAGTCATGACTGATCAAGGTCCCCAGGCACTGAACCTGCAAAGAGCAGTGGTATCCCCTAATCTGACCTGGCTGTTGTAAAAGCCACCAGGATTTTGATAGGAAATCAAGGCTTAGAGAAGATGTTACCTTTTCCGTGGAAACAGGAAAATTCATCTGCCAGGCTGCAATATCACCAGGGATGCTCTTCCAGTCTTGACAGTCAGTCCAGAAGAGGGCAATGTTGCCCACTTGCCTGTCCGTTTCTATACACGTATGCATAAGCACACACACATACATCTCAACTGTCCTATGTGATTTCCAGCAAAAGGCTGTGTGGCTAAGTCAGTTCTTCCTCTGCTGGAGCAAATGTGGCTTGGATAGTTACTGAACATCATGGCAGTGAAAAAGAACCACGTCAGTATGAACCAACTACAAGACAACATAAAATTGTCTTCCTGAGTCTGCAGCCAGCCTAAAACATGAGGCTGTGCAAAGCTGCACTGTTCTTCTCCATGATGGGTTGACAGGCTGAGAAAGTTGGGGCTGTTCAGCCTGAAGAAGAGAAGCTGTGTGGAGACGTCAGAGCAACCTTTCAATATCTGAAGGGGGCCTACGAGGATGCGGAAAGGGACTCTTCATCAAGGACTGTAGTGATAGGACAAGGAGCAATGGGTTTAAACTTAAACAGGGGAAGTTCAGGTTAGATCTAAGGAAGAAGTTCTTTACTGTGAGGGTGGTGAGGCACTGGAACAGGTTGAGCAGAGAACTGGTAAACGCTCCATCCCTGGCAGTTTTCAAGGTCAGGTTGGACAGAGCCTTGGGCGACATGGTCTAGGATGAGGTGTCCCTGCCCATGGCAGGGGGGTTGGAACTAGATGATCTTAAGGTCCTTTCAAACCCAAAACATTCCATGATTCTATGATTCTATGATCAGTGGGCCAGCTCATGCCGGCCATCCAGGTGACTCCCTTCCTCACACTGCCCATTGCAGCCTCTTCACTGTTCACGGCTTAGTGCAGGACATTTCTCCTGGTCCATGATGCAGCCGTCACAGTCCACCAAGCAGGTTCTGGAAGGAGAGGTCAGTGTGGTTTGCTGCAGGGACTGCGTCAGTTGGACACAGTCATAGTCAGAGGCGCTTGAGAGAACAACACAAACTCCCAGATGCAGCTCACACCTCATCCCTTCCCTGGAAACACACCAGCTCACACAACCTGGTGCACAGCAGAGGACTTCCAAGGTCTCTGTCTGGAATCATCCAAAGGCTGCTTAAATACAGGCACTGCTTAACTCTTTCATAACAGATCATTTTGGCCCAGAGGGCTGACTACAGTGCCCCCATGTCTCCCCAGCCCAACAGCCCCCACATGGCTTCAGGACATTTGTGATTACTTCAGCCCTCACAGTCTTCCTTTTGCAAAGCTTCCCACTCCACCTAGACAGCATCTGCAAATATATTTTGTCCTTCCTCATCCATGTGACAAAGCAACCAGATGAAATGCCGAGACTGGAGAAACAAAATCGAATTTAGCAACAAAATAAACAGCATGGGGGTACTCAACTGATTAGATTATGCCTCTTCATAATTTATGCATTAATTCCTCCCAAGGTTTGAGATTCCCTGTCTCAGAAGGCCCATATGCCCGCACTGCAGAGATGCAGATGTCTGGAACACCACCTTGAGCCAAAGATATAGCTTTCCACCAAGCACAAGAAGCTCTGATTAACCCCAGTAGAGCTCCTCTTCGTTATGCACCATTGTCCATCCCCCAGAGGTGCACAGCCCAGCACCATTCCTTCCCATACTCAATCATTCTTCCCAAGTCCAGTGAAGAACATGTCAGACTGTGAAGCATCTGCCTGTAGTAGCATCTGCCTCCAAGGATGCTCTAAAATGAATTCAAGCATTAATAAGAGTCATCAGCTATTGCAGCACATATATCCAGAAGCCGAAAGTCACTGTTGTGTTCATATTCACAGCCCCTTAGGACCGTTTATTCCTGCCCCCTTGCAACTAGGAGAAGAGCCTGTGAGCTCAGCACACCCCAGAAGGAAGCTCAGAAGCCACGGTTAGACCCACCTGACCAAAGCTGGATGTGCAAGGGCAAAAGAAGAAACCTCCTGAGCCAAGCAGCCGTATCAATCTTGGGAGAAACCAGAAACAACAACAAACAGGAGGCAGAGAAGATATGCAAGGGAATGGCTGCTATGTCACCATACACAAATTGGCCTAATTATGTGTATAAATGCACCAATAACCACGGATTAGCTGGCTGTATTCTTGACTTTAAATATTGATGCTTAGGAAGACCTGAGATCAGGATATCTGCTGGTGGATTAGGCTACAGATTGCTCAGTCATTACCCATGGCTGAATCACCTGGCTCAGACTGCCTTCCTCCAGAGAGTTCCGGAGCTTGGGCACAGGACACCTCTCACCATCAAGTGAGGATTTGTTGTGCAGGTGATGGGCGAGGAAGCGCTGCCCTACACCATGCCCAGAATGGGGCATCAACTGGGTGCTGCAGGAGACCAGTATCACGGCAGAACTGAGGACTCAGTAAAAATGAGGATGTGTCCAAACAAAGTGATATCCAAGGGCAGAGAAACAGTGTGTTTGGGGGTAGTAGATGGCTACAGGGTGCCTGGGAGAACCCAGAATCCTTCTCTCATGCCCTGACCCAGCTTTCTCAGTTTTTCCCATACCCCGTTCCCTCCCATCCCATCCCACCTCCTCTACAAGACAAGGCTGGGACAAATGGACTCAGAAGCAGCTTTTCATATTTTTTGTTTGTTGTTTTTTGGGTTTTTTTGTCATTTTTTCTTTTTCTTTTTTTTAAATAAGAAATTTATTGCAAATATAGAAATTGATTTTCTCCATACAGGAATCTCCAAGTTGAGGAAAAATGATTTCGTGCCATTCAAAACAGGAAAAGAAAAGAAAGGAAAAAAGAGGGAAGAAAAGAAAGAAATACAAATCCAAAAGAAGAAAAGAAAGAGGAAGGAAACAAAGAAATAAAAAGAAGAAGAAAACGTAACTCCAACTCAAATTTGTCCATACACAACCAAGGGGGGTCACAGGGTTGTTACGGAAGGAGGAACACCAAAAGAGGCCACAAGGAGCCAGTCCCAGCAGCTGCCTCCCAGGCCCTTCCTTACATTCGAGGGCTGATGCCCCCAGCTCTGTGCCTGGCAGTTTGCCTGCCCCTTCCCATCCCCTCGCCCCAGGTGCTGTGCTTGTGGATGGACCAGTCGTACCAGTCCTGGAGGGTCTGGACTGACCCGGCTGGCCTCTCCCAAGGTGGAGAGCAGGCCACGGGGGCAGGACACCCAGGAGCAAGGCCTCACAGTGGCGGTGGTAGTTATGGGGGAGGCAAAGGCCAAGCCAAACGCGTGAGGATGGGGCAGACAGTGTGGGGACCATAAGGGCGAGAAGGGGCAAGGAGGACAGGAGGTGCCCACGCAGTGGAAGAAGGAGAAGCCGGACAGAGACTGCCCTCTCTCCACCCCAGGGACAAGGGGTAGGGTTGGGGCAGCCCTGGGGAGAGCTGCCCTGGTGGGACTGCATGTGGAGAGCTATAGAGACGTCTCTCCACAGCAAGAGGAAGGGGAGGGGAGGCAGACCGAGAACACCCCTCACAGTACAAGGCTGGAGGGACGAGGTGTGGGAGTGCGTGTGTGTGTAGGGGGAAGGCGACAGACGCTCCCCTCAGCCCCTTCTTCACAGAAAGACCCAAACCCACCTGCCCCCCAGCCAGGGTGGGCAAGGGGCAGCTGAGCTGGGGCAGGCTCCCACAGCCCTACTAGACACCCCACTCAGTGTCCATCCCGCACCAAGCCACCTTCAAGATGCTCCCTCCTGCTCAGATAATGGGACAGCAGCAGGCTGACTCCAGCAAGAGGACATGGGTCCATGAGGCTCTTCTTGCATGGGGCTTGTGCTGAAGGAGGTGGTGGTGGTGATGGAGAGGGCGTTCTCCAGGCTCCTGGAGGCTGTGTGTCCTTCCAGACGCAGCTGAGCTTTCCGGTCAGCAACAGGCATGGCAAATGTGCTTTTCAGGGCCTTGGGTCCGGCTCCTGCCCGTGTGGCAGCTGCCCACCCTGTAGCGCTGAGCTCTGCCCTACAGAGGTCACAGCTTCTACACCATGAAGTCTGCCCAGCTTTTCTCTTGGGGCACTGCTAACCCCACCTCCTCTCAGAGAGCCTCCAGCCCTGCACTCAACCCTTTCTCTCTCTGGTCCCTTTCTCCCTTTACCATTCCATTTTTTCCAGTATGGCCATCTCTTCCCCTGTTCTTTGCAGCCTGTCCCTCTTCTTCACCCTCTCCATCTCCTTCTACCTGTCCCTTCTTTGTCTCACGATTTCTTGGTCCCCCCACACCTTCCTCACCCCTGTCTGCCCCTCCTCTTTCTTCCTCAGCTCCTTCTTCCCGTTCCCTCCTGCATCTCCCCCTCCTTCCTCCAGGCCCGTATGGCAGAGCCTCCTCCAGGAAAGCAGGCTGATTAGCATTGCAAACACACACAGGCCTCCTCAGCCCAACATAAATCTTCATTTGTCAGTCATGAATATTTCACACCTGCCTCGGGAGGGATTTATTCAGCATGGAAGAGTGGGGAAGGGGGAGAGGGAAACGGCAGCATAAGCTGGGGCAGCACCGGCAGGGATGGGGAAGAGCTCTGCCTCATGGAACAGCACACCTAGGGTCTCACCTTCACTCTTCTGGAGGAACCCACCCCAGGCTCCCCGCCAAGCCTGTTCCTGGGGGAAGAGGGCAAGTCAGCACCCAGCCTCTTTCCTCACCCTTCATGCTTTCCAGTGAGGTGAACTAAATCCCTGCTTTCCATGCCAAGACTAACCAACCCAGAAATAAAGTGTGAAAGGGCTTGTCCTGGTTCTGCCCAATGAATCCACTTTGCCCTGGGAGAAGGCAGAGGTGAGGGACTCTTGCCAAAGCCAAGCCACAGGGGGCTTACGAACTTCAGGCAGTCTCTCCATGCTTTTTACCATCACAGAGGTCTTAAAGGTCTCATCATGCCCTGCCCTCTGCCAGAGCCACCCACAGGAAAGGAGGGGTAGGACAGACCTAATCCAGAGCTCCCTGCAATCAATGAGAGGAAGGTGGTGGGAGGTCTTCAAGTGATTGCAACCAGCTCCACATCAAGCTTTCACTGTATCAGAGGTTTCCCTGCAGCTGAAGCACTCCTTATGCCCCCAAGAAAAGCCTTGCTTGTAGATCTGGGAAAGAGCAACCAGGGCATGGGGATGGTAGTGACCCATTTTCATAAAAGAAATGATCCCATTTCTTTTATGAGATCTATCTTGATTGGCCTCACTCCTGTTTCTAAATAATTAGGAGAAATTATGACCACTAGAAAGAGCCAGCATTTGGTATATGACACATCCCTCTTCACACACAGAACCCTGAAAAGCAGCTGAGAGACCACATTTGGGGTAAGGGAAGGGAGACACTGGAAAGAAGGAGGAATATTTCTTATGCAGCTGATTGGGTTGGGTTCTCTTTGGGGTGTGTACCCTCCCAAACTGGTAGGAGCCTCTCATAAAATCACATCAGGGATGAATGAAAGGAGCAGGGAAAACAGGGACAAGGACAGGAGAGACTATGGGGGAGAAGGTTAAATTCCAACAAACTGGCACATACACAACAGGTGTTTGCTCAGAAAAATACAGTAAAATCGTCATGCAAATAGAACGTTAAATCTGCTTTCCTCCGACAGGGCTGGCGCCACTTTGCGAGCCCTTGTCCCTGGGGAGGGAGCAGGACAAGGAAGAAGGGAGGAGGAAGGAAGGTGAGACTTTTTTTTCCCTTCCTTGCCCTCTTCCTCCCACAGAACAGTCCATCTTGTGCAAACTTCACCCACTGGTTTGGAGTGGGGGGCTACAATTGGGAGAGAAATGGCTTGTCCCTCCTACCCAGCCTTACTCCCACTGCAGGCAGAAGAAGGGCCTGGTGATAGCTGTATCCCTGACCTTTCTTTTCTGCCTCGCTGGGGTGATGGGGGAAGTGAGAAGAAACTATTACAGGTTAACACTCCCCACAAAAGTGCAGACTGAGCAGAACTGATTACAAGACCATACAGCAGAGAAGCACAGGGAGGGAAGAGGTGGGGAGAGGAACAGCACTCCATCCCCCCAGGCCTGTCATTCCCCTTATCCTGTCCAGTTCTGTGCGCCAGCCATTAGTCTTTCCTGCTTGGATGGCTGACATGCTGGAAGACCACTGGGCCTGCTCCATGTGGTAGCTGGAGAGATCTCTGCTGTGCCTAAGCATCACTCACAGCATTTACCTGTCTTGATTTGCTGCATTGTCCCAACATGGAGGGACAGCTGGCAGCAGTGATGTGACTTCCCTTCATCTTCCTGCACACACACACACATTAACAGACACAAACGTGTGCACACACACCCCTTCTTCTGGGTTGGACTGGCTTGTACAGTGTGGAGTCAGTCCCATGAATACTTCTGGACTCAAGGCAAAATGATGCTTTGACTGTGGGGAAGCAGGCTGACAGTGAAGGAGGCTGAGGCAATGGGATGAGGACCTAGCTTAGGATTGTTACCATCAGCATCCCTGCAAGGAAGGAACACCATAGGTCTTCACAGGTTTAGATCTTGGAGATCACCCCTCTGGTTTTCACACACAAGTCTCTGCCTACTGCTGTTCCTCACTTGCAGAAGATGAAGTCATGTCTCCTGTGGCATAGAAACCAGCTGGCATAGAAACCAGTTGGCAGTGCTACTGCCTGACAGGCAGGTTTTCCGCAGGCAGCATGGAAATCCCTCCCATGGAAGCTCCTACACCCTTATCCTTCTCCCAGGTCCCCCAGAAAACTGGGTCTTCTCAGAAATGCCTCAAAAAGGAAACAGCCACATAGGAAAGGCCAACTCAACACAGGCCCTCATCCTTATCCTGACAGAGGTGAACAATTATCGAGAATTGGGGTGTGCAGCTTATGCAGAGGAGGACCACTGTCCTGCATAAAGATGCACTCAGCAGGCAGCATCCCTGCCTGACAAGAAAACTTTGGGGAGATGGTGCCAAGATTGTGCTTTGTTGGGCTGCTCAGAAATGGGATGATGTGGAGAGGGCAGTAGGTTCATTCCCAACTCTGTGACAGATCTTCTATCCAAGGGACGGAGGTTAGGAGCTAGCAAGTAAAACTGGGGTTTTGCCAAGGCATTAAAAGATCCCTAAGAAAAGCTTGTCATGGCTAAATGTGAGGAGGTGGAAGATTTAGGAGGTGATATGTTGTTCTGACTCTCACAAGGAGAGGACACTGTCATCCAGAGGCTGGTATGCTCTTCTATCCCAGCACACACAGCATGGCTGCACAAACAAACGGAGTTTCTTTTGGAGCCATCCCTCCTGACCTATTCCCAGGCCTCATGCTCACATCCCTTTTGTTTCCTGTGCTCCTGCCTCAATCCTAGGCCGTTTCCTATCCATGCCAGAATGTCCATGGCTTATTCAAGAGGAAGCCACCTCATGGCTTTTCTGTCAACCCAGTGAGATATGCAACTGAAATCCTATTCCTCACATCCACCTGCAAGTGAGAAGGTTGAGTGACGCTCCTATGAACAACCACCCACCCCACACCCCTGGTGTAAGTAAGTCAGTTGGGAAGAGCTGCAGAAGCTTCGTGTAGAGCTTGTTCTACTGAGTTCCTCTCCAGGTGCCTTCCTCATAGTAAGGGAGATATGAACAGAGAGTATCAAACCTACAAGGTAGCAGTAGGTTTGCCTGAGCATAGGTGTGTATGGTGGGGACAACCTCTGACCTGTAACATTCATGAAAAGATGGGAACCCTTCACACCTCTGAGAGACCAGACCTTCCTGCCTTTTCCTCCACCACTCCTTGAGGACCTGGTTTGCCATGCCAAAGAACACATTCATACCCTGCCACCAACTGTCAGAAAACTGTCTCTGAGAATTCTGGAGAATGCCCATTACTCCAGAACTGCTGGTGCTCATCAGCAACAACATGGTGGGAGAAGGGAAGGAGGAAGAGCAGCAAGGGCACAGAGCGTGTTGTATGGCAGGTCCTACCTCCCATGGTCCTTCACACCTCCTCTCCTTTGTCTGAGGAGGATGGAGGTTTGCAAAGTACCTAGACAGAAAGGGTGAGCCTAAGGACCCTTAAGCAGAGAAGGGTAGGGAAGAGCGAAGGAAAAGAAGCGAGAGAACTTCTTCCAACAAATCCCATCTATCTTGGAAGGGGACAGGAGAGAAAGAAAAGACTCCACTGCCAAAGGAAATGAGGGAAAAATTAGTGATGGAAGATTTGGAAAAGCAGGTGTATCAGGAAGGCAGAGAAGCTTTCTAAACCAAATCCTCTCCTCCCACCCAAAAGAAAAATCATCCCTCAACAGGAACAGAAAGAGCAATAGTTCACAGCTGATTTTCATGCCCAGTGAGCGTCCATCCCTGCCTTTCCCCTGCCACCACTGCCACCCCCTCCCGGGCCATTCCCACCCACCCACACTCCAGTGTTGTTACCACAGTGTCAGAGCAGGACGCTCCTCCCAACCATCTGCAAGCAGAACAATGGTCCCCATAACACAGTAGAGACAATTCGGCATGTGTGTGTGTCTGTGTCTGTGTCTGTGTGTGTGAGAGTTTTCTGCTGTTGTTGTTGTAAACTTTAAGAAACGATTTTGTCAGTTTTGTATTTTCAGGAGTATTTTGTTGGTGGTTTATTTTTCACAGTCAAGTGGCATTTTTTTTTTCTGGTTTTTGGGGGGGGGTCTTGTTTTGTATCGTTTCCTTGGAAAGAGCGAGGGAGAGTCACAGCTTCTGCTGAGCAGAGACTCCTTTCCAGTAATCCAGGATGTCATGCAGATCCTCATCCTTGGCAAACTGAACTTTCTTCCGCAGGGCATGCCCAGCTGCCATGTAAACCTCCTCCCTGTGGTGCTTCTTGTAAGGCCGGAATCGCTCCCAGATCTTGTGGGTGCTCTCTGATGAGTACTCAGGGCTGGAGGAGTAGCCTGAGAAGTAGTGTCTGGGGGAGAGCTGGGAGTACGTGGAGTCTCGCTTGGACCGGGAGAGTGGCTTGAGGAATGACACCCTCTGGCTCAAGGTGTCAGCACTTTCCTCATAGTACAGGGCTGGGAAGGAGTGACGGTGCTCACTGCAATGGTAAGAAGGCTTGACCTCCAAGTGGTGAATGGCGCCCGGGGACACCAAAGGAAGACGATCCAAAGGGCTGTTAAGTGGACTGCCCTTCTCAATGTATTTGGAGTCAGACTTGCTGAGTGGTGGGTGGTCAGGCACATCCAAGCTGAAGACCTTGGCGCTCTTGATGGAGCCACTAGAGGAGACACTGCAGGTCTTTCTGGCCACGGCAGCATCAGCACTGAGCTGGCGCTGCAAAGGGTGGTGGGAGCTTTCCTTGTAGGGTGGGGAAAGAAAGCTGGGCCGCTCTAGCCCACCCGAGGAACTGGCTGGGATGGACTGGCACTCAAAGGCCATGTCTGAGTCAACACCAGTTCCACCACCCAGGAAGGAGGCTGTGTCCAACTTGAGGGCATCAATGCAGTTGTTGATGATCTGGTTGACCTTGTCTACCTCCTTCGCTATAGTAGAGATCTCAGCAGCTGAGCCTTGCCCATTATCAAGCTCCCTCAGGTCCTCATCCCGCTGGGTTCGCTCCAGCCCATCCCCACCACCAGTCCGCACCTCAATGTAGTTACCTTTAGTGGTGACTTTAGGAGTCTCCATCCCAGTCTCTATTGACTTTGATGGGGGCAACTTCTCCCCAATCATGGAAGGGATGGAGGACATCCGTGAGACAGGGATGACTGGTGGCTCACCCAGCTTCTGGGAAGGATGGACCATGGTACTGGTATCAATATCTGATCCATAACGCATTTCCAGAATGGTCTTTTTGACATTGAGGGACTTCTGTTTCTCCTCCTGCATCCTCCGCTTCCGCAGGCAGTAGTACACCACCCCCAGGACAATGACCATCCCAAAAAGGCAACCCAGGGTGGTCATGATATAGTGGGTAGTGGTGGAAGTACTGGAAATAGGGTCCTCCCTGCCTTTGCTCCGGGTTGCAAAGGTCAGGCAAGTGTGGTTGTAGCGCCTGTTGTTGCGGATGGACGCCACACAGAAAGTATAATCAGTGTGGGCCTTCAGCTTGTTGACAGTGACATATTCCTTCTTGCTCTTCAGCGTTGCTATGTCAGAAACGTAGCTATTGTTGTATTGGACCAGCACATACATCTTACTGTAGGGCATGGGGATGGTTACCATCAGGATAGCTGAAGTGATGGTGACATCATGGAGCTTGATGCTGGGACTGAAGGAGGAGTCAGTGGTGGAGGATGCTGGAGGCTTGACTGAGAGGAAGTCCCCAGGGCTGATGGCTGAGCCCTCATCCAGGTCTCGCTGGGAGTCAGGGGTATAAGGGGTGGGGTTGACCCTGGAGAGGGAGGGGATGGTGCCACCTCTGCACATGGACTGGAAGATGGTGATGGCGTTGCGGTTGTGGTGAGGCCTAGGTACCAGGAGCGGGTACCCAGCGAACTCCCGTGGACTCTCACACTGGAGCCGGTCATAGTTCTTGGTGACATTGTTGAAGACCGCCAGCCAGTTAAGAAAGCTGTAGAGGCTACAGTCGCAGTTGAAGGGGTTGCCAGCCAGCTCGCACACCATCAAATTGCTCAAGCTGGTGAAAGTGTTGCCCTCCAGTCGGCTGAGACGGTTAGATGACAGGTCAATGCTAATCAAGCTGGGGCACTCAGAGAAGGCAGTAGGGGTGACCAGCTCAATTAGGTTGTGCTGCACAAAGAGGAACTGGAGACGCGCCATGCCCCGCAACATACCCTCTGTCAGGTTGGTGAGTTTGTTGTAGCCCAGCTGTAAGACCTGGAGGTTCGATTGGCCCATGAAAGCCCCATCCTCAATATAGGAGATCTCATTCTTGGTCAGGTTCAGATCAGTCAGGTTGCCGAAGCGGTTGAGGGATGAGTACAGCACCACTTTGAGCTTATTCTCGTTCAGACGCAAGTCGTGCACCGTGCTGTTGATGTGCTGGGGAATGGTCTCATATGGGGGCTGGTTCTGGCTGCAAATGGCCAGCCACACATAACCTTTGTCCCCCTCAATCAGCCAGCAGTCACCTCGCACGGTGCCAGGGGAAAACAAGCAGAGCAGGGCAGCTGCCCACAACCCCAGGCACATCATGGTCTGCAGTGGTGCCCTCATCAGGATGGGAAAAAAAAACCCACAAGGAAGAACCCAAATCTCAGGACCACAGCAAAAAGAAACTGAGGGGCAAGGGGAAGAGAAAGGGGCAGTAACTGGGCTTTAGCAATAGAAGGGAATGAGCACCCCAGTCCTAGTGGGTGTCGTCACCATTGTTTCTTCTTGCCCTCTGGGTCAAGCCAGGAGCATGGAGCAGGGGGAACACGTGCAACCCACTTCCAGCACACACAAAAGCTGTGACTGTGAATAATTGGTCTGGAAGGGAACTACCTTGTGCTTCTTTTCTGAACAAAAATTCAGACCGAGGGTAATGAATCTTCTTTGATGCTCACGAATGACTCGCTCACCTTTCCCACTTTTCTCCCTCCCACCCACCCCCCACCCACACCGAACACACCCCAAAATCAACCCAAGCCCTCCCCCCTCTAGTCTTCCCTTGCCCCTCCACGGTGTGATTTGGAAGAACAAGGCAGGGTTGCCTCCTCTGTCGCTCACGCTCCCTCGGTTCCTTCTCCTTCTCTTCCTTCTTCCCCAGGTTCCCTCTGAGACGCTTCAGAGCTTCAGATCAAACATGTCGAAAACAAAAATACAGAGAGGGAAAGAGCAAGTGCATATGAGAGAGATCCATCTGTCACTGGAATCTGGAAAAGAAAGCACACAGGAGACAAGAAGAGGCATCAGTTGGAGGGGTCTTTGAGATAAGAGTATAGACAGCAAGGTTTCATGAGAGGAGGGAGATGGGGAAGAAACAGCATTATGGGGGATGCAGGCAAGAGAGGAATGATACTGTCTGCCATGCTGATAAGCCTTTGAGAAGGGAACCTTCATGACATATAATCCCTTATCAAGGGTATGCAGAAAGGTACCAGGGCTCCCTCAAGTAATGTGATCACAGCTAGGGACCTGTGGGAAGGCAGCAGTATGGGGGGAGAAGGGGAAGGGAAGGAGGAAGAGGGATGGAGAACATAAGGCTGTTATTTCAGGGGCTCAAAACTCCCAGGGTAAACAAAAGCAAGCCCCAAGCACAAGCCAAAGCTACAGATTTCCAGCCACCTGAAAATGATGTACACGGAATGTATGAAGCAGAGAAAATGCGGACAAGTCTTCCCTCCTGGAAAAAAAAAAAAGAACAAAACACTTTTTTGTTTGTTTCCTTCCTTCCTTGATGCAAAAGGGATAAATAATTCAAGTCATGTGTAACCACTGTGCTCTAAAAATTGTTCCTACCTCTTGATGCATGGACAAGGCTCTTGAGGTGAGCCAGCCCAGCCTGAGCATGCTAGGGGGCAGGGTGTAGACATTGTGTCGAATACCAACCTCTCAGCCAGCAATGCCAGCAGTCCTGAGCTGGAGCACATCACCCATCTACCCCCTACACATCTCCCACCTTTGTAGTTTGCCACCCACCTCTCCTCGGGGCTGTGAACACTGCCCCTTTGTAGGAAAGGACACCTTGCAGGAATGCTTCAATGCATTTCTGGGCTCGGGGCAAGCTCCTGGTCCTGGCTGGGAAGGGCAGCCTGGAGCACCCTTCCCTCCAGCTACAGCTTCAAACCTTCTCCCACTGTGCTGAGACACGAGCCTGGCAGGGGTATCCTCAGGCAGCACAGAGGAAATGATTTCATACAGCAGATAAAACATGTGGGCACCGCACTCTCTTCATTTATTTATTTATTTTTATGGGAAAGACAATAAAAAACAGAGAAAAGGATTCTTAGTTAATGAAAAACTAAGGTCTCCTCTTGCCCCTTTTATTGGTGAGGGGAGGCTGCTCACTAAAGACAGTGACAAAGCTCTTGCTGAAAAAGCTGAACCGATTTCTAGCACAGAGACACAAAAGGCAGAAATAAAATGAAGGAAGATAAATGGAGGAGGAGTGAACCCTTGAGAAACAAGGCTTACAGTTGTGGAGAAATCTGAGCTGATTTGGGCCTGTGGAATTACCAGGCCAGCTGGATTAAAGGATCAGAGATAGTGTCATAGAGAAACACTTAAATATTCAATAATCCAAAAAGTAAAGCCAAGATGGAAAAGGGGAGGGGGAGAAGAGCTAGACCAATGGAAAAGGCAGAGAGAAAGCCTCTGTTCCCTACAGCTCATCATCTAAGGCCACCAAACTCATGTCACTTATGGTTGTCATATGATGGCCTCCAGCTGCTGCCTCAGCTTTGCATCAGTCAGAACTGCAGCAGAAGGCAGAGGTTTTTACAGTCTGTTGCTTTGTTCCTCAGCCTTATAATCCAATGAGAAATAACTTCCTGACACTATCTCTCCAGATACATCAGATAGGATGCACATCTGGCTCTCCACAGGTTGTGACCCACAGGCATCTGATACTCCTCAGTACCAGTCCCACCTTTTCCAGAGGTGACTCCATATAGAGATACAGCCAATCCCCCATACCATCTCTGTCCCTTTACCTTTCTTTCTAACGCTTCTTCACTTTGCCCAGTCTCTTCCACTGAACAGAAGAGTGATCCATACTATCACACTTTTGCCCATTTGTGTCCAAAGTATGTCCATCCCAGGAGAGGCTGGGGCATCATTTCATTCACTAAGCTAAGTGAAAATCTTAGCTAAGGTTTTAGCCAGCATCCATCTCTGAGCATTTTGCTTTAGCCTGTCTGTCTCACCTTGCCAAATACGATGCACAATACCCAGCTCCACAGAGGAACATCTCAATCCCCTTGATTTGACCCCTTCTGGTAGAGCAAACTGCTCCAAAAGCTGTGCTGAATTCATCATTGCCTGCTGTATCTTGTTCATGGTGCACAGGGAGAAAATCTGACGACAGGACTGCATTGCTCTGCAGCAGCCCCAGCAATCGCAGAGAGCCACCCCATCCTACTCAAGTTGCTGCACACAGGCAGCACAGAGAGGGCTTGGAAGAGGAGATGTCCTAGCAGCCTGGAAAGGAAGGAGGTGGCTGCGTTAGGGGCTGGATGGAATGAAGGTGGTGTTTATCCTTGCTATGTGTCAAAATCAAGGGGACCATGCAGAGAAGACCTGCTCCCTGTCTACCTTCCACCTTGGCTGTGCAACCTTGCCTCAGCCACAGACCAAAGGAAGGGCCAAGCTATTCCTCAAGCCAAAGTCATTGGTCTCTTGGGTCCCCAAGGTGGCAAGCAACTCCATCCCAGAGGAGAGACACAAGCAGTTGTGGAGAGCCTGGTTTGGAGCGGGGCTGTGGTTACAGGCAAGAGGAACAGTTGGGATATGGGATCTGTTTTATAGGGCACATGAAAGGTCACCACCCTCATGTGCTGGGCCTACTGTCTGTAGAGTTCTGATGGTCTTCAGCGTAGCTCAAGACAGCTCTTAGAACATGCCCTTGGCTCCTGGCCATCCTCACGAATGCAAAAGCATCAAGTAACAGTAGTGGCATTGTGCCCATGAACGGCTGTACCCTCCTTGGCTGGCACAAAGTCAACCCATCAGCTCCGAGCTCCCAACGATTTCCCTCTGGTTTATTCCCTATTAATGGATGCATCAATGTTATTGGCATTTCCTTGCACCAGAGTGTTTGGAGAAGAGCAGGAGGCCATGGGAATGGTTCCCCTGCTCAGAACGAAAATGGAGGGAGGAGACCCCCAGATCTGAGTCAGGAGCTGGATGTTGTGACAGACACAGGCAATTCTGATAGCCTTTGGCTTGAGGATCAGGGTGGCACAGACAGTGACACAGGAGTACAGTCACTAGTTAGACGGCAGGGTATGAGGGCGGCTTAAAATACAACCACTAAAAGTGTGGACAGACATGATATGAGCAACAGAGACGAGCTGGGGGCTGAGGAGGTGGAAAGACTATGACTGAGAAAGGATACAAGGTCTAGAGGGCACGGTGTAAAAAAGCAACCAGAAAAGACTCATACAGCAGCAATTTGGGCCTGAAATTCTGACCTTGTCAACCTTGTCCTCCTGGGGCCCAGTTCACTGGGAAAAACAGCACTTAATTCTACCATTGCTTAAACGGTGCTAAGAGCCTCCTATTAGAAATGCATGCATTAAAACCTGCCAAACACTCTTGGTTCCTCTGGGGACACCCCGAAACCAGGCCAAAGCTCCTGCTGCTTTCTTAGGCTTTGTGCTGCAGCTGGGCATCAGCCTTCTTCCCAGCTCAGCATGCTGCCTGCTCCCAGCAGGCCGCAGGGCACAAACACCATCTCCAAGGGGCTCTGCCTCCCAGGGTTTCTCTACTCACCTCCTAGAAAGGAGGCCTTTCCCAGGGGTGCCTGGTACTGAGGGCTGGTGCCTTATTGAAGGGCCTCTCCACATCTGCTGGATAGTTCCTATAATACACACTGGTCTTATGCATCACTGCAGCTGCTTCAAATCACCACCCAGAGATGGCCTTTGCTTTTGCCCCTGGCTATAGTGAAAGGACAGCGCCATGGGACAAGTTCACAGCACAGCTATGGCTCTTACACAACAGCAGCCCAGCAGCCCCTTTCCTCTCAACCCTGCTGATTCCAGGGATGCTCCCATTTATCCCAGGAGTTACCATCAAGTCACTCAGCAAAGAACCTGTGGCTGTGCCCAGAGGTTCTCCAGAAGGCCTGAGAAGTTTGGGACCAAGAGGAAGCCTGATGACCTGTGGATTTGTGACAAGGAAGACATGAGAGAAGAAAGAGAGTGTCTTACACTGCAGCTTCTCTGATGTTCACCAAAGGTTGAACTCACACAGCACTCTTTCCTCTAATGGAGCTCTGTTAAGGTTTCTCTCGCACTTACTCCCTTCTCTAATTTATGCCCCTATTTTCATGAAACACAATCAGATCTCAGCATCTCTGAAATCCACTCCAATGTTACATTTTTTTGAAATTGGCCCTGTAGCTTCAAAAACCTAGAGGTCAGAGGAGCTGGCTTAGGCAGAAACATAAAAAGGGGGAAAAGAGCTGTAAGGCCACCCTAAAAAGTCATGCAACAAAAGGTGTTTTCATTTCATTAACCAGACAAAGCCTTCATCCCTTACAGGAGTTGAACTGGTATCAGTGCATCCTGCTGAAGGGTGACCACTCAGTGTTAGAGGCTCTGTGAGTTTTGGCAGAGTGCTGTCACAAGAGAAATCTTGTGCTTCAACTCCGGGCAGGTTCATTTTGCCACATACAAATCCACAGTGCCTGCTGGGAGGAAAATCATCCCTCTGAAAGCCGGGGTGGCCCTGCCATGAGTGAGGAGGAAGCTCACAGCTCCCAAACTCCAGCTGTACCTGACACAAGGAAGCCCAAAGCACCAGGATCCTAGCAGGACACTGCAGTGGGGAAACCCATAGAACCATAAAGGATCTCAGCTGCTTCTCACAGGAGCTGCGAGGATGCTCACAGTGCTCCAATTCCAGTGAGCAACTATGGGCCCCTGCACAGAGGAAGGGCAGAAGGCTGCAATACAGGCTGTAGGACTGTCCCAAAGATATGCTCCTCTGCAGTCCTGCCCTTCGGCAAGTTCTGGACACAGGAAGCATTCAGGTGTTAACCCAAAGTTACCATCTGCTATATATGTGCACATATATGTGCTCAAGCAAACATACAAACATTGACTCCAAACCTTTGCTGAGCCAAACAGCTTAAAGATTAACCATGAAAAAACCCAACATAGGGCTGTATATAAAAGCCCTGCCCTCCCATTGAGCCTCCCCAACAGTGATTAGATGCCTAATTTGTTAGGCAGCAAGAAAGAGAGAATGGGAAAGCTCAGGGGAGAAAAATGAAGCTGCTCAGAAGCATGAAAGGAGAGAGAGAGCTTTAGAAGCGTAAATCTTATTTTCGAGTGATAAATACTGGCAGAAAGGTCTTTCATATGCCAGTGGTTCCCTGGCAGGCCAGAGAGCCTCTTTTGTTTTCCAAAGTGAAATTTTATATTAATATGATTATTGAAGATTAAGGGTGATTTGCATCAAGCCAGCTCCACTTAGCCCATGGCAGCAGCCCACAGGAGTGCATGCGTGGGGTTAGCTGGGGGAACAGCCTTCTCCAGGTAGAATAGGCTGTCAAGAGATTACAGGTTCCATAAAAAATACTATGAGCAATAAAGCCGCCTTCACCAGTCTCCCTCCAGGGGTGAGGGGGGCCTGGGAAACATCGCTCCCCTTGGTGTCATCTCATGAGCCCAGACATGAGGCAGTGGAAAAGCTTAGAAATAATACCTGTTGGTGATGGGGAGGGACTGTGGGGTCTATGCGTCTGCAGGGACCTGCCATAGGGAGCACAACAGCAAGACTGGCTCTGCCTGTGCACATGGATGGGTATGCGTGTGTGTGAGTCATGGTAGAGAAAGGGGTGGCAGTTTTGGCTCTGGGGGTGTGAGGTAGAGGAGGAGTATGTGTGGAGGAGTTGCTATAGGTGGATGTAGGGGGCTGGGTGTGGATGTGGTTGATCACTCTGTGAAGCAGAGAATGAATGCTGGCTCCTCAAGGGAGGACGAATTGCCATGGGGAACCAGGCAAAGCGCTGGTTGTGAGCGTATATGTGCGTGCGCATGTGTGTTTGCATGAAGCAGTCACTGTGGGAGTGTTGACTGTGTGTGAGGAGCCGTAGGGAGCTGGGTGGGAGCACAGGCTGCAGGTAGGCGTGCGTGGATCATGGGAGACAACCACGGCGAGTGTGTGTATGGGAGAAGGGCTGTAGGAAAGGGGTGGGAGCACTCCTTCTGTATGTGTCCCCCAACGTGAATCACAGCAGAGAGCAGGGTCTGAGGCCTGGCTCTATGCATGTGCCCGTGGGAGAGAGTTGCTGTGGTGGACAGGGAATGACCTGTGCTCTGCATGACTGTGTGTGTGAGCTGCTGCTGGTAACAGGCCAGGAGTAGGGCTCTGGGGACATGGAGGGAGCTGCTTGTAGGGAGCAAGGTGGGTGCACTGGATCCGTCTGTGTGCAAGGCATTGCTGCAGCAATGTCCCAGCACGAGGCCAGGAGAAATTCTTGCACTCTATGTGATGTTACTGCAAAGATCTCCATCCCCTAAGGGTCACCATGATGCCTCTGCTGTCCTGTGCTGGCCTTGCTGCCCTATTTGCTACAACAGCAGCTCTTGGCTTTCACTGAGCTGGCTGCGAACAGGTCCACAAGCAATTTGAGAGATGCCCTCACTCAAACCAAGCATACCTCCAGTATATCTGAATGCTAAATACATCTCCAGCGACCAAGTGGTACCAGTTTGGAGTGCCCCCAAACATGCTATGCTGCAGGTAGAGCAGCAAAGGGGCACAGAGGGGGTTAGTCCTTGCACTGCAGCTCACTAGTGTCTCTTGCTGGAGGGACTCAGGCTCACATAGGTCCTGGGCTGGCTGAGGGTAGCAATCACTTTACAAGGTGCACTGGCAGCCAGTCATCCTGTGGAGGATACCTCCAGGCCTGGAAACTCCTGCAGGGCACAAGCATTGGCATTCCAGTAGCTTCAGTGTGCTTTTGCCTTCCAGTACAACTCCAGATTGAAAACTCCAGAGGTCAAGCCACCATTCCAGTGACAGAAAGGGGCTGCCCTTGCCTGGCCTTCTCAGCCAGGGTCTCTGACAGTCATATGTTGTTATCCCAAGTCATTAGTCTGCAAAACGTCAAAAGATGGGGCAGCGCCTGTGCTCAGCCTTCCCACAAATGGACAGTCAACCAGAAGCAGAAGCTCCTACAGATGGTGGTTCAAACGCAGCAGATGCAGTCCTGATCTGGTGTGGGGCAGAAGCAGAGGAAAGGTGTGGGGGGACATGGAGGAGCTGTTTCAGGTGACCCAAGAGTGAAATACTGTGGCAGCACAGGCTAATGGGAACACTTCAGCCCCGCAAAGCTCTCCCTCCCATCAATGCATGCCTGAATTCAGGAAGAGGAGTAGCCCCATGCATTATGTTTCCACACGGCTGCTTCCACCTTCACTCCATCCTCCACTTCCAAGCACTGGCACAGCTCAGCCCCGCTGGGGAGGGGCCCTCCTCCCAGCCAGCTCGCCTACCTATACTTCAGGCTAGATCTGACATGCATTTTGACACAGCCGTGCCTCCCCTCTCTTTTCCCCACTACCTTACCTTGTTTAGAGCCTGTTTTTTTCTTCCATTGCCAAAACACAATGACTGTTATAATTAACAGATTATCTCAGTGCGACAGCTGCAGTCCTTTGAAAATTAGGTTGAATAACAGGATCCTGCCGTATGGTAATTTCTTTTCATCTCTCAAATATTTTCTCTCTCTCACTCTCATTTCTGTCTTATTTCTTTTTCTCTTTCTTTTCTCTCTCCTTTCTCCTACCTTTCATCAGCTCCCTGACTGCATGAGTGATACCTTTGGGGTGAGAATGTCTGAAGGGCTCTTTCTCCCTTCATCAGCTGTTTTCATTCCTCTTCTTTTATTATCACACCTTGCAGAGAGGCAGTGTTTGCAAGTCGGATCATAAACATGTCGGGAAAAAACGTGCCCACCAGAGGCCATGGTCAGGGGCCCAATAGCTCAGAAACGCTGCCTAGGTAATTTCATGGGAAGGGGAGAAACCGGGATGCAGTAACCTGAACACTTCCTGCAACTTTCCCACGAGGAGCTGAATGCAGCGTTGTGGCTGAGTGGTTAGTATTGAGCTAACCCGGGAGCTCTACCTACCCACCTACCCACCCGCCTTCTTGCTGACTCAGCATCTGCCCCTGACTCACCACTTGCTCACTGAATGGGGACTGGCAGTACTTATACGGCATCCTTCCCTCTCGCTAAGGCAGTAGCTCTACCACTTACCACCCCCTCTCCCCATTATCCACCTACATCTGTCTCTCTATCGACTCAATCAACCCAAGCCAGCCAAAAAAGCAGCTTGCTGGAAATTCAGGGTTTCAAAACCAAAATAAGAACTAGTGCTGCTCCCAGCTGGACCCAGATTCTGGGCTCTGGAAATCTGCCCCTCCAGGACTGGAGATTCCCTGGCCCCTGCTGCAAACTGGACTGATCCATTCAATGAAGTGGCAGGACTCCTTTGCCTCTGCTTGGGCAGACATGCTAACACAGCGTTTCAGGCTGTGAGGATGACCAGCCAGACATGCGGGACAGGTCTGCTGGGATGGTGCCCTGGATTTGGCAACTGAAAGGTTTCAAGTTCAACATGTTCTGGACTCAAGAAATTTGCAGCTTTGTCATCTACTGCACCAAGAGCATTAGTTAATTATTCTCGATGCCTGGCTTGAACTCCTGCAAAATGCCTTGATCCTGCACTGCTCATTTCAAGCGTGTCCGTAATCTATACAGCATTGTCTGTTACAATTAAACACTGCTTTTTCCTTTTGAAAAACAGGGCAGTATTCCTCCACACCACTCATCCATCACAGCCTAACCCACCTCTGCAGAGACCAGCATCAGCTGAGTCCTGGGCCCCCCTCTGCCTCCTCATCACAGCCATTTCCTCTCCTCTCATGGAGTTCCACCTCATTTATTTCCTTAATCCTGACTCAGTAGAACAGAAACATGTTGTCACCATTATTCTGCCAAAAGCCAAGTAGAGTCTTTTAACAAACACTCATCTGTTCCATTGTGTTTCAGCAGTCTCCAGTAATGCTCCTCCTCCTTGTCCATGATCTCTCTCCTTTCATCCTTTGCTACCCTCACCCTGCATTCTCCCTTTGCTTTTGCTCCAGGCCCCATGTCGGCTCGAGGCACTTATAGCGCATCTCCTCATTCATTCACTGTCACTTACCCAAATGCTACCTTCAGTCATTAATTCTCCGCTTTTTCTAGTAGCATCCCTCCTCTGGGTGCTCTGTACAGTCCTACTTACGTATCCAATAATAGTATTTTCCCAATGAGTGAGTCATATACCCCTTTGCTGACATTTAGAATTCTCCTTGTTCTTTGAAATACGTTTATTCATTCCCCCTCTCTACAATTATATATGTCTACTCATGATGTTGCATTTTCTACAGCAGCCATGCAGCAAACACTTCATCCATGCAAATAACTCAACAAAATAATTGTCTCTGCTGGTACCTTGTCATCCTCCATTTTAATTATGTAGGACAAAGCTAATTCAAGCTATGAAGCAATCAAAAATAGAGGACAACTTAATTTAAAAAGCACCCTACCCTTTCCTTTGTTCTTGCTCAGTCCAGATTTCAATCTTTTTTTTTTTTTCCCCCCACTTATTTACTGCTCTGCTTCTTTCAATGCTGTTAGTAGCAGAGGCTGCAATGGATATCGAGCCTCTGATTTCCTAGGTGCTGTAAATACCTTCAGTGAGAAACAAACTTTGCTCCAGACTATTTCCAAGCTGAAGGGACAAAACAAAAGGAGTACCACTCAGCTAACGGGGACACGTAAGTGTCTTACCTGCTTACCCAGGTAATATACACTCCATGATCGGGGAGTGATACCACATCCCCCTAAATCTGTCTCCAGGTAGCCCTAGCAAGTAATTCATCTGGCAGTCCCTCCTCATTCCTCACCATAGCCCTTATTCCTTCTCCCACGCTGTTCTTTGCTTCTCTTCTAGTCACCCTTGCATATGCCATATTTTATTTATTCCTTACTACTCCTCTTAATCTGCACAGGCCAAACCCTAAACTCTGTAGTCACCCTGACTCACTTCCTACCCAGGAAAAGCAACAATATAAATCAGTGGGAAAGCCTGTGATGTCAGTCTGGACAGAGACTGATACTGCACGGGGACTCCTGCACGATTATTTCTTGTTCTCTTCTCACTCATTCAGGTCTCCATTTATCAACATACTTAAGCATGCACCCAACTGTAAACCTATGCAAGTCTCATTCAGCTTCTCCATTGCCTTATTCTGCAACATCTGTGTTGATGGTTCCCACATCTTCCAAACACAAAACAGATTCCCCTTCTGTGCTTTCTCTTTGTAACCCACCCACCAACATCTTTAATCTTGCTTTGAGAAATTTAACTTTTCCTTTTTTTCTCCTTTGCTTGTTTGGATTTTCTTATTTTCATTGCTGCCTGAAGACTCCAGCTTGTAATTTCACCTCCCTTTTCCTGAGATCACGATGTTGAATAAAATACCACCTTCCCCCTCTGCTCTCCCGTATTCTGAAATACCGAATTGGACCACTGAGGAGAAAAGCTATTGGCTGGGACTGCTGTCTCTGATATTGAAACAGAGCTGGCAGTAATATTTACAAGCTACTTTGAAAGCTCCAGGGATGGCTTGTGGCCAAAAAAGATGATATCTACTCCCTCTTTTTTTTTAATGATGTCTTCCTATGACTCAGTCTGGTCCATAAGTCAAAATGAGATATTTTTTTTTAACCATTCTCCCTTTAAGCAATGAGAACAAGAGCCTAAGAACAGAATGCCATAGCATCACGGACAGGATGGGTTACGTCACGAATAATGCAACTTTTGGGGTGTCCTTGGTGGCTTTAAAAGAAACAGAACAAAAGGCATATGTCCTCTTTCCAGAGAAATGAGTCTTGGCAGGCTAAACCGGCAATTGCCTGAGTTTTCTAAACTTAGTTTGATCTGTAAGCAAAGAAAGAAACACGCGGGAAGCGGGGACACCGTGACCTCAAGGGGCTCATGACTACCTGGGCTCAGCAAGGAGCTACCATGCCCTTTATTATCCACCATTGTACGGAGGCAGAACCTTGAATAGAGGGGATGGTGTAGGGGGAACCGTGGCAGCTGTTTCCAAGTGGGGCTGAGGCGAACCAATGCAGGCTGCCCACACACTCTTACCTCTGCCTCCAGCTATACAGTCTGCAGCAACAAACAGACATTCAAATGGTTGATAAATGAGCAGTTCAGCCGGAGACCACTTAATTTGCTCCTTGCCTCCTTTGCCTGCTGGTGGCAGGGAGAAAATGCATGTTTGGAAATTGGCAGTGGTGCGTATAGCATTACCAAGCTGGAGTTATGCTGACTGATATTGAAAAAAAGGAGAAGCGGAGAGAAGAAGGGTGCGGTGGGAGCAGGAGAGAGTCAGGCAAGGAAAATGGGAGAGAAATGAGATGGTTTTGTACCCAAGACTAGATGCTATGATGATGAGGACACCAAGAATATGATAGATAGGCAGGAAAGGAAGGCAAACAGACAGAGGCAGGCACAGAGAAAGAGACAGAGGCAAAAGAGGGAGGGAGAAGGAAGACAGAGAACCAGAATTAATTTAGGAGGAATATACTGAAAAACATAATCTTCTCAACGGAGAGAAAATAGAGAGAGAGAGAGAATTAAACAAACAGTGACAGGAAACTGGGAAAGAATAACTTTTTTTTTTTATGAGCTTGTTAACATTTGTGAAGTTAAGTAACCCTAAATTTATGCCATTAATTTGCATGTATTACATTTTTTTTTCTCTGCTGCCAGTTTATAGTCTCTGTGAAACCTTTAAAAAGTGGCTTTTTTTCCTCCTTTTCACTTCACTTGTGTTAATTAAGGCTTGTGATATATGTATATTTTTACACTGCTGCTGTGCTTTAGCATTTAATCATCAAATGGCCCTTTTTGCTTTTGCTTTGTGTTGCTCTTGCCTCTTCTTCTGCCATCCACAGAAACATGAGGAGACCTGTGGGTCCCTCCATCCACAATGATCTGTAAGCATTCCTGGAGCCAGGCTGTGCTCCCACCAACCATCTCCCTGTGAAACAAGGTGTCTTTCACAACAGGGAGATGTGGGGAGGATCTTCAGCTGCTGAAGAGTTAACAACTCAAATCCATTCAGGCAATCACATTGCCATGCTGAAGCACACTGTATTTACACATTCTCAATCACTGGCGAGCCTTAAAATCGGATTCTCAGGGGAAATCCAAAGCCAAAGAACACAGTGAGATTCCTAATGAAGTCAGTGGCGGCCAGAGCTGGGGGAGGCACAAGTGATGGATACGCTGCCTGCTGGCAGAAAAGGGGATGCAGGTCATCCTCCAGCGCTTTAGTAGCACCCAAACTAGGATGCACGTAGAAAGAGCTGCTGTAGAAAATGCAAGTCCTGCTTCTCCCCTGCTCCCAGGGGACTGCCCCACAGATGTTCCAGAGACAGCCATCCCTCCTCTCCTCCTAAGGACTCTCCTTCCTGGGCAGACAGATCTCTCTCTTAAGCACATCACTGACTTTGGAAGTGCCCAAGGCCAACACAAAGCATAGCTGGTGGAGCCCTTTTGGCAGCTGTCCCAGCGAGCATATTTCTGAGCTCAGCTGGACAGGAGTCTTGGTCCTAAATGTGCTTTGATTGCTTTGCTCCTCTCTAAAGGCTCTGTATCTCCCAGCTGTAAGCAGAGTTTGCTGAAGCAAGAAGCAGGTTGCTAAGTCTGGTTTGGATGCTGTTTGGTCTCTAGTGGAGCTGACGGGACTTGTCTTGTTAAAAGCCAGCTGAGCTGAGACCACGAACACTGAACATTGACTCAGACCTAAACACCCGCCATGGGAGACACAGCAAACGGAGCAGGGAATAAGGATGATTGCTGGTCACAGAAAAGATGGCATTCCCTTCATGTCCTATGGAGGAGCTTTGTGATCTCCTTGGGGATCTGACAGACATATGACAGGTCTCTGGAGGGTCTCTGCTGAACTGGAGTTGGGAAGGAGGGGTAGGGGAGACAGACCAGCCTTTCCATACTGTCACTATTATTTTGCCATATGGGGGTGTTGAGCACCAGAGAGGATATTCTGATTTACTCCCTGGCTTACTGTTGCTGTGGCAACGGGAGAAATACAGGCCAAACCAGGCTGCATCTGCAATGTGGTGGTAATAGGGAGTTTGGGTTCCCATGTGTGTTTGTTTGTTTGTTCAGCTGTTTGCAGGAGCCACATGGTAAAAAAGCACTGTCGCGATGAAAAGGGAACAGGGCCCAAATTGTACCCAGACAAATACGCCCTCCTCTCATGCAACAGCAAAACAGTCATGCATGCAGTCATATTCACAGCAAACAGCCTGAGGAACACTAGCACATACACATCATCCCTTCCTACCACACATACACCACTGGAACTGGGGTTCCCCTGGCTATTCTCCCCCTGTCCAAGAAGCTAGACTTTTTGTTTTCTACGTATGAAGCCCCCATTCACCAGGCACTTTCTAGTAGGGCTCTGAAGTGCAACAAAGAGTCTGGGGCCCACCAGCTTGTGTCAGCAAGAGAATCTCCTCTGCTATCAGGTCCACACATCCCAGTTAGCCATGATGTTAAGAGATCACAAACCACCCATTGGCTGCTGAGAAAATATTCCCCCCTGAAAATGCTCCTCCAGCACATCATCGTGACTAGTTCTTACCTCCCCAGGTGATCAACAAAACAGACTCAGCGCCGTCCCAACAGTCATATCCCCAGTTGGGAGAGATGTCCTCCATTCCCAACATCAGAGCGAGCCCTCGAGCCACATACATTGGCCTGTTGCAGATGCCAACCTCCAGCTGTGACATCACCATCTTTTGAGTCTGCCAGCACAATTCCCACCCCAGAAAGCAAGCTGTAAAGTGGAGTTAAGTACTCCCTCTCCTCCAGCCTGCTGGGACCAAAGTATTCTCAACTTAAACTGTAGCCTTTGGAAAAAGGCTCAATGTCCAATCTATCCAAAGTGCTGGTCGCAAAGATCTCCTTTGGATCAAGTGGAAAGAAGAAGATAATTCTTCAACTACATTTTACAGCCTCAAAGCTGCTCCCTGTAGAGCTGGAAGCACAGAATAGCCCTACAGCAAGGCAAAGTTGCTATTCAGTCACACCATGTTCTGTTCTTTATCCCACAGACCGTAACAGGCTGAGGGTAGCAAGGGGGCAGGGGAGAAATGGACTGATGTCAGGGCAGGAGCAGGGTTTGCTTAGGCATAGGGGCCGTGGTGTTCCTGGAAATCAAACTCCTAATAAGCTTTAGGAGTCCCGTGTTGCCAGCTTTCGCAGTGGAGTGGCAAAGCCCATGGCAAAGGAGGGCTGAATTTCCTCAGTCAGGCAAGGCTGTGAGGTGGGATGTCTCTATGGGGACAGTGCACATGGAGCTGAGACACTGCCAAGACAAGGGGTGGATTTGAAAGGGTGGTGATGCCTGTAACCTGTTAGCTGCTGCTAGGGGTGACTTGCAGGACATCGAGGTAAAAAAAAGGGGGGGGAACGAAGGGGTTAAAGTTGAGCTGGAAAAGAAGAGGTGATGGAGATGAGAGGCTCTGCAGGCATGAAAAGCTTCTACAGAACATTGTGCAGAGAGAAGTCCATCTCAATCACAACAAGGACAAGACAGCCTCAGGGCACATGTGGTGGCTGCATGTGTGCTACAGGAATGCTATGAGCCTGCATAGCGCCTGACCACCCAGGGCCCTGTGCATGCAGGAGAGGCGAGGTGGGGCACAGGTTCCCCTCCTTTGACTCCTGGCTGCCTTTTTTCCCATCATTCCTGAGGCTCCATCTGGCTCCACTATTTTTACACACACACACAAAGAAGAGAAAATAAACACTTAATTTCTAACCTAATCAGCCCTTCTCTCACTAATTAGCACCCTCTGAGCACATCCACAGGCTGTGAAAGATAACTCTGGAGCTGATAATGACCCCCAACCTGCAGTTGCATATGCTGAAGGGTCAGCAGAGCCAAGAGCAAGCCAGAGGGAGGCAGGGAGCAGAGCAACCTTTGCCATTTGTTGTTTTTTCCCTCAAATCTGGGATGCTGGAAAGGGGATGTCTCCTTTTTTTGGCAGGATCCCTTGTGTGCATGTGTTTTTTGGTGGCAGAGAGAGTGTGTGTGTGCACGCGTGTGTGCTGTGGAGGGGGGAAGATGGAGCGTTTTGGAGGGAGGGGACTGGCACTGAGCCCAAACCCAAAACACATGCCAATTTGTGTCTCTTGCTGGTGGTAATGAAGGGCTCCGTTCAGGACACACGGGACACTAATTAAGGGGCTTCAAAGGCGGCTTTCTGCAGAGTGCTCTCTGAAGGGGGGCTGAGGGGAGGAAGGAGCACAAGAGGGGGGTGTTCTCCACTCAATGGAAGACTTCTGGCTCCTAGTGCTGCTGGGGAAGGCACTTTTACTTCCTCCCTGTCTCCCATAGCAACTCCTACCCATGAGAGCTGAGAAGGTGCAAGCATCTGGCAGCTCCGGACGAGCCCTCAGCAGCTAGCAGGCAAGGCAGGCTCCTGTACAGAGTGTGTGCTGCCATGGGGAGGGGAAAGCTCCCTCTGAAAGTGAAGGGACACCATGCTGAAAAGAAGCAAAGATGGACAAGCAGCGTGGCAGAAAGAGAGAAGGGAAAGAGCTGGAAGGAGAGAGGCAGGGACTCCGTATGATTTGCAAAGGTAGCACCTATAGGAACAGGAGTTGCCCTTAGCCTCCAGGGATTTGGAGGGATAAAGCTTTGGATCACCACGGATCCAGGTGATCAGGTTAGATATAAGGAAGAAGTTCTTCACAGTGAGGGTGGTGAGGTACTGGAACAGGTTGCGCAGAGAGGTGGTAAATGCTCCAATCCCTGACAGTGTTCAAGGCCAGGCTGGACAGAGCCTTGGGCTACACGGTCTAGGTGAGGTGTCCCTGCCCACATCAGGGTGTTGGAACTAAATGATCTTAAGGTCCTTTCCAACCCAAACCATTCTATGATCCGGATGATCTGGATCTGTGGCTGAGTCTTGTTGACTGCATGCCATTGGATTATTTCTCATGAAAGATTGGATGAGGCAAACTCTGTGAAGAGGACAATGGGAAGGGCTGAGAATGTGCCTCCAATTTGTCCATCTGGGCACAAGGCTCTGGGCTTAGCTGGGCACTAAAGCCCTGCATGGGCACCCAAAGAGCTCTAGCCCACTTCCACAAGCTTCACAGACTTCAGCCCTACAACCTCTAAGCATTGCAGATTCACTCATAGCTATAGCATTCCCATGTCAAAGGGAAGGAGCCAAGCCACAGAATGGGTGATGTGACTCAGCCATGGCCATCAAAGAGGTCCAGCTCGGCTGTCCTGCTTCCTCCCTGGTACTTTAACTGAACATCTGCCCACCCTCGCTCCATAGGAGCAAACATGAAACAGCAGCTCTGGTGGAAAACAGGCCTGTGCTGAGATTGATTAAACGGGGACAGAGTGTGGGAGGAAAGAGAAGAATAAATTGGCAGAGAGAGCAACAGAGTGTTAGTGAGAGACAGGAAGAAAGGATGAGTGAGAAAGATGGTAAGGAAGAGAAAAGAGAGAATGGAGGGTTATCTATGGATTATATTCACTGGGCCTTGCACCAAGCACACAGAGAAAGTGAGGGAAAGAAAAGAGAGGTGATATGAGCACATGAGAAGAAGCGTGAAGAGACTCACAAAGAGCAAGAGAAACAGCTTAAGAGATAAGCAGTGCTTCACTGATCCTGCATGACAGCATGCTCCCTGCCATCACTCACCATCCTACAAGCTGCTAGAGTGCCCCACAGTTCCCCTTAGCTTCAGAGGGAGCTGCCTTCTCTATGCCAGGCTGTCTCAGCACTATACGTGTATCACTTGGACACTGCTGTTTGGGAGTCAGGACCAGTCCTGACATGGTGAGCCATGGTTAACACAACGTTTAACCAAGGTGAAGCAGAAGGCTAGCTGAACTCACCTTCCTGTAGTCCTCTAATGCTCCTCCATAATTGTCCAGATCCTTGGTTTTTCTGAACTTTCTGCCCTCTCCTGTTCACTACCCTCTTATGCACCAGCCCACACTTAACCGCTTATTCTGGTTGACCTGCTGCATGTCTCCTGTGTTCAGTGTCACTCAGTCAAAAGCACTGTCACCTGCAGCCCAGAGCAGTTCAGCAGGGCTGTACCTACCACTAGAGACAAACAGGGGGAAGACTTACCCTGGGAGAAGCACCTGGGCCCAGGCTGATTGAGATGTGGCTCAGCCAGCAAGGAGAGCAGTGCAATGCAGTCCTTAACATCAGATTTTGGGCAAAAGTCTTCATGTGCTTATCCAGCAATTCCCTTACTACCTTCTTACTACTGCCCAACCATGACTCTCACTGCCCAGCCTAAGCAGTTTCTGAGAAGAGGTGGTCAGATTCCTAAGCAGACAGAGTCAAAAGAGTTTGGATGCAGAAACACATTATGGTGCTGGAATAGGCCCCACAGCAGGTCTTGCAGCTGCCTGGGCTGAGGAACATCTGGGGTCTAAATAGAATCTGCAGAGAAAAGAGGTCAGCCTCAAGGAGGTGCAGACACAATCTCAGGTGCAATTGCATGACACAGCCTTGGAAGGGCTGAGCTCTGTCACTGACTCTTGTCTCCTGCAAGTGTAACAACCACAGCACAGTCCAGACAAGTCCGAGGCACTCATGCACCCTACCTCCTTCCATCTCACAGACCACCAACCACTTCCCATCAGCTGCTGAACCCTTACTAAGAAAACTACAAAAGATCTAAATCAAATAGGAGAACATAGCTGATTACCAACCTCTTCTGACCATGGGGGAAAAAACAGCCAAGACTTTCAGATTCACAGGAAGATGCCAGCCTTAGTCTCTATGAAGAGAGGAAACAGGGGCACTCTCCAGCCTCTCCTTTCCTCTCCCAGTTCTTCCTTTTCCCCTCCCATCCTTCTACCCTGTGCAATCCAAATTGGATGCTGTGCCAAGGATAGATGAACAGGCAACTAGTGAATCACTCCATTAAGTTTGAACTGATTATTATAAAAAAAATCGAAAGAGAGGGAGAGAAAATCAAAGCTGGGATTACAGGCTTAGCAACCATGAGTGCATATTCAGCCTACACTGTTCTCTTTGTGCCTCTGTCACACCGGTAGACTGCTAAGAGAGTTATACCATTACTAACATGACAGCATTGTCCTACCCAGCCTGGATTAGAAATCCCAGTGGCTGTGTGGAAGGGAAAAGTCCCTTGGCAGTGGCAAGCACTTGGCCTCATGATGCCTTCTACTCACAGCATGCTGGCCAGGCAGGGAGAAGTATTCAATTATCAGACAGGCTCTGCCTTTTCCTAGGCCAGCTTTCCCTTATTGTCTGAGTGCTTTCTCCCTGGCCAGCGATGCTTGAGAAGTCTGTCACGCAAGAGAAATTCAAGATGGTCCAGGCAATTCCTGAATCAGGCGGATTTCTCACAGCTGAACCCCAGAAGCTGCCCCACCAGAACCCCCCCTCTCCTCCTCGCGACTGCACAGTCTTCTCTATACAGATAGGCTGCTCAGTCCGCAGGGGATGAATATCTCCTTCATCAACACAAGACCTCCAGCAACTGCCTGGAAAACTGGATCTCCCTGTTCCCTGCTGGGAGCATCAGACGGTTCTGATTCGTTAGTGCTTCTCTGGCCTAAAATCGTCTTACAGTCACACAGCTAAGACTGATTGCCCTCATTACTTTTGCTTCTTAAGCAGGATCCAACCATTTCTTAAACACATTAAAGACATTTATGTTGCTCTGATACATTTCTCAAACATTTCCTATTTCAGGTAATCCCCTTATAAACACTATCCAAAACACCGTAGCAATCAGACCATCCACTCTCTTATCCACTGCTTGTACCCTTATGATGTCCCTGGGGACTGTGTTTCCTCATTGGGACAGTGCGGTTACAGTGTGTCTGGCACAGGCTGGCAAAAAAAGGCAGTTTGCAACAATAAATGCATCACCTCATCCATCATGCAGAAAGAGGTAAAGGTCATTGAGTAACGTGGTCTCTCATTGCCCTGGCAGCAGCAGAATTTCTGCTAATGCGGTCACCAATGCTGGGGGACCAGCTTTGGTACCACTGAGACAAAATTAAATGGATGCTGTGTGAATTGGCAGTGGCAGTCCACAGATCTTCAGAGAGGGAAGGAGGAGCCGGGCTTGGAGTGAGAAAGGCGATGACATGAGAGCAGGAGAGAATTAGGTATGCAGTGCCTGGAGGGTGAGGGTCAGGACCAAGAGCAGCAGAAGGAGCTGCCGAGGACAGCTGCTCACCCAGATGGTCTCCAGTCTGCAGCCTTCAGATCTTGTCTTAGCTCCAGCCCATAGCTGGTACTTGTGGACTCATCTCCCCACATCCCTGTTCTGTAGCCACTAAAGCTACTGGTGGGGCAGGCGTTGTACTACTGCAGGAAGTGGGACAGGGACCATTCCTCATTCACAGTACACCAGTACTACTTCATCTGTCTCAACCCAAAGAGACAAGGGAATAAACACACTTTTTTTTCTTTCCAGAGCTGCCCCAGGGCTAGACTACAACATTTTATGGCCCAGTTCTTAGCCTATTTGCATTTTGTATTTTTACTTCAACTGCTGTTTGTTTCCAGGCATTTGGGATGCCTAATGATTTTCAAAGCACTGTTTATTTTAATCCCTCTAATTTATTAATACATTGGTTGGCCTCAACGTGCTCGGGAAAGAAGAGTAAGGAACTTGTAACCAGCGCTTTGAATAAAGCATCAAACTGTCATATGATCACATCAAAGCAGCAGCAAGCAGCTCACTTTGTTGGCTACATCATGATACAGTCCCATGGGTCCTCCGGTTTAGTGTCATGTTTCCTCATGCATGTCACCCTGCAACACTACCAGGATCACCAGCCCCAAGGATGAAGTAAAGAAACAGCAATGCCCAGAGGCAGCTCTTCACGAAAAGTCTGATCCTTCTCAACCTCCCGTGTGTTGCAAGGATGTAACACACCACCGTGGTGCAGGTAATATAAACCATGCTGACATTCACATGGATTTGCAGGCAATGTTGCAATCTTCCAATAAGTCAAGGATGCGCTTGGCCGCTGCTCTGCACTATACTCTCTTCAGCACAGTGTTCTGTGGTGAGGATAGTCTCACATACAGGGCAGTCTGAAAGAGCAGTGAGCATAAATACTGCTAATCATGCAAATGAGAGGGCTTTGAATCTCTTCTAGTCAGTCCCAACAGGAAAATGACAGATTTCCTCAACACCAGAAAGCAACTGACAGGTCCTGAACATCCTAGGGGCTGCCCTCAAATAACTTTTCATCTCTCCAGGAAAGCAGTGAGTGTGCCCCATCGTGCATTTATGAACCTCCCCTCCTCTAAGTCAAAGCCTGAAGACCACTGTTTTTTGCAGCTGACAGCTTCCTAGCATCCTTACAGCTGCAAAGCCTGTGTGATTTCAGTGGTCCCCCTGGGCTGAAGAACCCCTTTCTTCCATCTCACACCTGCTAAGAAAGCTCACAGCAGCACAAGTTGCCTTACCCATTGCCACTGGTACAGCTCTGATAGCTACCCTCTCATGTTAGCCATGGACCAGCACTTGCCAGGGACACACCACTTGCAGAAAGCAGAAGCCTCTCTTGTGTAGCAGCATGGCTTCCTGCAAGTGTACATCTTGTGCTAAAGGGCTGAGGTGATCCCACAAACAGCTCTGTGAAAGCAGCCTGAAGTTGCTGCTGGTTGTCATGATGCGTTAGTTGTGCTAGATGTCCTCCAGAAGCACGGTTCTGCCTGGGAATAGACAATGACTACTGTTTACAGGGGATGAACACATCCTGCCTGAATGAGCTTATTACAACAGCCAGCACGGCTGTCTGGCAAGGAGAGGGGCAGCTGCACCAATGTTCTCTTTGCACTTGTGGATAAACCGATAGAAACAGAGGTGCCTCAAAAAAGACAATGGTGGGACAGAAGCTCTTTCCCCCAGGATGCAGGAAGGACAAAAAAGCTTTTACAGTGCCAGTTGCAAACCCATTTTTGGAGTGGCTCCCTTTGCTGAGATATACAGGCTCTGTCAGTCCGATGCAACCAACACAGAAGCGTGCCCCATTCTCACTGTGTACCCCTATAAAGGCAGGCCCTGCATGCCCAGCAGCTCAAGCGGAATACGTTTGCAGGACAAGTATATCCTCAGCAGTGGCAGGTCAGACACCGTCCTAGGATAAGAGGTCACAGCAATAGATTTACTCCCTTCCCCACCACAGATGAAGCCTGCACCTCCAGGTGTAGCTCCAGTTCCTGCCCAGATATCACTGCTGATTTCTCACTGCATATTGCCACATCCCAAATCACTATATTAATGTTTTTGTTTCTAAATCCTACTTTAAAAAGCCCCTCTTCTCTCCAGGATGCAAGTCCCAGATGACAAATGGGAACCCAAGGACAAGGACTGTCTGCCACAATAACCGCTCGATCCCTGCTGCTTCGCGGGTGCCAGCCTGCCAGCAGAGCATCCTCCCTTCCCGCCTCCTCTCCTTGACTCCCTGCACTCCCACCACCTCCTGCCAGCACAAGAGGGCCTCCTGGGGAGGCAGAGAGACTGCTCACTCTCTGTCCTAGCTGTTTCCTCTTTCCCATCTCCTCCTCCCCCTGTGTGGAGGGTGGCATCTACCCACTCACTGGGAGGGACATCAGAGACATCCTGCCTGCCCTGCCCCTGGTGCTCAATACTAAATACCTTGTTTTGAGGGCACTGTCAACCACTCCAGCAGCCTTTCCCTCCCACCCAGCCCTTCAGAGTCAACAGACAGCGACCCATGCTGTATAGGAAGAAAAGGGATAGCATGAATCCCAGCTCACTGCTCCATGTTGTGGATAGGCATTATCTTCACCCTACAAAGAAAGGGTAATTCTACCCTTGGCTTGCCTGCGAGCACTTAGTTGATAAAGTCAGGTTATTGCCTGCCCTGGCAAGGCATCTTGCTCTCCCTCCTGCCCATCTTCCCTGGGGCAGGGAGCTCCCTGCTTTAGCAAAGCCTGATCTCCCAGCCATCTCTCCTAGGCTTCCAGAGGAGATAAAAGATCTTTGAAGCAGGATTTGAATTGAGTCCTCAGATTGATGATGTCCCACTTAAGAGAAAGCCAGCATGAATTAACCCTGATCTCTGCTCTCAACAAGATGCACCAACAAGTGATGAGGGCTTCAGAGAGGGATAACAGAGGGACAGTAGACAAATCGGCCCTCAGAGCCTTCCTGAGAGGAGCATAACCAGCTCATGTACTGAAGGCCAAAACCCTTCTCACTCCCCTTGTAGGTCTCTTCATGTCTTTTCTTCCATTGCCCCTATGATGCCTCAGCAAAGAGCACAGCCTCGGCAACCCAGTCCCAGCAGGGAAGTCTACAAAAGGTCAAACCCCCCAGGATCATGCCTCTCTTATCTGAGGGCACAGGCAAGGGCCATCTGGCCCCAGGATGCTTTTTCCAGCAGTGACAAACACTGAGGCCTTGCTGAAAGGAACAGAACCTGGCCAACATATAGTGACGCCTCCCCAGGTTGCTCTCTCAGACAAGTTGATGTGGGTGGATTTTGTGAGTTGGACAAAATCCACTATGAATTTACTACACCTCACAAAACTCTTCCATAAAGATCTTGCCCATTCTCCCTGTTAACTGCACCTTACAGTTACACTTCACAGCTACATACGAGGTGCGTTGCTGGTGGGAAGAAAGGAGACAGTAGAAGGCCCATTCATGAAAGAAGAGACTTTTTTGCAGTCCTCCCACCTCAGTGTGTCTCTGTAGGCATGGACCTGAGGGCAGGTCTTCCTCCTCCATGTTCCTCAGTAGGAACAAACACGCTGGGAAAGGTCAGCATCACTACGGTGAGGCATATGAGTCTTTGCATAGGAGAATGCCAGCCAAAGTGAAGAGACCATTACCGTGTTCATTCATGTTTGATGTGTCCTCAAAACTGGCTAGTGGATGTTCACGTGTGACAGGGTCCACACATGTATGCTGCCCGGCTGTCAGGGAGCCTGCCCACTGGGGAACCTTCCATGTGAACCAGCTGACAGCTGCTCTCCTGGGTTTCCTGGACACCAATAATGTTTTCCCGTTTCTAATCTCCTTGATGTAAATCCATTCACAATGAGTGCCTAGAGACTTTTAATTCCATCGGCATTAAACTCACTAAAACCTCTATTACCAAAAGCTTTCAGGATTTTCCCCAGAATCTACAAGTCACATTTGTAACATGACAGAACTCCACCTCTCTAGGGTGCCTGAGAAATTAATTTGTGCTTTCTAAATGCCAGGATCACTGACTGGACATTCAAAGTATCCCTCTTCCCATCAGTAAGCTCCAGTTGCTGATATACCATGGCCATTCCCAGGTGCTGAGCTGTCTTCTGAAGCATCCATAACAGTGCAAGAAGAGCTTCCACCCTGTAATATGCAAGAGCAGATTGTCTGCCACAGCAGAGCAGCACTAGGGGTTCACAGATACTGTATTACAAGTGGAAATGGTCTGTTGCAGTGGTCCCCTGCTGCACTCATAGAGCAAAGGGCTAGAAAATGCATCACAACACCGATGTTCCCCAGTACGATACCAAGTGAAAAGGTAGTGTGGTCTCATCTCAGCGCTACTCACAGTTAGGTACTGTAAAAACACAGGGATTATCCAGCTAAACCTCACTGGAGAAGGTGGCTGGTGCAGAGACAAGTTAAGGTGGTGGAAGAGGGGTGAAGACAGCTGTGAGTCAGTGAGCGAGGTTTCTAAATGCTATAATACTCCAGAGATGGCGCATTTATCCTTTGGCCCTGGAGGTTCATTGGTTGCTGTAATAGAGCAGAGAGATGCAATCATCTTCCGATCCCAGAGGTCTTTTTAGGTGCCGTAATAGAGTAGTGGTGATCAAGCCATCTCCAAAGCCTTGGGGTTGCTGGCACGCAGCAGGGGTGACGTCAGCGTCTCTCAGCCCCTGCAGCTCCCAGATTCCAGATTCCAGTAGAGGTGCTGGAGATGCTTCGTCCACCCCAGAGGCTTGCAGAGGCTGTGACAACGTCAGCGTTGTGACACTGCCAGAATTCCCTCTGGCTTTTAATCCTGTGGAAAGGTGTGATGCTGACCCAGGTCTCTCCGCACTGGGACGCCAGCCTGGCGGCTCCCACTCTATCCACATCAGCTGCCGTGGGTGTAGCTCTGAGCTACCCACCAAAATAAACCACAGCTCTAAGAATACATGAGAACTCCCAGATCCAGCAAAGAGCAGCATGCGAAGATGACCCTCACTGTTTGTTTTTCTGGCTTAAAAACACCTCCCTGTGCAAGGAGTCACTCCACTCACACCTCGTGGGCTGCCCAGAAGAGACATACTTACGAGGAGCCTGAGATTTGCGTGTGCTACACACTGATAGCTAGAAATCAAACTCTGTGAACAGGATCAGTTAGCCAAGCTGTTAATAATGACTTCAGCACCCTGTATAATGTCCCAAGAACTGGGACTGTGCTCCTGGATAGGGAATGCTGTAGGACAAGGAGAAGGTGTTTATAGACTCAGGTCCTTACACTGAAGAGAGTAGGAAATAATCAGATAAAGTTTCAGAGTTTCTATAGGCTCAGGGATTTCTCTTCTTCCTTCAGCCCGGAAGACATTTAATTCTGGGTTCCAGCTTGACCTGGCAAATGGAAAGGCTGCAATACGCCGTTATCCTGGCACCGATTCCCACATCCATAGCTCAGTCAGGAGATGGGGGCATCGGCAATCTCCCAGGAACTTTCCAGCTAAGGCTCCTGTTTCTCAGCCAATTTCAGGAGTTTAGGTGGCTTTGCATTTCTCTGTGTATGTGTTGTTACATTTTCACTGGAATTGAGTTCAAAATCAGAGGCTGAAAACCCTGCTTCTTACTACTGAGTTTGACATGATTATGCCAGTTTATGTTACGGGAGAATCTGACCCCATTCTTCCCTGAGCGTGAGGATGCTCCTGAATACAAGTGATGCTAGGAAGAGTTGGGACATGAACAGAATTTCAGTGCTCTTGTCCCAGCAGGTGTTATTAAGGTATGGGGCATGCCGTGGAACAACCATTCCAGATCAGAGAGATGTCCACACTGACTCTCATGAAAGACATCACCAGGTTTGGTGGGGCGGGAGAAAGGTGGAAAAACTTCAAAGCAGACAGATGAGGGACAGTGTGCTCCTATCTTCATTTGCTTATTTGCTGCTATGAGTTGAAAGTTAATATAGACTTTGAAGACAGAACTTCAAGGTTCACGCTCCAAAATTGGGCTCGTCCTGAGTTAAAGCTCATTTGTGCATTCTCGCTCTTCACAAAAATAAACAAGCCTGATTGTGCCTAAATTCTTGGTCCTGACAAAATCTCATGACTTAGAGTTCCACAGCCCTTGCGAACCTGAATCCCAGACATTTTAATTTCACTATGCATTCCCTCGCTCCTGTGTCATGAGGACAGGAAGGACTGGTGTATTCATAAGTCTCACAATTTCATTTCCTTCCAACATCCACTCTCATTCTGCTGTCTGACACGGGCAACCTCTGTCTCCTCCATCTCTTCACTTGGATGTGCTCATAGGCTTTCTGTCCCACTTCAGAGCCCCTTCAAGTCTCCAGCAATCCTTTGGAAACAGGCTGACTGCAGTTTGGTGTGCAATTCCAAACGAGGCAGCACCGCAGGTGTACCAAGAGCCTCACAGCTCTTTCAGAGCACTCTCTACCCACTGCCTCTGCAGCCAAACAGCTACTTTGCCTGCTCGAGGGCAGCATGACATGGGTCAGAGCTCTCCAAACAGCTCCCTGACATTCGCCCACACTTTCCTTTGGCTGATACCCTTCATTCAGGACCTTTGGGGTTATCTGAAGTCATGAGTCTGTTCTGCAACACACATTATTTTGAATTACTAACACTGAGTCTCGTTTGCCAGAGCACAGTGCCTTCACTTAACTTAGCTCTCCTTCCCCAGCATTTCTCACAGCTCTTTCTGGCCACAGCCAACTTAATAACTTTGTCTCATCTGCAGATTTTTATACAGTATATATATATCTCCTCCCACCTTTTCAATTTATTAAACAATACATTAAACCACATGGGATTTAGAAGAGATCTTGGAGGCCGTGTTAACCTTCCGCCATGGTGAAACTTGACTGTTTAATCCCCTCATTCTTTCAGTCTCCTACTCAGTTTTTGATATATGTCAATATTTTATCTCTCACTGACTACTTAGCTTCTTTAGTAGCTCTTGTGCAGGATCTTTCAAAAGCGTTTTGGAAGTCTAAATACATTATATCAATCGGTTCTCCTTTATCCTCTGCTTTATTGACACGTTCAAAGAGTTGCAGGAGATTAGCAAGATGCAGTTTTCTTCTGCTGAACCCGTGCTGGTTAGGCCCTATCAGACCACAATCCTCCAGATGTCTCCAAGCATTGCTTTTTAATTATCATTCCCACCAGTTCACCAGATACAGATGCAGAGCTTACTGATCTTTAATTCCCTGGATCATCACTGGAGCCTTTTTTAAATATAGGTACAACATTTGGTGTTCTCCAATTCCCTGAATCAGTAGCTTTTTCTTTTTTTTTTTCCACAAGAGATTGCATATTTTTGTTAGCAGCTCAATCACTTAAGCTCCTTCCAAACTCTCAGATTTAACCATCTGGACTTGATATCTTATTGTTTGGAGAAAGGGAAGGGGGGGAGAAGCTTTGTGTTTTACTCAGTGGGTTTTGGGTTTTTTATGATTGGCTTTGTCCCAACACCCATTATTCTGCCAGCATGGTTTCCATCAGTTTCTCATCTAAGCAGATACGGGCAAAGAATCTCACAAACACCGTTGGTAGGGACAGCCGATATAAGAGAAATCATAAGAGAATTTAGCTCCCCAGCAACATCCTAAAAATGGAGTTACTGAGTCACTTTAAACACAGGAGGTGACTGGAATTGATCAGTGCGAGTTTTCTTGGATAACTTCCACCCTGTTCTGACCAACCAGGCTACTTCTGCTCATTTGTTTGGGTCTCTTGCTGAAGAGTGATTTCCGTCTTGACCCCAGAAGATTCAGGGCAGGAACGGAGCTAGCTTGATTATATACAGCCTAAAGTGCAATAAAAAGAAAGCGACCTCAGTGCTGGGGGATGCATGAACCTGGGAGGAGATGAAACCCAGCGAGGATGAAAAGAAGTAAATCAGAAGGTGAGCAGAACAATGCTGAGCTGTTAGCTCCATTGATTGCTTTTCAACTGAATCAGCCACAAGACATGAAATGCAATGGGAAATGCTGGGGAACTCAAATAAGTAGCCCCATTATATGAGTGTTTTTCTTTTTGTGCTGGGCTGCTTCTTGATAGCTGTCACCATGCTGGCTGGCTTTAAAAGGCATGGGAGTTCAGATGAGGGCAGTCTGATGGCCCTGATATGCCACTGACTTCAAGCCACATGGGCCATTGGTCCTGTCACAGGGCGACATGGAGGAAGCTCAAGATGGGCCAGAAGCACCCACAGGTTTGTGTCGCAGTGAACACACCACAGTGAACATATGACCGGCTGTGGGTACATGTTCACCTGCAAGCCTGTCTGCAAGACAATGCAGGTAATCCAGCTTCTGGAAACTGCCACACTCCCATCAGAAATGACACTCAGAACACCTGCATGAAATCTACCTACCCTATGACAGACCTGGCATACAGACCTGACAGATGTGTTCTCAAGTATATTTCGTAAAAGAGGAAGAGAAACTTCCATAAATACCTCTTATCTAATCGCTGCTATTCAGTGCTTATGGGATATGTTGATGGGGCAATTGTAGAAAGAAAAATCTGCCTCAATGTAACACACTGAATTCATTGCCTATGTGAGGTAATGGGACCATAAGCACTCTAAAGACAAGTCTGTGGCTCTAAGACATCACCCACATCCCTTCAGTACAGAGCAAGACAATTCCCAGCAGTGCTGGGCAGCACACTCACCTATGACTCCACTGGGCTAGGGCCAGGAGGACAGAGGACATGGGGAGGGGTTTCTCAGCCACACTCCCTCCTCCATATCAGAGCAGGAGAACATTCACAAAAGACAGCTCAGAGCAGGAGAGGAGCATCTCAGGCTGGTTATTCCCTGTGTTAAGGAGGTGGGTGGGAGATGAGTGGTCCCCCATGCAGAGCTGGCTCTCCTGCCACACTCCATGCCCAGTACGAAAATGGTCAGGTAGAGCTCTAGCCTGAAGTGTCTGTATAAGAGACTGCCACACCACATTGTCACCCCAAGGATATGCTGCTTTCTTCCTGCCTCCCTCTCCACCCTTCCCTTCCTTTGCTGCTTCTGCCCTTTTTCTGTCAGGTCTTCCCTCTTAGTGTCTCCATCCCCTCCACACTCCTATGTGCCTCACAGTCCCCTTTTCCTCCATGACACCTCACTCCACTACCTGCAGGTCTCCACCTCCAAGAAAAAAGGCAGGGCTCACATCTGAAGAAGCACAGCAGGGATGAGATGAGGGAGGAGCTCAGGGGAGGAAGAGATCTTCTTCATCTCCTGAGTTAGCCCAACACGACCTCCCAGCCTGTGACCCAGCCTCACACACCAGGCACAACCCAGTTGAAGGTGCCTACCTGGGCTGGGATGAAGCAGCATGGACACAGATGCTGTGCTACCTTGTGCGGGCTAAGCCAGGCAAGGAGGTAGCACAAATCCCATCCAGCTGCTCTTCTAGCAAGGCTTTTACTTCTATCTCTCTTCTCACGCTCATGGGTCTGTCATGTGTGTGCATCTTGAGCCTGTTCTCGACTGTGCAGGGGGAGGTGAAATGACAGGGGCTGGGGATGGCCGGCCACTAGTCATGGCCTGTACCAGGGTCCCCTTTTCTCCCCTTACACACATACAAAGACACGCAGCGTGGCTGCTCAAGGCCAAGATTCCCCACTGCATTCAGCCCTCCGCCACTGAATCCCCACTCTGTTTCCCAAGTGACAAGCCACAAACTCCCTTTCTCTTCCCAAACAGAGGCTTGAATGAATCGCTGCCTCGGCCCTGGCACACAGCACCCCAGTCATTACGGATGCTCCTCCAGCATCCAGCCCCCTGTGAACGTCAGCGTGCAGCCATGTCAGCAGAGTCCGCAGGCTGCACCTCTCTTTCCCCACAGCACCCCTCTGTGCTGCCCGAAGCACCATGCAAACAGTAAGCATACCTTCACATCCCTCCTCCCCATCCAACTCCCTCCCCCAGTGTTTGTGGCAACAGCCTGCCCCATGTAAAAGTAGGGGAAACTGAGGCACAGCGTGCTGGCCAGTGAAAGTCGTTGCTGGGATTAGTATTCAGGAGTCCTTAGCAACAAAGTTGTGTATGCAGTGTCATCTCTTGCCTTCAACCCCAAAAGTTAATCATCTCCTCCTTATCACCACAGACATGCACATGTTCACACATAAGCATGAGGTGAACCATCCCTCACCGCCTTCCTGCCCTTTCCCCCATTCCACTCAACCAAAACCACTTCCCTCAGCAACACAAGCACCTGAGTGACTGATCTGGAAGGACTGTTACCCTGCAGTAACAGTAAGGGTTTGTGCTCGTACTCTGTCCCAGGTGAGCACATTGTCTCAACTTCCACCCATGGCGCAACCCCGTTTTCTGCCAACATAATCCTATGAGGAAAGATAACACCTCTCCTGGGCTCCATGCAGTGACCATGGGGCTGCGGGATGGTCAGGGCTGGAGAGCAACATCCTCTTGCTAACACACCACTTCCTTTTCAGCATGATGCCTGTCCTCCTCCCAGCTGGCATCCTCTCATCCCTGCACACATGCTCTCCAGGGCAGTGGGCAGCCCTTTTCAGTGTGAGGCACTACTGAAAAGCCCTTGGGACAGCCAGGCAGAGATGTGGCCACCAGCCAGAGGACATACTTATCCCTCTAGGATGTTGCTGGACCCACGCTGGTGTTAAGAGAGATGGAGCTACGGAAAGCTGGGTTTCTGTCTTGCCATGCATCACTTCTCAAGACGCCTGGGACACCAGAGCTGTTGTAACTCCTGAAGGGGAGGGCAGCTGCCTGGTGTGGGGCATGGCTTGCCCCCTGCTAAGACTGTAATTCAACCCTCTTTCAAACCAGCTTGCCCAACAGGAGGGACTGAAGCCGCCTGGCTGCGGTGTGCAATTGCATCTGTCAGATTAGCCAAAGCACACACGATCCAGCGTACGTGCCAGATGTAGAAGGACAAACACTTGAGCCAGCATCCAGCTAGACTTGTGCAGACAAATATTACCCAATGTAACATAAACCTTGCCAGTACAGAGTTAAGCCAACATTGTTTTCAAACAAATCTGAGCAGTAGAGTGAGTTCATACACGATCAGCATTTTCTACCGTGTAGCAGCAGCAGTTTTGACCCAGTACCAAGCTCCCTAGAGCTGGATTTATTGTCTTGTCCACCCTGAGCTGGTGCCAAAGCCATGTCCTGAGAGGGCTGAGGAATTTAATGCATGCCAAATGGCTTTGGAGGCTCCATCAGGAAAGAGCTTGCTTTCTGCAAACTCCCCAGTAATGAAACCGAGAGCGACTGCATGGTGTTGCTCCCTGCCGGGCCCTGGCCAAGAGGAACAGTGACACATCAGCATCATTACAGTCACTCCATCACCCACAACACACACACATGCTCACGCACCAAAGGGTGTGAACCACAGGGGAAAAGATCACTTCACAGTATTGTCAGCTGGCAGCAGCATCCAGAAACAATCCTGCCGGGGGACATCAGCCCTTCCCGAGGATGCCCAAAGCTGCTCCTACTCCTGCACTGAGGGGTCATGAGGGATAAGGAGTGCTGGAGAGGGAGCGAGGAAGGGGTGCTGTTGAAAGAAGGAGAAACAGAGTTCAGAAGTAACCCCAAAGAGGAAGAAAGACAACTGGCACCACTGGACAGAAGTTGAAGGCAGTAGTTCAGGTGGAGGGGTAGTTGCCGGGGTAGTCAGAGAGGGGGCATCGAGGAAGTGAGGGCTGATGGCAGGGTCCTGCCACAGCAGTAGGGAGATATAGAGAAAGATGCACACTACTTGCCGGCATCATCAGGTGGGACCTGGGCAGGAGGGGAGCAACCTACCACCTCCTTCAGGGGACACCACACCAGTACCACTGCCAGGGCTGCACAACAGCACAGACCCTACCAGCCGCTTCACCTTGGAGGAAAGCAGCAGCCCTAAAACCTGACACAGAAACCCTCAGAGCCTGTGCACAGCCTGAATCCTCAGCCCACCAGGTGTGAACCCCCAAACCTCCCCTCTAAACCCCACTCTCAGCACGCCTTCTGCCTGCCACCTTGCCAGCAGCTCATTGCTTTAGGGTGTTATTCCGGGGAAAAGCATCTCCAGGCACGTCCATGCTCCTCAAGGGCCGGCGGCGCATCTGGGCCTGCCCAGGCGATGGGAGAAACAGCTGCTCCCTGCTCCCATCCTCACGCTGCAGCAGCATCAGCAGCACAGAGGCATGCCATGGAACTAGTGCGGCTGATCTTCCTGCCTTCCCTGCAGAGGAGCTGGGGAAAGGGCCACTGAGGGCAGCCCCAGGCAGCAGGAGGCCCTTTCAGGTGCTCCCAAGAGCTTTGCGCCCCAAAATGGGTCAGGCTCGGCACAGGGCCCCTCCACTGCCTGTGCAGAGCACACAGTGTTCCCAGCTTATGAAACATACTGTCTCCATCAGGAAAACATCCCTCCTAGCTGGGCAGGAGCACCAGGGGACAGCAGCTAAGCAGTGACAAAGACCATGCCCATCACCCCAAAAGCTGTGCCAGGATGGGCTGCGTATTCAGAGGAGGTACCTGGCTAGGAAATGGAGGCCAGTGCCCTCCATGGGGAACTGGGATACCCAAAATATCCATGAGATGAGGAGGGAGGGGGAACCTGTCCCCTGCACGCCCCACTCCCAGTAGCATGGTGCCCACTGCTGCTCTGCTGCAAGCTGCATCCCCAAGGGGACTCATTCCAGGGCCGCGGAGCCCAGCCATGCTGCTGGCCAAAGCAGCCTGCTGCTCCGCTGCAGCAGCGTCAGCTTGGCTGCCCCTTCTCCCGAGAAACAGGGGAAAGGCAGGGAAATGCAGTAGGGAGAGGAGCAGACAGGTGTGTGCCAAGGGAGGGATGGGAAAGGAGGGGAAATCACTTGGGACTGCGCGCAGGGGACCCACAGCACTTCCCCCTGCTGCTCGGCAAACATCCCCTCCCTGCACACACATGCAGAGCTGCAGCAAAAGGGGGTCGGAGAGAGGGAGCAGCTCTCCATTACGGCGCGGGGGGGGTGCTGATGGATGCCTATATTTTGTTCACAGCATAGCAGAAACCCCTGCTTTTCCCCTTCCTCACACCTCTGGAGAACAAGGAGGGATGGAGAGAGGTTGGCTTACCTCGCAGTGCCAGTGCTGGGGGTGGCCGGGTGTGTAGGAGGTAAATCCAGGGCTTTGCTCTCCTCGGCGAGTGCTGGGAAAGGCCTCTCTTCAGTCACATCAAGGAGTGGCCTGTGAGTAGGTGCTCCAGCTCACCGCTTGATCGAAGCTGCCATGGATTCATTGCGAACGACTTCGCCTTCTGTGAGGAGAGGAGGAAAGGGGAGGGAAAAAAAAGGGAAAAAAAAAAAAAGGGAAAAAAATCACCAGCTTAAGACTTGGAGGGTAGATTCACTTCTTTCTTAGGTTTCCAATGGCAACTGAATATACCACAGATGAAGATCCAGGGTGCGTGTGCATGTGAATGTGTGTGTGTGGGAGGGACGGAGAGATGCACAGCTGCTGAGTCCACAGGCAGTGTGAGGTGTGAGCTGCTTGGGGCGTACCGGTGGTGATGGGCACAGACAACTGGACACGAGCAGCAGGGCAGACAGACAGACGGATGGAAGTGGATCTAAAGGATGGGAAGAGGATGGGCTGTTTCCTAAGAGCCTATCTGTCCCACTGCATGCAAACAGGAGACAGCCCCCGGCCCTGTGCAGGATCAAGGTGAAGCGTGCCTGCACACGTGGCCGCACGCACGCAGGGATGCCGCCTCCTGGCCCTGCTCACATCACCCCCCTGCAAGTATGCTGTTCACACTCAGACTGCAACACACATGCTGTATGCACACACATACTCACTGGCCTTTCCATACCCCCATGCACCACCCTGAATACACCCCCTAAATATTCAGAGTCCCTCCAAAGGGTGAGGTGCTGCTCTTCTTCATGTACATCCTGCTTCAACAGGGTTGCACAGCTGTATTAACCTGCATACGTGGTGTTTCAGACAACCATCACACAAACACATCAACTCCACCCAGCCTGTTCCACCTCTCACAGCAAAAGCACTTCTATACAGCACAGTGAATACTGACCACTGCACAAATGCATGCTGAATGTCTGGACATATCTACCACACACAAACTCCTGACCGCTTATACATAACTGTCACTGAACAGGTGCACATCATTTAATAAGCCCACCTCCGCATCAAAGACCAGAAAAAGTGCCCATGTGTACACACACACACACATACACACCATCTATATGAGCGCAAAGAGCACAGCAGCAAATCACAACGCATACATCTATAAGAAAACAAAGGCACATAAAACATCTCCACGCGCTTAGGAACATAAGTCAAGCAAGCACCACTAGCTGCCTATCACACACAAATGTACTATACTTACGAATTGCCTGCAGCATACAAACTGATCGCATCAGATACTGTTACCTACCTAACTCAGCCCACACAGCAGCATACCATTCTGATGGATCCTAAGTGCTAGCCCCAGCACCATCAAACACCAGCCATGTTCTGTCAGATGGAAAACACAAATACTCATCAACATCCAGCACAGGCAGAAAAACACAAACTGCACATGAAATGCAGACAGCCAGCATCACTCACCCCCCAAAAATTACGTTCTTCAAAGTTATGAATCTGGAACTCACCTCAGAGACAGCTGTATTGCTCTATGTACCTGCATGGGTGTATGTGCACACACACACACACCACTGACACACCAGCTCTGCTTAAACTGCCTCCATCTCTCAGATCTTCCCTTTTTTTGCACTTTCTCTAGTTCTCCTCACTCTTCCATGTGTTTGTCCGTTGACACATGTTGCAGCTCCTGGGAGCAAACTCTCTGGAGGAGAAAGCCTGCAAAAAGCCTGCAAAAGCATCCACACTCATCCCTTCTCCTTTTCTCCTTTCTTCTGGTGCTAGATGTGCATAATTTGCATGCAAAGAAGAGTGCAAGGTCCCACCAGCCCCGAGTGCTCTGAAATTGGCTGATGCTGGCATCAGGGGACGTGACTGCAAAACCTAAGCATGGTGAAGAAGTAGATAAACCCTTATGAGAAGCAGAGATTTGGCTGGGATAGCACCAGCTTCCTCCCAAGCCCCAGGAGAGACAAGGAGATGAGCAAGGTGGGTAAGAAGGAATGATGGAAAGAGAGGAGTTTGGCCTGGCACCAGGGATGGCACAGCAAGCACTCTGCCAGACTTGTTTAACAAGTACGGTATTGTCACAGCGTGATACTGCTATCGATGACTGAGAGCGATCAGGGTTCGGCATCAGGGCAAGCCTGTGCACTGTGCGCTGCTGGAATATGGGAGAGGCATGGGAAAGCATGGGGTTTCTAGGGGGGGAAGAGCAGCTGGGTGAGGGTGCAACTGCAGGCATGTGGTGCAGCAGTCTGTAGCTATACTGGGAGCAGTGGGTACTGGCACAGGTACAAAAGGAAGAGCCTACAAACACAGAGGGGCTGGCATCGGTGTGGCTTGGACCCAGGCAATGCAGGGGTTGCATTCAGGTCTAGCTCCAGCCACACAGAAGGAAGATGGAGGGAGTCCCCCAAGCTCTGTCTGGTGCTGCTGGACATACAGACAGATCTCAGTGTGAGTCAGTAAAGTATACCCTGCAATAGCCTCTTCCAGGAGCTCCCTGCCCTCATGCACATCGTGTGCCCAGCACCCTGCTCCCACAGCTCTTCATCAAAACTCCCCAGCCCCTTTCCCTGCGGATGCAAGTACACCTTCCCTACCATTTCTCAGGCATGCAGACTCTGCTCCCCAAAGCCACCTACTTCACACCTTCCCCCAGAGTGCTCCCACCTTCCCACACGTGTACCACACACATGTTCATGCAGTGCCACAAGAAGAGGCAGAAGAAACTTGGGGAAGCCACCACCACCATCTCAACCCGTCCAAACCATCTCCTCTTCCCCTTCACCTTCACCACTGCCACCAGCACTTGCTTTCCAGAAGTGCTTTGAAGGAGTAAAAATTTCCTCTCTCTCATCTCAACTTGGCCCATGCACCCAGGTAATTTCATCTTGCTAGGAATGTCTGTTCCTCGGCACTGTGCTCAATTGTACCTGCATGGCTCATCCCACAAACATTCATTGTGCATTACAGGAGTTGAATAATGCAGGCTGAAAGGGGACAAGTGAGAGAGTCTTTCTGGGCCTCAGCAAGGCACATATACAGAGCACAGTGGAGATGGAGTTGCCTCATTTGGTCAAAGCTAACAGATGCTGACGAACCTGGAAAAGCCACCGCGGCCTGAGATGCTGCTTGGGTTAAAGTGCGGTCATGAGGGCAATATGAAGAGGCTTTTGGACCCAGGATTTCTAATAGGTGCTCAGAGGTAACAGAGGTGTCGTCTGTGGATAGGCTGGGAAGATCTTAATCTCTGAGATACTTATTACTGAGCTAAGCAGCTCAAGAGAGCCACTAGTGGAAAAGGGAACCATCATCCTAAACTGACCTCCAAACCATCTGCTCTTGTGCTTCAGGGGCATGGAAGAAGCACCATGACTGGCTAAACAAAAGAAAAAGGAGAGCAAAAGCAAGGCAAACAGGAGCCAAGGGGGATGCATGTGTGTGTTTGCACATGTACGTCAGTGTGGTGTTCACCACAGGGATGTGTTTGCCTCACCTTCACACGCCAGTTTTGTGCTGGCAAGCAAGGAGACCTGGAAGCCACAAAACCATGTGTGTCTGTCAGTATTGCCATGAGTGTGTCCATCTGCATGGGATAATACTGAAAGGGGGCAACACGGACAACATGGTGTCATGTGTGCACATAGGTGTGCAGGAATGTGTGGCCTCTGGTGAGCACCTGTGTGTTGGTGCTGTGCATGTGCCTGCTGTGGGCAGTGGCTTCCCGGTACTGATGCATGGAACATGTATGTGTACATGTGTGCATCTAAGTGCTGTACTATATGTAGGGTGAACTGTGTGCAAATCTGATCTTTGCTAAAAACATCAGTTCATTTGTGAGATGTCACAGAGAACGATGTGTCGTCTGTGGTTGTCTCATATGTGTGTCACAGCATTTAAACTTCCATGCAACACCAGTGTGTTACTGCACGCCTGCAGAGTGAGCATCCTTGTGCAAGCAACGCTATGGGTACAGCGCAATGAGTATTGCATGCAGCCCTGGCTGCACACAGGTCTGCAGGGAGGGGATCCCTCTTGGCTGGAACAGTCTGTCTGGCTCCTGCAGTGCCTCTCCTCCTGGTCTCTGCTTTTTGTTTCTCACCTCCCCTCAGTTCCCCTCGCTCCCTGGCAGCAGTGTACTCTGTCCTAGGAACCAACTCCCACACACCAACACACAGCAAGGGAACTCCTCTCCTTGCAGCTCCCTGATGTCTTCCCCTACCAAGAGCCAGAAAACAAAGAAAAACCTCACTGGGCAACCTGGACTGGACCTACTCCCTTTCCAGGCCTTTGTCACCCATTTCCAACCCCCACGAACTGCATCACAAACCCAACAAGCTTTCACCCAAAACCCCAAACCTCGCACACTACAAACCAGACTCATGGCTCACATCCAAGCCGTGGGCCATCTAAGGTGACACAGCTCAGGTAAGGCAGCTCAAGGTAACAAAGCCATGAGATAGCAGTCCTTATAGCCAGGAATAGAGAGGCTCCCGCAGCTATAGAATCATAGAATCGTAAGGGTTGGAAAGGACCTTAAGATCATCTAGTTCCAACCCCCCTGCCATGGGCAGGGACACCTTGCCCTAAACCACGTGGCTCAAGGCTCTGTCCAACCTGGCCTTGAACACCGCCAGGGACGGAGCATCCACAACCTCCCTGGGCAACCCATTCCAGTGCTTCACCACCCTCACTGTAAAGAACTTCTTCCTTATATCTAGTCTAAACTTCCCCTGTTTAAGTTTGAACCCATTACCCCTTGTCCTACCACTACAGTCCCTAAGGAAGAGTCCCTCCCCAGCATCCTTGTAGACCCCCTTCAGATACTGGAAGGCTGCTATGAGGTCACCACGCAGCCTTCTCTTCTCCAGGCTGAACAGCCCCAACTTTCTCAGCCTGTCTTCATATGGGAGGTGCTCCAGCCCCCTTATCATCCTCGTGGCCCTCCTCTGGACTTGCTCCAACAGCTCCATGTCATTTTTATGTTGAGGACACCAGAACCGTACGCAGTACTCCAAGTGGGGTCTCACAAGAGCAGAGTAGAGGGGCAGGATCACCTCCTTCGACCTGCTGGTCACGCTTCTTTTGATGCAGCCCAGGATGCGGTTGGCTTTCTGGGCTGCAAGTGCACACTGCCGGCTCATGTTAAGCTTCTCGTCAACCAACACCCCCAAGTCCTTTTCTGCAGGGCTGCTCTGAATCTCTTCTCTGCCCAGCCTGTAGCAGTGCCTGGGGTTGCCCCGACACTGATACCTGTTTGACTTTCAGTTCCCAGCCTGAATCACCCACAGCTGGGTTGGGTGTAAGAAACCCTTTGCACAAATTGAAGTCAGCACAGCTCAAACTCAAACCTCTGGAGCCAAAACAACGTGTCCAAGCTGCTCTGCCATTGCGCCTTCATCAGAAGGCTAAACCTTTAGCCAGATCCCACAGGAACTGAGTAACCTCCAGGCTAGGATCCAAAGCATGGAACCTGCTCACTTGAGATACCTCCTGGGGCAATGGGAGTTGAGTAAGAAGAAAACCCCAAAGATAGTTCTTTATTCCTTTAACCAATTCTGCATATCGCCACTTTACTCCCAAACGTCCTACCCTGAGCTCCCTACATGTTTGTTCTTGGGCTGATCTAAATTACTCAAATTGAAATGCAAACAACTGGCCTCCATTTCAGGCTTTGCTTTTGCCCTATATCCCACTCAGAGCCTATTCCCTTTGGAGGACAAAATTAGCACACAGGAGCCAGATGTAAAAGTATGCACACCTTCCCTGGAAGGCTTCATGGGCTCCCAGCAAGACCCAGTTTCATCCAGGCCCAGGATCATACATTTTTGCCCTGAAAATGCAGCCTAACACTTAAGCTTCATTTGTTTTGCCTCAACTGCAATCCTGAATCTGTGATATCAGTGAACTTCACCCAACCCTAAACACTGAAAGCCTAGCCTCTAAGCCCAGTTTTGCCCCCTTTGTTTCCAGGTTTCTTCTGAACAGAGACCCAGCCTTTCAATTGTTGCTCACTCTTTACACATAAGAATCTGCCTGGTCAGATTCCTTCTCTAACAGTGTGTTTTCCCCACACTGTACAACAAGATAGGCAATTCATCACTTTTATCCATTGGGCAGCAGCAGCATCCACAACCCACAGTACAGATCTCCAGGAGCCAGGCTAGGATCTTCCCATGTTTTTTTTCCCTACAGAGGATCCCTGCTCAATCCTAACGCAGTTTGGGTGACCTTTTAACTGCTGGAAGTCACAACCAGGAAATATAGCCCATTGTGTTAATATTTAAACACCCACCACATAGAGCAGGGGGCCAGCCTCAGGACCTGTTCGGGGCTCTCCCCTGGGCAGCACCACCCTGTGCAGCAATTACTCCACTCACCCCAATTCTTCCCCCACCTCGAGGTCTTCCCCTCCAGCCCCGCATCCTTCTCTTCCCTCCTAGGCTTCACCAACAGATCCTGCAGATGCCTTTCCTGTGTCCTGCCCTGCAGCCTCACCAGCTACACTGGGCATGTGGAGAGCGAGCCCCTGATTACCATTCAAGCTGGATTCTCATTAGGCAGAAATGCCCCTCCAGGAGATCCATTAACAGTCCATAAGGTTAACTTAATCCAGCCAGTCTTGTGTGGTCTCTGCCCAAATTCCCTATTACATTAACAATCTTGAGCCTTAATTAGCATGTGAGGCAGAGGTGGCATTATTAATGGAGATAATACGGAGCATTAAGAATAAACAGGCCAGGCAGTCTCTCCCCGACCATGCATGCAAATCCTCTTCTGTGCGGAAACAGCATGAGCTTCCCCCATGGGCAGCACACGCTGAGAGGCTGGAGTGCCCCACACCAAAGACAAGCCCTGGGATGTATGGCCAGGCTGGTACAGGAGGACAGTGGGGAGGAAACGGGATCCCAGAGAGACCCTTCATCCACTTGGGAGAAGGGCTGCCAATAAGAAGAGGACAGTGTGGCTAGTCCTGCGTGAGAAATCCTTGTACTGGAGAGGAGCAGTCGTGTCCCTGACTAATCCAGCTATCTCATTGTTCTGGAAGGCTTGGGAAAGCAAAGCCAGATTGCGTGAATGTGTATTCCCTTAAACGCTTGGTTCAAACTGGCATACATGTACACATAGGATAAGACTATGGGCGTACGCCCTTGAACACTATGTGCAAGGAAGGGGTGTCTGCCTGATGGGGAACAGACTGTAATTGCTAGCTGCAGCTGGGGAAGATGCTCCTCATGAGTCTCCTTTCTGAGCCCTGGTACACTGAGAACACAGTCCAGGACAGAGGGGGTTCAGGTGAAGGAGGGAAGCAGTCACCTGCGGGATCAGAGAACAAATGGGCTGGGGCTACTCCTCAGCACAGATTCACTGTGCGGTGGGGAAGGGATGGGTACCTCTTTGGACACGCTGGTCAAATCAGCTTGGTCGCCACAAGTGATGGGGCAGCCTGCTGCAGACACTCTCCCACCCCAGGTGGAGCCAACTGCTCCCCCTGGTGAGAGATGGGGTAAACTGGTGCAGCCAGCAGCAGTGCGACGCTGGGCGAGCAAAGGCCGTTAACTGGTCAGGGCTGCACAGTGAGCCAGCCAGGCTGTGCGAGGAGACCTTGCATATAGCCTGCTGCCCTTCTGCCATCCCACAATCCTGATGCTTTCTTCTCAAACACACACTTGCAAAAGCATAAGATAAGCCAAAGGACGAGGGAAGAAGAAGCAGCCAAGCCAAAGAAGCAGAGTCTAATGACAGCACCTCTTGACTGCTAATTCACGCCTCCAGCAGCACCCAGCAGACTGGGAAGGGAATGGGAAGCTTGCCACAAGGACCTGCGACTGCAGGGAATGGCATCCTGGCTTGTTCCTGAGGCCTGACCCACGCTATTCCAGCTGTACATCATTCTGTTGTGATCGGCATGTCTCTCTAAGCTTTGCGGAGAGGCTTGAGCTGGGGGCAATGGTCCCTGAAGCACAGAGACATCCCCTGTGCCTTGGCCCTAAAGCACCCAGCCGGCACCAAGTAGCCTTGCTTAGCCAAGAGTGGTGCTGCAGGCTGAGACTGCTCTCTCCTGGGCCAGCATCAGGACTGTGCTCAGCATCAGCCCAGCTGCCTTCACTGCCCAGAGGCACAGAGGGCAGCAGGCAAGGAGCTCTTCCACTTTCCAGCACAGCATCTCCCACTCCCCCAGGCCGACCAGCCAGCCCCTGCCAAATCCATTTGTCCGATCTTGCGCTTTCTACTAATCCTGTTGAGCCATCCTTTAAGTTGCTCTGAGGCAGAGATAAAAAATACAAGCGATGCTTTAAGAAGCTTCCCCTGACCTTGCTCAATTCAAGATAAAGGGCTTTGATTTAAAAAAATTGCAGTGGGGGTCTGTTACTGATCCATCGCATGGATTAAAGGAAAACAGAGACACAGGATGCAGCTGGTGTTAGGTGAGCCAACAGGGAAGGGAAGAAAGGTTACAACCAGCATGGGGGAAGAGACAGAAGAAAGGAAAGGACAGAAAGTGAGAGGGGAGGCAGAAAAGAGACCTTCTCCCTTGCCATCCCTACTCTTGCTTTATACACATATGGTGTGATACAACAAGTCCCACCACCTTCCTTGGTCTGTAAGGAAGAGGGAGGCAGCTGCACTGTCCCGGTGTGTGACCAGGGTGGCAACAGGTTGCTGAGACTGAAGAAGACTTCCTTGCCCCATGAGAGGCACCCAGTGGGGAGCAGAGGCTGAAATCTCAATGGCTGCTACAGAGATCTCACTGCCACTGTCTCCCGTGATGCTGTTCCTCTCTGCCTTCACCCCTTGCCCCTTCCTTCACACCAGACTTCTCCCCTCATCTCGTCCCCTTGCTGCCTGTCCTAGCCCTGGTCACATCTGGCAGAATCTAAGCAGACTTTCCACCACTCACCTCAGTCACCTACAGCCTTTAATCCAGAAGTTACCCAGAACATTGTTTCTCTGTAGCAAATATCATGAGGGCTACTAGGGCACCTTCTTCTTTCCCTCTGCTGTCCAATACCATGAGGTTGTTGCACCCCACCAGGGACTTTTTCTTCCTGGTGTGAGTTTCCTCCTTCTGAACCTGTTCTGCTTGAAGACCACTCACAAGATGACTGATGTTTCATTTTCATCCATCATTTCTCTGTAACCTGGATGTGTGTCTCAGCTAGCCAGGAAATATGAGAAAACCTTAATTTCAGCAATGGTTTTGTTGCTGTATCTCTCAATCTGCCATAGGAAAGCCTAGTCCTGTCCTAAAAGCTGACTCTTGGGTGTCTCTTTCAAGTGGGTCAAGATGACTCTGTGCTGTGCTTAGGCCTGAGAGCCTCCTGATAGGCAGTCCATGTCCTCTTACCTCCTCCCTTCACTCTCTTCCACCGCCCATCACACCAGCAGAATATCCAAGCCATACTTTCCCCTTGCTTCTGCAGACTCTCCAACCATCAATTGACTTACTTCAACATGCTTCAGTCAGAGCCCAAATCAGATCTCTATCACCTTTCAATTCCCTCACTTGCTCTGTATTGACCAGTCCCAGCTCCTGCCTCTGCTGACCACCAACACCCATGCTCAGAGAAGTTATCCTTACATCATGAGGTTCACTTCAGGAGGTTTTCAGAGGTTTTGCCCAGCTTCCTCACCTCCTACACCATGCCACTGCAGCTGACACACAAGTCTATACCTGTGTGGGACTTGGCACAGCTCATCAGTGTGATGTCTCTTCCCATCTAGCAATGCCTCATGTCCTTCTGTCACTACAGAGATGAAATGCTATAGCCAAGAAAGAGGGAGCTGATATATACAGAAAGATGAAAGGTGAAGGCATACTGGAAAAGAGGCAATAGAGACCATAAAATAAGACAGGTCTATAAAACCAGAGATGACACAGGAAGGCTAGAGGGGGCAGGTGTTAACTATCTCTTCCCACCCAAGAATCGAGAGCCAGGAAATTAAACCAGAAAATAACAGGTTCAAGACAAATTACAGGAGGTCTTGCATTGCATACTGCCTGTTTATGCTGCATGACTTCCTACCGTGAGATTTTGTGGGCGCTAGTACTTCACCTGATTTCAAAAATTGACTGGACAAATTCAGGGAAGAAACAAATCCATAGAGATCTATGAAGTGTACAACAGATCTTCCAGCACAAGGTCCCTCAGCCACACATCACTGGAGGCCAAAAGAGTGTTCAGAGGAAGTATTCCTAGGCAGTTGTCCTGTCTTTATGCTCTTCCCTCTTTCAGCCACTGCTGGGGATCTGGAGACTGGAAGGACCTCATACCTGGTTCAGTAAGGTCCTTCTTATGTTCCTATGGCTTTCCATAGCTAGGCTGATGCAGAAGTCACGGGCATATAGTATCTCTGAGTAACAATATCATTTTGGTGCATTAGATCATAGTGGAGGTGATAGACAAGGGAGCAAACAAGAGAGCCCATTCCAAGAAGGACTTTTTTTCCCTCTGCCCTAGAGCTGTATGGAGGCCTGAGGCCATTTAAACCAGTCATCCCCAGTACAGATCCTTGCTGGGGATAACATCTGTGCTTGAGTCCTACCCCTCTCAATACCTTGTTCCAGACTTTTTAAGACCAAATTCATCTTCCCTGTTGATAAACATGGAGCCCTTTCAGCAGACCATCTGTAACAGGGCCAACCCCCCTGAATTTCCTTCGATTTCACTGACCTGTCTATCACACTATTCATGGCAGCCTCTCCACACTAATCCTTTTATTATGAACTGACTCAATTTTCCTGGCCTGTGACTGCAATAGGGTAAAAAAGGAGAGGTGTTAATCCTTCTGACCTTGTTGTCCCAATTCTGGACCATCTGTAAGTAGGAATTCAGAGGAAGGAAGTCTGATCCTCCTGACCCCACTGTCCCCATGCGAAGCCATCTTTGGCTGGAAACTGGGAACCACTCGCTTTGGTAGGTTCAGCCTGTACCCTCCTAGAAAGTTGTTGTAGGAAAGCCCCTTTTCAGCTACAGGCTTTTCCTAAAGGATTGCTTCCTAGGCTACCTCTGCAGCCAGAAAGGATGGAGAGACGGAGGAAATAATGTCCTCCAACTCCATCAGACTCCATTTACTCATTCCTCCTGTAACACCTCTCTGCTCCGTCAACAACAGTTGAAGGAGGTTCTCCCCAGCGGTGAGACAGGGTATCAGTACGAGGTGAAAGACAATCAAACATCTCTCATAATTTTCTTGACAATACTGCGTATGAAGAAGAAGCCTTGCAGATCACTCCACATCCACCACTGGCCAAGTCAAGCTTGTTCCCTCCACCCCTTTTCACCATCATGTGTTTCCTTGTTGCAAGCAGTTGTCTCCATAAACCTGCCAGACTATTTCATAGTCGGTCTGAGCACTCGCACCAGGAAGGTTGGATGTATCCTCAGAGCCAGCCAGATATTCACCTTTTTGCTCAGCCTCATCTGGTACTTCTGAGTTTGCCCATCTTTTTCCACCTTAAATAATCTCTTCCTTTCCTTGGTGTTTACAGTCCTCAAATACTTGTAAACTGTTATAGTATCATCATTTAGTCAAGCTCTACATATTTAGTTCTTTTAATCTCTTCTCATAAGTCCCTCTAGCCCTTTCATAATTTTTGATGCTCTTCTTTGAATTCTCTCCAATTTATTTATTCACCCTCCTTCAGCTAGCATAGCACCCAGGATTGAATGCCAGGTTTTTCAGACTGGTCTCACTAAAGCCTTGGAAATAACATGAAATGGTTCTCCTTGTGCTTCACAGCTTGATGTTTCTGGATGTACTTGAGTACACAGATGTCAGGAAAGCTAATTCACTTCATACATGTGGCACCAGGTAATACAACTCAAGACTCTCTCTTGAAGCACAAGACCTCTCCCCAGCAAGAGGAAGAAGCAGAATCACAAGAGGTGGGGAGAAGAAGATAGTTGAACAGGTAGGATGGATGTCCTGCAGCTGAGCATGACACACAACTACAACCACTTACATACTTAGATTGAGAAGAGAAATCAAGTTCAAGAGATGGAAAATGCGCATATACATACCCATACACATGTGCTCACTCCAGAAATAAACCCACATGCAATTACCTGCATCACACACAGGCACATACACAAATGCACACAGGAACACATGGATACATGGATAACACAGATGAAGCTGGGGAGGGAATGAGACATACATGTGCACACAGACTTTGTGCGCGTACAGATGTAACCTAGGCATACAAGAGGAATGGACAGACAAAACCTAGCAGAAAATAGTTCTCTCCCTGTTTACAACATACATGTTCTCATGCATAAACCAATGTTCCCAGAGGAAGGATAGCTCATGGAGTGCTCACAGTAACCTAAAAATACACGGGCGACTCTGACCCATCTGGTCTACAGATTGAGCACATGAGCCATGGAAGGAATGAATACAAACATATGATACCTTGCCTTAAGGCAACTGGTAGCCTGTACACCATCCTGAGACACAGTCTTGCATATCTACAGTGCCTTCCATGGTGATTAGCTTATCGCCCAAGCCATTCAGAAGTTAGGAGGGAAGGAAGGAAGGGACTTTCCCACAGGCCAGTTGTACCAGGATCCCTCCTGGTACTTTGTGACACTCTCCCCAAGTCATGCTACTGATGATCCTTCCTTACAACACTATTTGCTCCATATCTCTGCTGTCAGACTAGCTGACACTCACAGGAGTCAAAAGTACCCACAGTTTCTTGCAAACAGTCCTTCCTCTACAGCTTACCGAAACCAGATGGGTGCTAACCTTGTGTGAAAAGCTGGAGATGCACTCCCCAGGGTGACTGTAGGCAGGAAGGAATGGCCCTATCTCCATGGTGTCTGGTACTATGCTATAAGGCACCATCTAGCCATACCACAGCTGCCTGGGAACCCTGAAGACTCCCTGCAAGAGGCAACATCTAGGGGACAAACCCATCAAGTTACTCACCTCAACCTGGCTCTTAATAGCTTGTTTCCCACCCCTTATAATGCTGTGGAAAGAGTGACAACTGCCCTTCCCTCCTTCTGTACCTCAGCTGGTCAGTTGGAACTGGGTTTCCTCTTGGCTTATGAGCATTGAGCAAATGAGGTCATTTCTCCTCAGTGACAGAAAACTGTTTGGTCAGTGCGGTCTGTGGGGAAAGCAGTTCATCTCAGGCAATGGCTAGGTACCCCTGAGCAACAAGGAGACCCAAAGAACTGCTATAATCCCTTAAAGAGGAGGTCAGACAATGGCAAAGCAAGCTAGCAAACTAACACTGGCTGCGGAGCACAGGGAAGCCAGGACACGAATGCAGCTGTAACTGCTGCCAGACCATCTAGCCATTGAATCAAACACTACAGCAGTCCCACAGACACTGTCACCTCCAAAGCACGAAGCTTGACCCATCTGGGGATTTAAATACAGCCTTCATCTGGATCACAGCTGACCCAGCAGAGAGAAAGAGCTGGAGGTGGGTCACAGCCCTTTGTTCTGTTCCCTGAGCTTTGCACTCTCCCATTCCAGCCCCAAAAAGAGCACCTTGCACGCACACCCAGCACAGGAGGTGGCTCCTGTGCTTCCAGCCCGCTTCCCTTCAGTGGCTGAAATCCATGCCTTCCTTCACCCCTCCTCCCAGATGGAAAGGCACTGGGGAACACTGACCTCTGCACCTGAAGAACCCCAAAGAGACCTCAAGCCCCTGCTATAACTCAGCATCAGGACCAGCCTGGACAATCCCCACCAGCAGAACCCACAGTGCTACTGAGAAAGCTCCAGCTTTCCCCATACGTGCTGGCAGCCTGGGATCCCTCACTGCTCTGCTCCTCCACGGAGGAGGAAAGCAAAACTCCTCTGTTCCCAGAAAAGGGGGTATTTTCCTGGAACACCCAACCTGCTCCTGTCCTGCTCTGGTGCCTAGGCATGTGTGAGGGCTGCAAGTGTGTTTGGGGAATATCACATCCTTCTCCCAAAGCAGGGTGCCGCTCATCAGCTCACAAGAGTGTGAGGACAGGGGTGTTCCCTGCATGTCCTCAACCCTCCTTCACACTAATAAAAGAAACAACTTACTCCAGGCCCACACTTGGAGACCTGGGGACCTGAGGGGAAAACTACACAGTTTGAGATGAGGGAGAGAGCAGCCGGGTCTCTTCCTCTCAGCAAACGTGCTGATGCTTTCTGACACATCTACTGACAGCACTGGGAGGTTTCAACAGGCCCTGATGCGACCACTAGCTTTTCTCCCAAGTGAGCAGGGCTCTCCACTACTCCTCAACAGAGTCAGATGAGGCAGCCGCACTCTGCCTGGAGCTGCATCTGGCTTCTGACATGACCCAGGTAGGAATAAACATCACGGACATCACCACAGCGATGCTTCCCTCGCGTCTGCCTTCCCCCCTGCCTGTGATTTCCACCTTTCTGATTTTAACCACAAGCTGCCCCCCAGCAAAACCTCCACTTCCGTATGTCCCGTTTTCCCAAACGCCCTCTCTACCCTCCAAGCGGCTTCTGCTCCACAGTTTAGCTTTGCACCAGCGTGGCAGATCAGGCAGCATATTCCCAAATACCCACTTTGCCTGGAGCTGGGTGAAGGGAGGGAAAGGCCATGCATTCACAGTTCTTCTCTTCGTGTCGTAGTTTTTGAGGGGGGGAAGAGCAATGAAAGCAGCTTGCTTCATCCTGACATATCTACATGCTTGTGGGCTGGATGCCCCGAAAGCAAACCACCTCCCAGAGGAAAACAACAGGGTGAGGAGGGTGGCAAGTGGGGAAGGGGTTGGGGGAGGAAGATTTCTAGGCTGGGGAAATCAGTGGGATGAAAGTGACTGTTTCTCACCCCTGGCACCATGTCAGCACCCCTCCACTCCCTGCAGCTTCCTCACTGCTGCTGATACGGTCTGCATAGAGCAGGGAGGCAAAAGGGGGGCTCTATTTAAATATATTAATAATGCATGTTCCATGCACATGAAGCTTCCTTTGAATATAACATCAGTGATGCTGTCAGGCTGCGCTTCCTGGGACCCAGGAGTGTGTGGGGATGGGGCGGGGGATGCAGGTCACCAGAAATGCCCTTATACCCTGGCACAGTCCCCCCTCTCCCCCTTCACCCCAGCTCCCCACATCACACACACTCTTCTCCCTCCCACCTCCCGGTGCATGACAAATTCCTTGGCTCACAGCATGCAATGCAGCCAGGCTCCCCAGTTCCCTAGGCCCCCTCCAGGGACATGGACCCCCCCCTTCTCCCCGCTCCCTACATAATCTTTACCCCCCCCCCTCCGGCTCCAATCTCAACAATCCTCCCCCTGCTCCATAGTTTGGTTTATAGCTCCCTACCTCCAGGGTGGGGAGAAGCGTTGTGCTCTCCAGCCTTTAGGGGAAAGGAGGGGGAGCAGCTCCTAAGTCTGGCCTGCACATGTGCACCCACTTTTGCGTGCACACACCAGCCCCCAGCAGCGGACGCTTGTGTGAGCCCATGGTGGGTGCCAGTGGACCGCGGGCTGTGCATGGCTGCAAGATGCACGCGCCCGCAGCGCCCAAGCGATGCTTTCCTCTCCATCACCAACACTTCCTTCCCTGGGTGCTTGCAAGGTTTGCAAGCATATTGTTTGTGCACAGCCACCCCTGCCTCCACACACATACACACATGCAATACGCACACGTGTGCTCACATGCATGCACGCAGAGGTAAGGGGGAGCCACACCAGCACGCGCAGGAGAGGGCATTACGTACAGCAGCTCCCAGATATGCTGCCTGCTGCAGCATTAGCAGATTTGTGCTGCCTTTCCCCAGCCAGATCCAAGCACTGGAATGGGAACAGCAGCAGCTGTGCACTCCTGCCTGTCCTGGGATGAGAATAGGATGTGTCTGTTCATGTCTCCCCCCCCCCCCCCACCTCCTCCTTCCCCCTCCTCTTGCTCCCATTCATTCATTCAGCTTCTCCTCCCCCATCCCATGCTCCAAAGCAAGAGGATCCTTATGCATAAAAATGTGGGCATGCTTTTTCTGGTGATAAAAAAAAAAGAAAATGGTCACACAGACCCCCTGCAAGCAATGCATATAGACATACATGTGCATTTGAGTAGCTGTCCTGGGCCCCTACATAAATACCCAGCTCCCACCGCCACCACACGCACACTCACACACCCGACAGACACCACGCAATGACTTTTCTGCAGCCAGTCAGCCTCCCGGCAGAGCAGTGTAAAAGCAGAGCAGAGATTTACTCACTCCCCTGCATCCAAACCAGGCGAATGTTCACACACCACACACAGAGACAACACACACACACACATCACTGTCTGCTCCCCGGCAAAGTTTTCAAAGAGACAGGGAGCAGGGGGGCTGTGGGATGAGGCTGTCTCCTTCTGCGGGCAATATACCTATCTGTCAGTGTATCTCTATCTGTATATGCACATGCATGTATATAATGTACATATGTAAGATACATATATAAGTATACACACAGACAGACGCACACATACATATACATACATATACATGTATCCCTCCTCTTGCAAGGTCTGAGCAGAAGCAGACCAGTCAAACCCAGCTGTGTGCAGCAAGCCCTGATCCTATTCAGCATCCTGATCCTAAGCGAGTGCACGCACACACACACACAGAAAGGGAGACCTTTCTCCAAGCCCTCCTCCCTCCCATCACCCCGTGTGGGCATCATCTTCTCACCCCTGGCCACTTCCCCATCTCCCATGCACTCACCCCTTGCCTTCATCCTCAGCTCAGAGACATCCACCCCCCCAGGGAGTGCACACACAGGCTGAAGGAGAAAGGCAATCCATCCATCCTGCCTTTCTCCCCCCACCACCCCGGTCCTCCCCCTCCAATCTCAGCCGCTTCTCCGAGCAGCGACATGGACAACAGGGAGCCGAGGGCACACAAGACAGCTGCACAAGGACCGCACACAGAAATGTGTCACACACACACACATGCAGACATACCTGCTTCTGGAGGGGCGATTGCTCCCTGCTTCCGTACCGGGCATGACAGAGACGAAGTGGAGGCACAAAAGAGCCCTGTCTTCGAGCAACTTGGAGCCCCTCAGGGGTGTGTGTTTTTAAGGGGGGGATCTCCCACCTTGTGTCAGTCACCCCGTGGAGCTGTGCTGTCCCCTGCCCCACAGCTGTCTCATTCCTGGCTGCACCTAGGCAGCGCTCCCAGCCACGCACACACGCGAGCACGGCGGCAGCAGTCCAGGGAGGGCACGCACAGCCGGAGGATTTGCTGCCTTCGCCACATCCGCATCACTGAGGGAAGAAGGCAGAAAGGGCTGTATTGGCATTTAAAACGCGAGTGATTAATTCGCCACAGGCTCAGCTGATAGGGCTCTGGGAGCAGAGCCGGTACTGCTTCTCCCAGCTGGGAAGGCTGTGACAGGAGAAGGTCCCTCTCCTATAGAGCCAGCTCCGAGCTCTCCTTGACTGCACAGCCACTGCTCGGGTACAGGCAGAAAGGGGTGGGCCTCCACTGGAGACATGAGCACACATGCAACAGCTGCTGGGGAACTGCACACATGCACACACACCATTTCCTTCCAACAGCTGGCGAACAGCTACACACAACATACAACAGCTTCCCAGGGACACACACAAGCAACAGCTGCTTGGGAATCACAATCACACACACACACAGAAGCTACAGCTTCTCAGAACCAAGTCACCCACATGAAAATACAACAGCCTCTAGAAATGATGCAGGTATGAGTAACAGCTCCTGAGGAGCTACATACACACACATATGCATGCGACAGCTATACGCCTACTGACACAGGTATGTGCAACAGCCGTGGGAAACTACAACTTAATACGTGTCCCTGTGGTGTTTACTAAGAAAATTGGCATACAGAAATGCAATAGGAGGTGGGAGAAACCTTTCATACGCACACAAACACATGCATGCGACTGCTCTGGGGAGACTGTCTTTCCTACACCTCCCCAAATCACCACACAGAGAAATGCAACAGCTCCTCAGAAATCACCCACAACCACATTCCCTCATGTACATGCAACAGCTTACTGGAAGACCTTCCACCTCCCCGTGCCCAAACCCACACATGCCAGTGCTGATGAAGATCTTGCCTACAGTCAGCAACAAACATCCATGTGCACCTGGTGCTGGGGAGCCAGCCACAGCTCAGCCCCCACATATAGCACACAGGCAATTCCTGCTAGGAAACCACCTTACCAAAACACAGGGTCACTTAGGAGAAATGCCTGCCCAGCCTCTTCACGGAGAGCACAAACACACATGACAGTTAGACATAAACAATCCCTGCGGAGGGATATTTATGTGCAGACACACAGACCACAACTGAAGGGACACAATGCATCCCTCGTGCTCACCACAGCTGTGAAGGGACTGCCTGTCTCTCTCAGACATGCAACAGCTGCACAGAAACTTAGGAACATAGGGCATTGGATGGGAGCTGGCTTCCTGGGATGTGCAATCCAGTATCCTGCTATTCCAGGCAGCCACATCATAGAATCGTGCTCATCAATGTCTCCAGGTCCATCCTAGCCTTGTGAGACCTCTTGCTCCCTGCTCACAGGCTGTTCTGGCCCCTGGCCATGGTGATGTTAGAAACTTTCCCCAACACCTGCATTTACTCATGACCAATTCACACCCACATGTTCTTGTACCAGCTGTCCTTCATGAAGGTATGAATAAAGGTTGCAAGAACAAATGGAAATGCTCCAAAACCTCCACTTGCAGCTGAACAGACACCATCTGCACCCCTGTCTCACACAGACATATGCAAAACACCCAGGTGGAGACATTCCTCCCAGCACAAAGATCAACAGCCTGTAGGAAAAGACACCTAACCCTGCCACCACAGCAGTCACATGCACATGGGTATGGACATACAAGCACAGGTAACCTCTGGTGGGAAACTAATGGCTTTCTTCATGCAGTCCAAGAACTGTAGAGGAATTACTCTGCCACACACCTTCACTGCAAGCAGCACTATTATTAAATGTGTTAAATTGTGATGTCCAGTTGTGTCTAATGCATCACCTGTGGCCCACCTCCCCATTCTACTAGTTATTGTTTAAGTACAGAACTATGTAATTATCCAATCTATCTCACACCTGCAGATCTATAGGGGGGGCAGTGAGCTCCTTTGACCCACCTGCGGATTCTTCTTTCTGTTGGGAGAGAAATAACCTTATGCAAATCCAAACCCAGCAAGTATGGGACTGTTCCCAGCCTTCTCACATGCATACAACAGCTTCAGGGATGGGATACCAAACCCACAGGCTGAACGGGAGGGATGGGGACTTCAACAGTGAGTAGCCCTACAGGAATGAGTTGCCTCCCTCAAAACACAATCAAGGACTCATCTACAAAACCAGGCCCAGGCACCACACATAGCACCTAGATGGCAGGAAGAAACAAGTTGGTCCATAAGGTACAAACACTCAAGGTCAGCCAAGTTGAAAAATGGCACACAGGAAGCTTGCTGTAGCCTCCTTTACTCCAAACCTGCAAACCCAAGTGGGAAAGAACACACAGCCACACACGCTCTCCTCGGAGAAACAGGAGGTGAGCAGCTCTGAGGACACTTCTGGATGTTCCCTGAACCATCTGTAGATGTCTGTTCTCATAGATTAAATGCCAGAGCTACTCGCTCCACCTGGGATGAGAAGAGAAGGGAGCTTATCTTGGCAACTCCAGACTCCAGTTTTCTCGCCTTTATCACTTTGGGGGTTATGACTGTAGGGTTTTTCCTCCAAGCTCTTTTGAAGCTAAAAGCTAAAGGAACAGAGACTTGTTTCCATCTTTCTCTACCTCCGCCAAGGACAAACACGATCTAATCTTGGAGAGTGTTGAAGTAGGAGAAAAGGTTTCCAGCTCCAAATTAATGCAGGATTTGCTCCTGCTTGAGTTCCTCCAGGATCATCTTGAAGTCTGTTCAGGATGAGTCTCCTAGAGGCTCTCCTGCTGGCACAGATCGATTCTGGACTGGGAAGTGATGGGGCAGGATCCTTGTGCTGCCAGTGCCCGTGGGGGTCAGACAGTACTTGCTCATACTCCCACTAACCTAGGAACGACACTTAGATCCAGCAGAACAGAACTGCCCCAAGAGACAAGCAGAAGCAAGCACCACATCCCCAGTGGTGTGGGACATTTGGGTCCTCGATCTCATTCGAAGACAGACCCCCTGATGCTTACTTATCCCACTGCAAGTGATCATTCAGAGAATACCGAACCTCACCCTCGTGTTTATGTTGCAGAGGCTCTGACCTTGTCAAAAGTGCTGGAAAGACTCTGTTGTTTGTTACTTCACAAGTGGGAAAAAAAAAAAGAAAAGCCTTCACCAAGGAAAAAAAAGCCTCCTAAGGACGTCACAGATACTTTAAGTCAGCTGCAGAGGCACCTCATTCTCAGTGTCCAACACCACGGAAGAATAATCACCTCCTAATTCTTTTGTGCCAACGTCTCTGAGACCACCACCCTCCAGCCAGGCCTGACCTCTCTGCCCCCTTAATGGGGATGGAAACAGCCCCGAGAACTGCCTTGGTTTACACCTTTGTGCTCAGCTGCTGCTCTGTTAGGCTGCTACATCCTCTTAAGACTGAAGATGCTGTTAGGGGTGAACAAGGGAGCTGAATTTATTAGAGCGATTCCCTAGTGTTATTCCAACATACGCCAGGGAGCTGTTAAGCCCTGGAATAGCCCGGAATCTGAGAGTCACAAAGGTGATGATAAACATGATTTTTAACCCTCTGTGCCCAGGCTGCAGAATACTGGAGGTAATGTTCAATGTGGATGGTACCTCTAGGAGAAAGAGTAGTGCAGACAGCCATTCCCCCTCTCCCCTCTATCACTTGGCCTGTGTGCCATTTGCCTGCACAAGGAGGGAAGAGTCAGGCAGGGAAGGCAGTCACGCAGTCTGCCTGCACTGCCTTCGGTGTGTGCTGCCAGTGAAGGGAGTCTCGCTGGGAGCGTTTCCAGCTCATGGAGCCGGCAGATCAGCCCTTCTCCCTCTCCGCCTCTTCCCTTGCCCATCTGCCATCTCCCCCAGAGGTACCACCGGGTCCCTCGGCTGGGGCCCCGGGAGAAGGCTGGGCTCTGCCCTCGCTGCAGTCAGAATCTCTCCACTGATCTATACTGCGGTGAGCAGTGACAGATTGATTTTACAGCTCTGCTTGGAGCCGGCCGCTGGCCCTGGGCTGTGGATGAATCAGCTTTCTCTGGGCCTTGGCTTTTATTTCATTATTTTACTGCAACCTCTCTCACAGGCAGCTAAAGAGGAGGAAAGGCGAAGTTGGCAGATTTTCTGCCTTGCTCATGTGCTCCCAGCCTCACAGCTTGGCTTTGAGACTCCAGGAGGAGGGAGAGAAGGGACTGTTCTCCAGGGACTGACAGCTGTCAGGAATAAAGATGTGAGGAACCTTCTACATCAGTAGCTGCACATTGCAATGGCTGTGTTGCACTACAATGGCAAGTAGTGCGTAAGCGCTACGTGGCATGAACAGTAATGTTATGCCGATGTATGCCGTTCTTTGCCAAATGGAGGAGAGCCCATTTTTCATTACACGGGGCAGCATGTTTGGAATTCACATCCCATGAGCGCATTGGGCATTAACCTGCCTACAGCATCCAGGTTGGAAGTGCTTCCAGGTTCTCCCCTAACAGCTGTGGACCTAGAGGAGAGGGCAAGGGCCGTACGCTGCTGTCTCCATCAGGCCGAGAACTCTCTGAGCATACCGCAGCTAGGAGGTTCTCCTGGGGTGAGGTAGCACCTCCAGGTATGGAATCAACCTTCTTCCTTCTCCTGACTATGCATATTGTAGACATTGCCCAGGGGGAGCCAGACTCAGTCCTAACTCTGTCAAGTTATTGTGCTGTCAAGAAGAGCAACTGTGAACTCAAGCAAGGAAGGAGCAGGAAAATCAAAGGGCAGAAAAGTGTTGGGCTTTCCATCCCTGGGGTGGATCTACAGTGGGGCAGTTCGAGCCCTCAAAGGCCCCATTAGCAGAAGGCAGTCTGGAGCAACTGGTATTCTGAGGAAGGGCAAAGAACAGAGGGACCGGCCCAAAGTGCAACAAACATGTTCCTCTCCACACCCCCAATACCTCAGGAGTGAACAGGAGCAAATCTCTGCTCTGTCAGACTTGCTGCTGAAAAATACCTTTGTCAGAGCGAAGATCTACCATGGGGTCCCTCACCTGCCCTACAAGAGGAGGAATAGCCAAAGGAACCCATAGCCAGTTGGGTCTGCACCAGCCTTCTTCCCACACACTCACCTCCCAAGAGGGGCTTCACATCACCATGGGTGGTACCTTCATTGCGGTGGGTTCAGGATGCCTTGGAGCTTTTCCCTGCCTTGTCACAAAACTCTCTAGGAATATAGGCTGCCTGGGGAAGCAGGGTTCCTCAGAGGAGAAATGCTAAAGTTACTGAAGATGGACAGCTAGGACATCGTGTCAGTGGCTCCCCCAAGCTCACACCTATCCTTTCTCCACCTGCCTATGAGCGAGGATCAGAGAGCTGCCTTGAAGATGGACAGAATGGCTCAAACCATCAGAAGGCAAGGGCCATTTGATCTTCAAAGATCAAGGAGTGAGAGGGGAAAGAAGATGGGAAAAGCAGGAGAGAGAGACGTTTCTCAGAGGTCTGTCCCACCAAGAGGGAGGAGGGAGCAAAGTCCATCTCATCCACTTCGTGTAATCTTTTAATCTCTTGGGTTTTAATCTTTCACATCATGAATGAGACACATCATTAAGAGTAGAAGAAATCCCAGTTGAAATGGAGATGGGGTTAGTGACAGAGATAAAAAGGTCTCTTATTTCTAGGCCTTCTGCCTTGTTCCCTTTTTCTGTGTCTCTTTCCTCTTCTTCCTTTTTTCTTCCTTGCTTACAAGCAATAACAAAGGTAGTGACCTCACAAACACAGAAACACACTGGAGGCCTCAGCATCTGTAGAAAGGGCAGTGCCGTGGCCTCTGTGGGATGAAGGTCGAGCCCTCCCATGGTGACAGTCTATGGCGGCATGGAGGCACAAGGCTCAATGCCCCAACTAGTCTTTGAAAGTCTTTTCCAGAGCCAGAGACAAACAGCAAACATTGCCAGCAAGGTCTCTTCTTGTCATAGACAGGCTGGCCCAAAGAAGCCCTCTCACCCCTCACTGGGAGAGGAGACACAAGTGTTTGCAGGGCAGGGGACTGCCCACAGCTTCAGGCTGGGCGTTCTACATCCCAGCTTCCCCCATCTGTCCAATTCTGTGGATAACAACCCCAACCTCAGAGGGTGATTGTGAAAGGTTAATGAGTTAACATTCGTAAAAGCTTTACATAAAGGGCTAAGGATTATGACTGTTGTTATGCATGGAAACAGCTCCAAACAGAGTATTTCCCACCTCCTTTCTCGTTTGAGCCTGGGGGATCGTCTGACACAGATCCTGCCGCACAGGAGCTCCCCCAGAGATGGAATTACAGGAGAGTAACAGAGAGGGCTCCAGGCTGCCAGAGACACTAATCAGGGGAAGACAAACTGGGGACACTCCATCAACCAGCAACCCCTGCTGGGCTGTGGGGCCAAGAGCCTCTGCACTTACTCCCTAAGCATGGGTGAGAGGTCCATCACACTCCCATCAAAGTTCAGCAGAAAACAGCGGCTGGTTTCTGACCATGGCAAGCCTGCCCCTCCTCTTATAGTTTCAAGGCTGCCAACTTACCTGAGATAGTTGCTCAAGATACATTTGCTTTAAGGAAAGCTTAATCCCCAAAGGAAACATCTGTGCTGCTGGTTTGGGGCAAGATTTAAAAAAAAAGAAACACACAGACCCTTCCTTCATAGCCCTAGGAAGAGGCTAGATGGAATCTGATTTTGGTGTCTTAAATCCTGTACAAAATGTTTTCCAGGCTGGGGATGGGAACTAATTCAAAGCAGGAGTCTTAACATCATACATCTCTCCCTCACACACAAGCATAACCTCGAGAGAGAAAAGCCCTCCCTAATTCGCCTACTATAAATACACCAAACCACTTAAATGGCTACGTTAAAAGAGAGCTGGTAATTTGATAGTGGTCTCCACTTAATTAGATTAGGCTCTTCTTGAACTCAAGGGCTGCAAGCAGCTGATCCTCCTTTCTTCTTCAGTATTATCCTGTCAGCTGCCAAGCTGCCATGACCATCCATGCTTGGTCCTCATGGGATGCTGACAGCGAAACCCTGAGGGATCAAGAGCTGTCGTCAGGCAGTGACCCAGAAGAGTATTTAAGTATGTGCCCCCAACCCTGCACGGAAGTGTGCCCACTTGATGGAGGAGAAGTGTTCTCTCAGTGAGGGTGAAGCTTTGGAGCCTGCCCTGCACCCAGAGTACAGGGGGTGCAGCTGGGACAAGCTTTCTGCTGAGACAAGAGCTCTTATTCACTGGTCAAGGGATGCTCTTCATGGCTTTCCTTGCCACGTTCGCGTGCCTTTTGCCTTCACTTTCCAAAACCTGTGTATCCATGGCAAGAAAAAATGTGGACTGGAGTACAGCAATGAGTATGAAAGTCATGAGGAGGCAGAGCGAAATTTTGGTCAAGGTAACTGGCTGAGGACCTTTAAATAACCACACATGTATGAACATCTCCATGACATCCCATACTAATGAAAAGGGAATGGATGGGTTAAGGGCAAATCATGTAATCACTGATGACAGGAGATGAAGTCATGGTGTCACCCATGTTCTGGGCAGCTGGATCACCAACCCGTCATGTGCCATGTCTGTGCCATAGAGTGCAGAGCTGCAGATCCTAGAGCAGAGTGTCTGGCCTCGTACAATGCCCTGCCTGGGCTGCTTAGCACTGCTGAAAATAAACTGTGCTGTGCACAGCTTGGTGACAAAGATTTTCAAGCACATCTAGGGTAAAAATCAGCCTCTCTACACTGCAATGTGTGGGAATTTGCCCTTGAGCTAAGCAAACAGCAAACACGTTAGTCTCCCCTGCAGTGAGAGACCAGGGGACAGCAATACCTTGGTCTTCTCCTCAGGAGACCAGAGCAGATGTTAATAAACCATAACATAGCCAGAAGTTTTCTCTAAATATCTTGTTTTCCTGATTTCTCACTAGGAGAGAAATAAGTGACCTGTTTGTAGGTTACTGGGGCTAGCTGGCAGAGTCTGTGGCCTGAACATCATTGATAAGACAGAAAGTCACCTGTAAGGGAGAGGTGAAGTTGTTCTGATCTTAGAGCAGGGGATGGACTTGGTCAACTCTTGAGGACCTTGTCAAGCCTCCCTAGCAATGCAGTCATCCCGTCAGTACCTTTTGCATAAGTCCAGGTGCTGGTATCCCTGGAGTCTGATCCAGCTCTCACCCACATACAGGCTAATTGTGGCACTGCTCTTCAACTTCTGTATTGGACTGGGACCCGTCCTACCCAGAATTTTCAATCTCTGCCCAGTGAACTTTATTCTGTCCCTAGCAGGGCTGTATTCTGCACAAGTTCTCCCTTCCACAGAACAGCCCCAGATTTGGAGAATTAAAATACCCAGACCCCTTGCTCTCCATCCGCAATGGAGGAAGTTGGCTTTAACGACAGACAATTTGATATTCAATATATTCTTAATTAATATTAAAATCTCTGTCAGGTTGTCTTGTTGTGGCTTTATGGTTTTTTTTTAAATCCTCTACATCTTTGTTATTTATTCAGTTTGATTTTTTATTTTACCTCGTTAATGTAGTGGTGATTTAGATGCAGTTTCCTCTCCCTGCTGCACTTAATGAGTCGTCAGCTTTATTCACTCTCGCCCGCGTCCTCATGGGAGCATGCTTTGATTTTCTAGTGGGTGCATGAAAACACAGATTAAAGCAATTAGACAGAAATAATCTTAGGGAAAGGGGAGAGAGATCCAGAGCGCCTAATTATACCATTTTAATCAAGATACAATTATGCAGAGACTTTTATAGATTATAAATTAACCAAACTCCAAAGGCAGAAAAAAAAAATCATTTTAAATATGGTTCATTATGCTTGTTGTTTCTGCCTTGTGATCTCTCCTAGACTGGACTTCAGGGTTCATTTAGAAAAAGTTCTGGATGGGGCTTTGCAGAAATGGAGGAGAAATAGACTCAGGAGACCCTGCTTGCTAGGACCAGGGTCTGGAAATGGCCTCTGAGGGAAGGCAGGGAACTACAGCTGCACTTCTCACTTGCTGATCTCACCAGTCTTTTCCCAATGAACTAAGTGCAGCTGACGATAGGCCAGATTTGACTGAAGACTTCAAGCTGGCTGCATGGTTCAGGTAAGGAAAGACCCAGTTCAGAGGTCTGGATTTTACTTTGCCTGAACATGCTATACTGAGCTGCCAGTGAAGGACTGTGGGTACTGTAGTCTAAGAAGCAATTTCCTAAGCTACAAACATTCCAATTAGAAGCACAGTGAGTGGGCAAACAAAACACATCAGGCTGGATGTGTTTTCTTCTGAACCCCGGAGGAACTTAAGCCAGCTGCTCCAGATTTATAGCTGCTCCAGATTTATTGCAGCAAAACCACAAGGCGCTCAGGCTCTCAGAGCACGTAGGAAGGTGCTCTGCTCCTGCTGTGTCTGTAGAGGAGCCAGAGAGACCCCCCCTTCCCCAAGAGCTCCAGGAAACCCTGGTTTCCCATGTAGCTGTCATACTCCTTTATGATGGGGAAGGTGTCCTGACCTCAGGTTGAAAACAGGGAGGCCAGTTCAGGCACCTCTGATTTTGTGGCTGCAGCACAGTGATGCCTGTGCTCACTTCTGCTGTGAGTGCAGCACTAGCAATCCCTCCTGCACCAGGTGTGCAGCACTCCTTGTGCTGTTTGCAAAGAGCTTCAGGTGTTAAGGAGGCAGGAGAGGGCTTACTGCAGGCATCCTTAGCTTCCTGTGAGGTTTGCCAGCGAGTGCCCTGAAAGGTTTTGCTGTGCAAAACTCTTCTCCAGAGGAGTCTGCTGCCAGGCACCTCTCACAAGGATGTCTCAACCCATCAGGGCTTCACCAGGCCCTTCTCCATTGCCAAGGCCACCCAGTGTCGTGAGCAGCAGTGCTGAAACAGCTGCTGTCCTCTCGATTAAGAGTAATCCTCTCATCTGCCAAGGGACCAGCCTCAACCATCTTCCATCTGCAAGTCAGTCCTGGTGACATTCACACATGCTGTCTGCAAGGTGGGGATGGCTGGAATATGCCCAGACCTCATCTATCTGAGTGACAGGGACACCACCAGGATAGGCAGCCAGGGAAGGGATCTGATGGGTCCTGCTATTGAGTCCACCTGAGGTGGGCTTGCTGCCTGAGGCTCAGCAGTCCTTCCAAGGAGTGAATGGCAATACTTTCCCTCAGCTGCCCTGTGCTGGAATCATGCTGCACCCATTGCCTCAGAAGGGAAAACCCTCTGCTCTATGCACTCTATCCACCACCCGTGTCCAAGTGGTGGGACTGCTGTAAGATGATGGAGGCATGCATGGCTAGCAGGGAGATACCTGGGACATCTCTCCCTTGCAGCCTCCTCACCCATCTTCTCCTTCCCCTTCCCGCAGTGAAGAAAGCATGCCTTCAGGCTGCTGCCCTTGATCTCTGCTTCCTCCTACAGCCAGGGCAAAGCCGAGGAGGGCTGCAGGGCTTTGGGGATGGCCCTGTTGCCCACCTGAGGGCTCAGTCCGATGGGTGAGCGGTGGTATCGGAGTGCCCTCTGCTGGCCCCATTTCTGGACTATTTGGATTGCCCAAGCCTTGCACACCCCCATTACCCCTGGAAAGTTGGTTCTCGGCTTGCCCCCTGACACCCCTGCTATGGTGGGCACTGCTCCAGCAGCAATACAAGCCAGCACACAAGCCCCATGGAGTCCTGTCAGTGCTGGGTCACAGCCCCAGAGGAGCCAGCATGATGGGGAAGCCAGGACAGAAATGACTGAAAGTCAGCATTCAGCTCCGCATATGTGGGTGAGTGTGAGTGAGAGTACAGGCATAGCTCTCACACTTACTGACTGTTATTTCAGAGATGTGGTGGGGACTCCCAGGGGCTTTTCGGATATGTTCCCAATTCCATGAGAGGAAAAGTCCTTCCCCTGCTCCTTTGCTCCAAGAGGCAAGAAAATCAGATGTGTGGTGAAAGAGGCTGAGGAGGAGCACACTCTCTCCCTTTAGGCTTGGTGCTGTTCAGATGCTTGACCCTCTGATGGGAGAGGACCACTTTGAATGAGTCTTCACAGAGCTGGGGCAAAACAGCTCTGCAGCATCCTGGCCATGCATCTGCTCTGGGTCACTGGGAGGCTCCCTCCCACTGGGATGTGCATTCCTTTATTCTTCACCTTAAATTTCCCTCCAAAACTCCCCTAGATATCTCCCTGTGTTTTGACTACCCCAATATGGCGAAACTGGCAGGGAAGGCTGGAATCATTCTGCCTGGATCCAGGACATCTGTGTTCGGACCTACCAGTGGGTTCCCAGGTTGTGCTAAGCAATCTGCCAGGACTCTGCACACTGAGTGGGGGTCTGCAGTCCCTGTGTATCTATGCTCATTTACACCAGCAGAAAACCTGACACACTATCTTGGGGCTCCAGAACTACAGCGGTGACCTGTTGCTATCAGCAGAGGAAAGAAGGAGAGAGCAAGATTACAATCCGAGGAGTTCAGGTCCTTCTGTGGAGCTGGTCAGTTTGTGCTTTGGTATCTATGTCATTCAAGCAAGCATAACACTGACTTGACAGATAAGATGTGAGCTAATTAGCAGCGCTCTCTTCGAGCTCCTTCCAAGCTTGAGTGCTGCAGAAATGCTGAATAGCAGGTCTAGTTACTGTTCAGGACAATTGTTAGTTGGAAAGAGGCAATGGAAACTGGATTAGCCAGGGAGGTGGCTTAGGTTTGAGACTGGGGTGCTGTTTTAAGGTATTTGGGGACCTATGAGGGAGAGGTGCAGTGAGGTGCTGGACATGCCAGTACAAGGGAGCCTGATGGAGCAGAGAGGAATCCCAGATGAGCCTTGGAGGAGAATCCCTGAGGAGAAACTTCCTCCCACATGTCATAGGTAGGCAGCTGAGCCCTGTGAGCGCTTCCCTCAGGAACTGCCTTTTGTAAATATTACAAAACAGTGACAGCAAAAAAGAACCCAAAACAAACAAACAAACAAGATTTCCACAAACATATGCAGGAGAAGGAGTTTTTTGGTTTGTCTTCTTTTTAAAGAAGCAAACAAAGGTGTCCTGCAGCCTCAGCAAGTGGAACAGTGCTGCATCCTGCATTGGCAGAAGACATTGAAATTGCTTAGACATGCAGTCCAACAAAAGACTTTGGCATGGGACTAACACATAGAACACATAGTGTAGCCACGCTCCCTGGGGCTGCTTATGGTCTTGAAATGCCGTGCATGGCAGCTCTCTGCCAAGGAGAAAGCTACACATGGATATCATTCTTCCCTGGCCTTCATTAAAGTAATGTAAAAAGCAAGCTGATTGCATCCAAGGTGAAGTAAAAACTTTCCTTTTTTTCCTCTCAGCCTTTCATTACGCACTGCTGAAGCCACTGCCCTCTTTCCCCCTCTGACACACATCTAAATGTCGAGCCACAGACAATGCGGAGCCAGCCTCTGCTCCTATTAACCCAAAGTGCTGGAAGAATCGCAGGCCAGCAAAACTTTGGTAAAAATGTAAATGTCACTTTACAGAGGACAGCTCCAGCCTGATAGAAAATCCATTGCCTTTTCCAAACAGTTTGTGAGCTCTTTGGGATTCCATGCCATGGCTTGTTGAGCAGGCAAGGTGGAATACAATCACTATTTCTCCAGACCCATCTACTTAATCTCCAGTTGCTGCAGCGTATTTACTTGTGGATGGGCCTCTGGGTCACTGCCACAAGGGCTCCCATTTTAAAACGCACCAAAAAAGCAAAAGGCAGCCAAGACCTCCTTCCTTTTCCTCACTACTCAAATCCAGATGCCTAAGGTGTCGGCATGGATCCCATTCTCCATGGTCCCATGGCCAAATCCCAACCACAGTGGTGTCAGGCTTGGAGCTCCTTGGTCTCCTGTAAATGAAAACAATTTTCTGCAACTGAAACTGAGATGCCGTTATCCCAAACTGGGTCACTTCCAAGTAGCACTGAAACCCTCAGCCTGTTTTCTTGCCCGCTAGATGCCAGCTCCTACTTACTACTAAGTAAGTCAATGCACATTACTGGTGTCCTGCAGCAGTATCGGAAACCTGTTTGTTTCAGGGACATTGCAGGGGTTGCAGAGCTCCCAGGGGAAAGCCAGGAATGATTCCTGTGCCACCCAGACTGGACTCTGAGAACAGCAGAGAGATAGAAATCCACACTGGATTCAACAAGCCTTGACTACAACTCTCTGCAAACTTCTTCTTTCCCTTCAGGTCTCTATAGCCTTCTGTCCCTTTCCTAGGCTGGTTATTCTGTGTGGGCACAAACCATGAAGGAAACAAATACCAGAGCTCTTCTGAGAAATGGGAAATGTTTTTTATCTGAGTGCTACCCAATCCTCCCATCCATCAGCCAGTGACTCCAACTGTCTCCCAGACTGCCTGTAGCTTTAATTCTTTCTTTATGATTGATTTCTGTCTCCACCACCCTATAAGTTCCTCATCAGAACAGCTGGAAGGTAAGGGGCAGTATATAAAACAGTTAAGTCCCCTGCAGAGAATACCAAGCTCCATCAGTTTTAGTAGCATCCCAAAACCAAAGCACATGCTAGGTATTTCCACCTGATCTCAACATGCAGAACTCCAGGGCAGAGAGGGCTCCCTGGTAAGCTGACATTGCTGTGGAAATGACCACAGAGAAACAACCAGGAGAGGGAATAAGAAAAAGAGATACAAAAAGAAAAGCAGTAAAATACATAAATTTGAGGGCAGCAGAAAAGCACTGTGGAGATGCAGAGCAGCAGAAAGTGAGCAGATGAAATGACATTCAGAGAGCTGGCTATAGGGAAAAAAAAGGGGAGGGAAGCATATAGGAGGAAGAGCACAGATGCAAGGAAAGAGAACACAGGGCAGGAAAGAGAAGAGGGAACTCAGACAGGGAGAAAGAGAGGGATCTGGAGGGATTGCCTGATGTCAAATCTGATAGAAAAGAGGATTTATCTGTAAAAAATAACCCAGATCTAAGCTACAGCTTCAGAGCAGCTGCGTACAGAACCACAGCGCTGTGTATTTGTTCTTAAGCAAAAGCAAAAAAGCGGCTGGTGCAGGCTGCAAGCCAAAACAGGGTCGTGCCATACGAGGAGGCTGCCCGCCAGCCTGGAACAAGATGAAGGGAAGGCAAGGCAAGAGAAGGACAGACAAGGAAAGGAACAATAAGGCAAGGAGAGGGAAAGAAAGACAAGGCAAGGCAGGGAACACAAAGCAAGGCCGGGCGCTGTTCACTGTGCTGACCAGAGCCAGCCACAAGTCAGCCCCAGGCCCCGCAGCCTCTCTCCTCCTGCTGGCCTCTGAGCAAGGGCCATTCCAGGGACTTCAAACAGTTCTTCAAAAGCAGTGAGCTTCCTGGAGTGAGCTGAGCAAGGGAAAAAGAAAGCACACAGTCAACGAGATGTGAAAGATATTTTTTCCCTTCCTCTTTCCTGCCAATAATTTCCGCAGGACGCTCTAAGGGGAGGGCTGGATGGTAGTGAAGTGTGTGCCCATGGCTGGGGAGCTGAATGAACATAAGGCATCTCTGGAGCTGCATTTCTAACCTGTTAGGATAGGTCATTGTAAGGATCAGCCATTCTCTTTGCCTCTCTGTGAAGGACAGAACCTCACTCTTCTTCAGGCTGACCTCTTCTGCCCTCAGCTCCAGTATGTGTCTCTGCCTCTTTCTAAACATGTTCTGGCCTTACCATGTCGTTTTTGTTCCAGAGAATTCCAAATTATCTGCCTCACAGAGGAGAAAGCCATGCCCAAGAGCCTGAGACAGTCGCTTTATGGGCATCTACAAATCACTATTGGGCCAGAGTTGCAGAACAAACCTGTCTTTCTGAGATCAACCTGGTACCACTGCTTTGTTGCTAGCAAACTGGTTTTCCAATCTGACATGAATAGTCTGGACCAGAACAACGTGTTTGAAGGGTCAGTTGGAAAAACATCTAACAGCAGGGCTGTAAGGTGGCTGGACCTGCTGCAGGACTAGATAACCTCCCAATAGCCCGATAACACCACCTCCTTAACTCCCTGTGATCCTAATATGTGACCAAGCCCAAGTGCAGACTCTCCAATCACACAGACTCTTATGTAACCAGACTAATAACAACACAAACATTTCTTTCCAACACTGAAATCTTGCTCAAGCTTAACATGTAGCAAGAACCCGTAGTGATTCCTGCCACCATATAACAGCAAGCACGACTTCATAATCACCATTCTCCAGGTCACCATGGAAGGCAAAATGCCCTTCGGAGGTGCAGATGTGGGGCATCAGCTGGGTCCCAACATTCCTCTCAACAGAGCAAATCAGGGAGCCTCTAATCAACTGGGTCCATATTTCATGGGGATGTGTTGCCTGCCAGCAAGCCATTCCTGTCTTTTGGAATGATTGAAGCAAGTGAAATGTACCAGGAAGAGTCAGAACAGCATAGTCCTAGGCATGAACTACCTGCCTTGTGGCATCTCCCCCAGTTCTGCTCTCCTTGGCTGTGCTGTTCCCAGCAGCTGGCTGGCTGCATAGCCGTCCCCCTCCTGCGGGCCAGTGCCACGTGTCTAAGTTGGAGCATTATTCTCCAGTTCTAGGAAATTGGATTAAGGGTCAGAGAATACCGACTGTTATTTACCTTTGATTAAAACCAGCCCTCCTCCCTCCCAGACCGGAGAGGCCAATGTTGCTGTTATTTACTCTGCTGCCAAACCTGGAGTTCAATCCTGCCCTGCAGCACTCAATAAAAGCCAACACAGAGATGGGGGGGTAGAGCAGGCAAGCAGGCAGGGCTGTGGGTGGAAGAGGAGGGATTATCCAGGCCACTAAGACCAGTTTTTGCTATTGCGGCCAGGCTCTGGCTCAGCAAGGACAGGGCTGCTGAAAGTGCCTGCCCCTGCAGCTCACGGCCAGGGGTCCAGCCAGGGTGATCCCAAGCAAGCCCTGTTTGGCCCCATGCCTGTCTCTGGTCCTCTTCCCTCACCACATCCCTGCTTTCACACAGCTCCCCTTTCTTTTTATGTCCTTCCCTACCCTCTGTCCCCTCAGCCTTCACGTTCACCCTCTCCTCCCCTCCATGACCTTCCTGTCTCCCTTTTCTGCCTTTTCCTCTCTTCTGCTCCCCCTCCTTCCATCCTCTCCCCCCACCTCCGTTTCTCATTCCCCTCATTCTCCTCCTTCCCTCTCCCCCCACCCTTCAAGCAGCTATTCCAGGACAATAGAGCAGATGGCAGGCTGTTTGTTTTATATGTCCCTTTGGAAAATCAGCTCAGCTGTTGAATCTGCGACTTTTGCTAAAAACAGACACCGTCCAACACTAGCTGAATGCTGGGGGAAGAGGAGGGGGGTATGGAGGGCTCTGCTCTCCCTACCAGCTGCACCGAGACCTTGTCTGTGTGCACCCCACATCATGCCTTTGGGAAACAGGCCTATCTGAGAGCCCAAAGAGAAGTGTTCCCCTCTGCACACCACAAGAAACACCATCACAAGTGGAGGGAGCTTGGCCAGCTTCTGCAGTCAGCCTTGCTCCAGCCAAAGCTGATGGTAATGTAAAGGTGGGGCAGTGAGGAAGAGGCAGTCTTTTCAGCACATGCATCCTGCTCATTGCCCCAGTTTGCTGCTTCTCTGAGTGTTCATGAAAGCTGAGTTACATGCAGCCTTCCCAAGCAGAAGACACACAGCAGAGCAGAGGTTTATGCTCTTTCCAAGCCCCACATCTCCTCCATGGCTGCTGGGGTAGCCATGAGTGAGAAGCCACAGGCCAGCACTGAGTGTGTCGGTAGGGGAAGATAGTACTTGCCTTTTTCTTTACAGCTTTCCCCTCTTTTTGTTGAACCCCTAAGCCCCAAGGTACCAGTCCTCAGGACAGCATTCATCAGTTGCCAACACAGCCATGAAGAGGATGTAGATTTTGGTCTGGTTCTTTCTCTTATCCAAACCACATTCTTCATCCCTCACCTTTCCCTTCTTTTTGTTGAACCCCTAAGCCCCAAGGTACCAGTCTTCAGGACAGCATTCATCAGTTGCCAACACAGCCATGAAGAGGATGTAGATTTTGATCTGGATCTTTGTCTTATCTAAACCACATTCTTCATCCCTCACCTTTCCCTTCTCATGTGCTTGTATCAACCATCTTTCAGATAAATTGCTTCATGGTATTTCTGAGTTGAGAGGGATCTTTACTCCTGAACCCTGTCCCTCCCTGTCCAAAGACCATCTTGTTCCCCCTGCTTAGATGTGACAATACTGCCTCATCGTTCCTGTAAGCCCTCCCTCCCTTCCCCAGCCTGTCTCTGCTTGTAAGTGCTCAGGGGTAGTCACTGTTTTCCTCTGTCCGGCACCAAGCACAAGCTGGCCTTGGCTCACAACTGAGGCTGCTGGATTCTCTGCCAGTGCTAATGCTGGGTGTTTCATGGCATATCCTCCACCTGACACATCGTGCCTAAAGGCGTGAGCTGCAGATTCTCTCTGTGACCCTGCTCTGTATGGGGGAGCAGGCCTTCAAAATAGCAGCATCTCTCCCCGTCCATTGCCCTGGTTAGTTGCAATTCTTTTTCCTATGTGGCTAAGACCAACGCTGCCTTCTTCTCAAGCAGAAACAGAAGGGTTAGGACCAGAAAATCCATGTACAAAACACTCAGTTTAATGTGTTCTCAAATTCACTGTGAATCAGATGCAGCTCCCAGAAAAACCAAGGGACGCTTGACCAAGGCACAGTCAGATGTAACATCTAAAGAGGCTCCTTAGCCTTGCAAAATTGCTTGGAAAGCAATTTAAACATGAAAGATAGGCAAGCAGCCCATTCTCAGGATCTGTAATTAATCACATACAGTTCAAACTGGGAGAGGGATGAGTTCCCAGCTTTCTTGGAGTCCAAGCTGGATCAAAGAGGGAGCAAGAAAAATCTCAGGCTGTCAAGGAACAACCTTAAAGAAGCAACACCAGCTGAGAAACAGCAGCTCAGCCCTGCACTCCTTTAACCTCCCAGGTAATCAGGCAGAAAGTTTAGAGGAAAGATTCGTGCATCAGCTGGTGAGAACAGTTATTTATACATTTGTGATGCTGCTCTTTTTTCCTGGTCTTGCTTATGGTCTAAGGTAACGCTCACATCCTTTTCAGTGGAGCCATAAGCTGAGCAGTATTTGGAACAGAAGAAAGCCCCAGTTAGTATAAGATCCCACCTCTGCCACCAGCTGCTAGCAGGTGCCTCAAGGAAGAACATAAGGATGGTCCATGCCTCTCTGTGCCCTTGCAGTTGTGGAATGGAGCAATCACCCACCCTCCTTCACTTTTGCATCCACCCCACAAACACACTCAGCTGTGTAAAACCCTGGCAGCCTGTGGCACAAAAGGGCAAGCCAGGTGTCTTGTAGGGTTTTTCAGGGGTTGAAGACAAAAGAAATTAAACAAATGAATGAAAAGAGCTGCTGATCCCACCCCTGGACTGTCTGAAGAGCCTGCCTTGTAAGCAACGGCAGAGAAAGTATCAAAATTAAGAGGCCAAATCTGCTGTAAGGAATTGAGTATAACTCAGATGAAAAGACATCAACTTATCTAGAGTGTTTAGAAAAGTTAAAATAGAAAAGAAATTTGGAGCCAACCAACCTGATCCCACCTCTTCCAAAGTGAACTCTGACTCACAGGCTGGCATCCTCTCTGGCACTGGTGAGCTACATTGTCCTGATCACAAAAACATGCAGAGCTGGGGGTCCAGGAAACACCCATTTCCCATAAAAGCTCCCAAAGAGCACTTTCAATGCACAGCTGAGATTCCCATGCTCTTCTCCAAGGCCCCACATGGTGGTTTCCTTCCTGTTCCTATTTCTTACCTTTTGGCTTCTGTCTAATAAACTGCTCATCTTTTGAAGGCTGCATCTTCAGCAAGAGGCCTGGGGAGAGAGCTGGAGGCTCCAATCCAGGTATGAGTAGGGTAAGTCCCACAGTGGCTTACAAATCTGTTTTTCTTCAGCAGCAGAGCTTTTAAGAGGAGTTGGCACCAGAAAAGAAGCATTGTCTAGCACTGCTATTCTCTCTCCCCTTCAAATCTTCAGCAACGACTGCAGTTTCCCACCTATTTCAACTAATTTCTCTTTTCCCCTAAAGAAAGGATAGTAATTAGCATTCTTTTTTTTTTTTTTTTTGCACTGTCAAATAGGGGTTTCCTTATAAAAATTCTTCACAGCTAAGGGGAAAATGAAGAAAGGATATTGTTAACATGAAAGCCTCACTTAATACTTTACATTTCAAATACTGTAACTGCTTTTTTTCCCCTCCTCCTTTTTCTGAGTCTTCACTATACAGCTTAAACATCATTAATAGTGTTGGTTGCTATGGTGCCATGGGCAGGCGGAGGTCTCTGTACTTGAAACCTTGTACTACACTTAATGCTGTACAACAGCAGGGTCATGCCAACACCTTTGACTTTGACCCCCTTTTCCCAGTAAAATATAAAGACCACGTCTCCATCACTTTTTCATTCCTGGGAGAGGGTGGGGTTTTTTTCCCTGCAATGAGAAAAGGGAGCATGACATAGAGAAAAAGAGAGAGAGATAAAAAAAGAAAAAGAATAGGAGAAAGACTCAGTGGAGCCTTTCCAAAAACTTTAACTGTTACATCAGAAAATCATGAAGGAGAATTAAAAAAGACAGCCCCCTGAAAAGTTTCATGTGAGATTGTTTCTCATTCTCCCCAAACAGCTAAACATTTTAATAAACTAGGAAAATGAGGCTGTAAAACCACAACATCTGACAGCAAGCCCCAGGGGCAGGAATAATTCCTGAAACTAATTTTAACTCAGGTTTTAACACTGATCAGATTTCATGTGGTGAATGTCCCCTTAAGCTGTCTCTCTGTTCTTAGAGAAAACCTGGTTTCTTTTGTCAACTCCAAGAAGCTATTTTCTTTCCAGCGCATTGTCGTCACAGGCATGATGGGACTTTTCTGTCATTCATTGCTCTACAACCCAAGAGATGCCCTGTCCCAGACATCTTCTTGTCTGTTCTCGGTTTCCTTATGAGACAAGACATTTTCCACAGAAGTAGCACTTAACTGTTCCAGCAATGAAGCCCAGTCTTAAACCAGTTCCCATGCAGCCACTCAAGGACTCAACCCATGTAACATCTGATAGTCAGCCATGCAAAAGGCACCAGGTCAATTCAGACCAGCTGAAGCAGCCAGAATCCAAAGCAGGCTTCCAGTTTCTCTGCTTTGCTTTTCCCCAGGGAAGTGAAGCTGCTGTACCAGTTTCCTCTCCTTCTCCAGGCACAGGAATCATATTTTGGTTTGACTGTCACCAGGACATCTCCAGATAGGACTAGCTTTTTAATTCAAAGTGTCCATTAACAACAGCTGAAAGTTTGAATGGTGGAAAAAGAAGATACCTGAGTAGTGTTTATTTCTCTTGAAGGATCTAATTTCTTCACACAGAAGCATTTTTCATCTTCAGGTTGAGTTCAAACCAAACCATTTGCCCTGTGGGGGAGGACTTCTTTATGCTGCACTTGTCTTCCCATAGTTGGGTGTCTCTGTTTAGAGCCACATGGTTCCTAGGTTTGTGTAGCTGTATGAGCCAAGTGCTTCCCATGACTCAAGGAATGGGCACTGGCATCAGCTAGCTCCTGTCACTGCTCAGGATGAATTTCCAGCTCAAAGGCATTTTGTGCAAGAGAAGAAAGCAGGGGTCTCTGCTGCTTCACATGGTGGTTAAATGCTGGCAAGAAGGACCAGGCTGGAAAACAGCTCCACAGGCTCCTGCTTTCTGCTTCTCCAGAAGTTAAAGTGCTTGTTCATGTCTAAATCCTCCTTTGCAGAGGTGGAAGGTCTTTCTGACACCTTTCCTTTAAACCTCATGTGTGCTGTGTAGGAGATGCTGGTGCTTTGGGACAGGGTGGCCAGTTTTCAAAATGGTAGAGGCACAGTAATAGTCAGCCTTGGCTCTTCCAGCCCACCAACCACAGGCTTAGTCACAACAAAAGCATCAAAGCTGAGCAGCACTTTGGAGAAAGGGCATCTGTCCTTTCATCTGGAGATTACAGGAATCTTTCACAGATCTCAGCAGTGTGTTTTGAAACATTCTTTAAAGAGAAATACCTGTTTGTGCTACCACCTGCCATTTAAAACAGCCTCTTTTGCCTTCCAGCTTTCCCTGCGATGCTCTCCCCCAGCCATTTAACCATGTGTACAAGGACAAAATGGTGCCGAAGTTCATTCCCCAGCAAGCAGAATTGCTCAGCTTTCATGCCAGACTCTGAGAAAAGGACTCTCCACAAACACGACAGAAAGCTTGTAACCTATTTGGGCCTGCTCCTTTCCCCTGTTGCACTCAGCAGGGACAACAGGAAGGCAGAAGCTGATCTAAGCATCTGGAGGAAAGAAACACAGAGATAAAAAGCTCTTTGCTTTGCTGTTTCCATTCCTTCATGACATCTTTTTTTGGTCAGGGCACAGAGAAGATTATAAAGCTGTAACCTCTAATCAGCTCCTGAGCGCTCCTTCTCCATCTCTTCCTTTCTCCTCTCTTTCAGCCAGTTCTAATCCTTTATGTCTCCTCTCTCACAGATAGGAGCTGGAGCCTAATCTCAGACGACAGGTTGGTAATTAGAGCAAGAGATTATCCTGACCCCTCATCAAGAAGGTAAAAGGAGAAGAATAATGCAGGGCCATACAAGATCAAAGCTTCAATGTTCAGTGCAAGACACATCCTCATCGCAGTCAGTCTCCTCCTGGCTCCCCTACCTAATACCTTTCCTTTGTCCCAGCAGAGTGAGGAATTCCTGATTCTTTGTACTTCCTGCCCATCTTCCCTCTGCCAAGCAAGGACTACTCTTTTCCAGCACTCATTCAGCACAGAAACGTTCACATTTTCCATTTCTATAGACCTTGACTAAGCAGAGACTCAGGCAAAAGTCTGTGGCTGAGAAGTGTGGGAAGTGGGGAAAGCAATGGCAGATATGGAGGAATAAACACCTGCGCAGAGAAGCTGGAGCCTCGACATGCTCTCAGCCATCCTCAGTTGGGAACTGGGGCCCTTCCAGTGCAGCAAGATGAACCCACAGCAAGGAGCAGCAGCAGATCCCCATCTCTACCCAGATCCCCAGCAATCACTACCCAGTCCTTGATCTGCTCAGGAAGGCATACTGCTCCCATCCCCTGCACGTATCCCAGAACAGATAGGAAGCCCATCTGTGTGTCCAGCCCATGTTACCCATCACTGGGACAGATCTTGTCTCTTGCCCTGTGTCACTGGTACACAGCGAGGATCAAAAAAAACCATCACGCAGCCCCAAAACCACCATAGAAAAGAGGAAATTGGGAGCACTGAGCTTCTTCAGTGTCCCAACCCCTGCATGCACAAGGTGAATGGATGTGTCACCAGGACCCATGGATGTCACCAGGACCCACTGTAGCTGAGGCTCATGCATCACCAGCCAGCAGCTGCAGGCACCAGGAGGTGTCGGGGTAGAGATGGCAGTGGAGTGATCGAAACCTGCTGGGGAGAAAGCGAAGGAAGGTCAGGTGACAGTTTTTACACAGCTGGAGAATGGAAGACCTCTCCCTCATGTCCCATCCCACATCAGGTGCCCACCCTGCACTACAGAGCTCCAGGACTGATTTTTCACCTCAAGATGTCTTTTCTCAGCAAAGGTAGGCAACGAAGCCTCTCTCCAACACCTGAATCCAGCTCTGGTCCATGTAGCCCAATCCCATGGTTCACCCTGATCATGAAGAGTGGGATAGACACTGCACCAGCCCTCACTACATGATTCTGTTGATGTTTTCATCGCCTGGTTGCTTCCCGCCCCTGCTATCTCCAGCCAGGAGCTTCCTATCCATGCTTTGCAAATAACAACTTTAGGTTTGTTCACTCAAAGCAGAGAAGGCAAATCAAAGAACTCTTTGTTTGCAGTCAAACAAAGTGAACCTTTTTCTTTCTTCCCTTCAGTTTTCTCAGCAAAACAAAAAATGAAAGAGCGGGCAGAATTTCCTTTCCTGAGTTTAAAAGAACATATCTGTTCCTATCCCAGAGGTAAAAGGTTAGCTTGATCAGTCTCAAAATGTGAAATAAATGGCATTGCTTTTGGCTCACAAATTGTCTGAATACAATGTTTTGATACTCTTTTTCCACCCACTCATCCAAAAAGATTTGAAAAGTTTGTAAATGTTCCCGAACAGCTTAAAGCTGGTGTGCCCCTCATCCAATAAGCCACATGACTGCAAGGTTTCCATCCCTCACCCTAGATCTTCTGCACCCCATTGGGCTGACTCCCCCTCCCAGGCTATTGTCACACCACAGCAACACCCAGAGCACTCATGCCCTGTACCTTGAGGGATCCTCTTGGGGTGAGAAGGGGCCACTGAGTTCAATAACATTGAGCTTGTTCTCAAAGACACCGTAGCTGAGGGTGACCTGCAAAGAGGGGTGGTGAGAAGGAGCAGGGAGGATGAGGTGAGTTCAGGAACAAGGAACTTGCTTTGAGCAACGGACGCTCTCATTCTGGTTCCTTCTCTGCTGGCTTGGCTTCTGCCTTCCATGTCTCCTTTCTCATGATGGTCCACTGTGCTAGTCTGTTGCCTCTCCAAGTCCTCTACACCCGTTGTTATCTCCCCCACACAAGGCAGACTTGGTGCCATGTCAAAGCCCCTTCCCCAATCAATCATTTCTGCTTGTTCTTGTGCCCCATTCCCCAGGGATGCCCTCAATCCTCCCATCACTCCCCATCCATGTGCTCCCCACCACTGACCCCAGGGGTACTGTGACTGGCATCTGTGCTGCAGGCAATATCTGCTCCTTATTTCAAAGAAGCATTTGTCAGGAAAGTCTCCCCAAAAGAGCAGACGATTGATTCAACCCATGTCGAGCAATGTGCCTGTGTGCTCCCCTCCACTTCTCCTTCCTCACACGCTTCCCCCTCGCTCCATTTCCCCTCCTCACCTGCTGCGTGAGCCGAGAAGGGGGAATGAGCTGCAGGTTCTCGAGGTGGGAGTGGAAGAGCGTGTTGGGCAGCAGATGCCCACCAACTTTGCACTCAATGATGTAACCCACGGTGCAGTCGTCCGGCAGGCGGATCAGCTCGGAAGTGCTCAGGAAGTTCCTGCCACTGGAAGAGAGGAGGGCTGCGTGCGTTAGGAAAGGGGTCAGAGGGGATATAGGCATCCACATGGGTGGGAGATAAATGAAGGACTTGTAACTGAAAACCAGAGTAAATCTTGAATCTAGGCAAGAAATCCCTGAGTTCTACCTGCAAAGGTTTGGGAAGGCGTTTGATCTTTCACCACTCCCAGCCATCCTGTCCCACCAATTGTCGGGTGCTGTCCCTGATACGTATCCAGCTCCTCAGTGAGCTGATGCAGAGCTGGCAGAGTTTGTTAAGACACTTTTCCAACTGTTCAGTGAGCTGCACTGAGTCCCTCAGGGACAAGCTAGCAGTGGGACCACATGGCCAGGACCAGGAAGAAGAAGAAACAGGATATTCTCATGCAGATTGAATAAGCCATCCATCGTTCACTGTAATGTAACGCCACACGCTTGGCCATCCTTTGATGACAAGCTAAACCCAATTTCACAGTTCCTGTAAAAGCCACACAGCATGAAGCACTGTCTAACACCCCTCAGCTAGTTCATATTTGGTTTAAGCATTTTAACACAGTAGTGGCAGACTTTATGCCAGGTTAGGCATTACCCATCCATTTCACTTTCATTTTACCCTAGATCACAGATTATCCTTCTGTCTGGGTCTGCCATAAAACACATATCATGAGCTTCAGCTAAACCCGCTACCTGGTGTGAACTGGACCTGTCTTTCTGGGTATGCACAGATCTGGTTAAGGCTGGCACAGCCACTGCCTATCAAGTGTGTGTGCATATAGCCTGTGATATATCCTAACACATAGACTCATAGAAGCATAGAATAGTTCAAAGGAATAGTTCAATAGCTTGGAAACAGTTTGGAAATATAGTTCAATAGTTTGGAAAGGACCTTAAGATCATTTAGTTCCAACCCCCTGCCGTGGGCAGGGACACCTCACCCTAGACCATGTCGCCCAACGCGCTGTCCAACCTGGCCTTGAACACTGCCATGAAAACATCATCTTGTTTTAGTCTGGGCTACCACAAGACCCCAGGACTACCTCTGTTCTCTGATAAAATGAAAATGGCCACTGTAAGGAGATGAAGAGGGTTTGGTGTGAGGGAATGGGAAATTAGATCAAGAGGTTCAGGAGGTTGGAAAGAGGCAGATTCAGGGGAGAGAAAATGGGCAGACAGGGAAAGCACTTATGAAAAGAGTCACAGGAAGCTGAAAAGGATGGGAGGGAGTGTGGGGGAATAACCAAGAGCTGAAAGCAGCTGGGAATTGGGGAGTATGTCCTCGCATGGTCATGTCTGCTGACATGCCTGCTCTTGCCTCTTTTTAACCAAGTGGTGGACCCATCCACTACATCCTTCCTCCAGTCGATGTGCTTGCAGATGTGTAGTCTGTGGCACTGTGCACCCTTGCAAACATCCTTGCAAACACCACATACACAAATCCAGATCTGACGCTGCCGCGAATTACTGCGCAGCTGTGTTCCTCATCCATCCCCAGCAGCTCCCATACTCACCAGCAGCACAGCTCACCTGGCCCACGGCACCATCTTGCTCGCCAGCTTGTGGCTGATGCAGAACCCAGCTCCTCCCGTGGCAAACCAGAAACGCACAGATTTCTGGAGAGAAACAGCAAAGAAAATCAATGGTAGAGGCTCAGACGATACTGTGCTCCCTGAGATGGGAATGCTGCAAACCCAGCTTTGATGCCAGGACAAAACCAGCCTTATTGTCACCCCAAACCCTTGACTGCTGCCCAGAAGAGGGACTTGCCAGCAGTACTGCATGGATTTTGACCTTCTCATATTTGGAGCCGCCAAGTTCCTGCTGGCAGCAGCAGGTGGGCTGCCCAGGGCAGGCTTATCTCCTGGCAGACAGGTACCCAACGGCACAGCAGTGACGTGGGACTCTTCCCCGAGGTAGATCAGATTGAGTCAATACCTACAACCATGTTCAGACAAGACTGGTGAGTTTTCAGCTCTTGCCTGCTGCTCCTGGGACCTGTCTCTCTCTAGGGCATATCTACAGCCAAGGAACCAGAGCACTAAAACCAACCCATTGCCCCCTGCACCACCACCAGGGGTTGTACCGTCTGGTTGTTTGGCAGCATCTCAGAGGCCCAAATGGGTCGGTTCAGGCTGGGTTTCCCCAGGTAAACGTCCCACGTTGCAGAGTAGGAGGACAAGAGCTTCAGGAGAGCCTGAGGGTTCAAGTAGTTGTCATCATCCAAATGGCAAAACCAGCTGAGGGGAGGCAGGAACAAAGACAAAAGAGGTGTGATGAGAGGTTTGAGGTAAGGAGGGTGCCTCTTTCTCTCAGGAGACCCCCGCATCAGCCCTGCCTCACCTCCGTCCACTGGCCAGAAATGCATCAAACTCAGCAGCCATCTTGCAGGAGAGGGCTGGGTGGCTGTGCTCAGCAGAGCAGTTGGTGAAGATTGCATGGTCACCTGCCAGGAGAGAGAAAGCTGTGGCCAGCCCCTTCACATGGTCATAGGGAGGATCTCTGGGCAGGAGGGAAGGGGCTTTGTTCAAAGCCAACCTTCTCATAGCCCCCCAAACAGGCAACCGAGCGACATGGGCTCCATCCTTCCCTCTACCAGGAGATGAAACCTGGGGAAAGCCAAGCATCTTGGCCAAGACTAGGACACCCACCAACTACACTTCCACCCTGCCCACTGCTAACCAAGATTTGGGAACTAAAGGGCTCTCTCATGGGCTGTTTCCACCCATGGATACTTTAAGGCAGTTGGGATGCCTGCCCTGGGGTATGCCAACTAAACCAAACCATCACTGCTGCAGCTTGGGGTCCTCCCGCAGGACACAGAAAGGGGCGTGCTTCAGAAGGCAGCACTTGCATGAGACAGCCAGCCTTCATGCTGGACCCCATCCCAAGGCTGTGCCAGTTCAGAGGCTGAAGGTGGAGGGAGGTGGTGTTATAGGACAGGTCATTACCCATTCTCCTTTTCAGGGCATCATCTTCTTCATCGGTGAAGATGTAAGTCTGGGGAAACAAAAACAGGAGGTTAGTCTCAGGGCTGGAGCTGATGCTGCTCCTGGCCACCCACCCCATTTTCCCACAGGTCGACATGCTCACCATGGCCACCCCACTCCATCCTCTGCTGCTGTGCAGTTGAACAGAGGGATGGCTACGCTTCCCCTTCCCACATGGCACAATAGTCAGCACTTGTGTGGCTTCATTTCCTTCCACCCCACACTCCCCAGCCACCTTGGGGACAGAGAGAAGGGGACCTATGACGCCAAGTGAGGGGGGTGAGGTCTTAGGTGTCAGTGGTAGAAAAGCTAAAGCACTGTGGCTGAATGATGCTCGGGTTAAAAGGAGAACATCTGCTTGTGTGTTAAGTGTGCACAGCCCCCTGCCGCTTCCCACCTCCTCCTCCTCTTCCTCCACCCCCAGGCCTCTCTAATCCCCCTCGCTGCCATTATGTGGCACATCTCCCCCTCTTCAGGGCCTGGTGGGGATCGGGGCTGGTGAAGAAAAGCTTTCCTCAGGCAGAAAATGAGCTTTCACTAAATCAAAAAGGAGTCGCGAGCCATAAACAGTCGCTCCACCAGCTGCCCACAGGCTGGTTAAACACAGCGCCTGGACAAGGACAAAGGGTACAAGGCAGCCTGACAGCAGCTCCAGGAGCATCACTGCTCCCAAAGGCTCTGACGAGGAGAACAGTCTCTACGTCTCCCCACACACAGCCAGCATTTGGGAGATACAGCCCCATCAGGACTATGCGGCAAGAGAAATGTTCTACACATGAAAAGAAGGCAATGACAGACCCTCAAAGACCTCCTGGATCGAGCAGGGACAGCAGGATGGTTTCATGATCTCAAACGTACGTGCTACGCTGTCTTGGCAAATTACCCTCCAACACTTGAGCTGCAGCAACAGGTCACACACACATTCCTACCGCACTCCACCGGTAAAGTCTTTTAGTTATAACCACTTTAAAGGTGATCACAGGACAAGAAACAATTAGCTAAGTCTCAGGTAAAGCAGTCACCCTGGGTCAGGGGACTGTATCACAACCTTCAGGCAAGGCAGGGATTGTCAGTAGCACGGCATTTCCCCCGCCAGCACGTCAGAGCCAGAAATTTCCACTATGACAAATATTTAATCTTAAGAAAAAACCAACATCTTGAAACCGTTGAAATTTTCTGACATTTTCAAAAAAAAACCCCAGAAATATTGTTGCTGGAAATGACTTGTTTACAGATATAAATCTGACTAGAAATCATGTGTCTAATAAACATTATATCTGATTGACTTAAAATAGGAATCTGCATCTTTTCCCAGATTTTCTACTTGTGAAAATATTCTGAGGTTCCCACTTTTCCTCTTGATGCAGGGTGGCAAATAAATTTTTGGAGACACCCAACATGTTTGTGCGGGAACCCGAGGATGAATGAACATTGCCACCACGAGGAACACCAGACTGCCCAAAATAACTGGTAAAAGTGGGCTATGAATGTGAGGACTAGGCAAACTGATTCCTCTGGCTCTCCCAAACTCTGATGTCCATGGCATACCTGGCTACAGCACTCCAGAGATGCAGGAGTGTGTTCCCTGGCTCTGTCCTGAAGGAGATCACAATAGCACAAGCAGCTGCTCGCATCCTCATCTCTCCATCCCTCACACCCCTGAGAATGGGCAACCCGCAGCTGCTGCAAGCATCCAAGTGACCACTGCCATGTGTCCCTCAACAAAGCTACACATGATGGCTGGGATGGAGGAGACAGGTCTTTCTCAAGGAGACACCAGCCACTGTTGTCCTTACTAATGGAGTCTGGAAGAGATTCAGAAGGTCTCTCTGGCCTTGCCGGACCTGTTCTCCCTGCTAGGCACATGCGTGCAGAGGAATACCTGGTGTCACTTGTGCCTCTGCAGGCAAATGGAGTAGACAGAAGCAGCCTCCCCATCATATCCACCCTCCTGTTCTCCGCCACCCATCTATGGGGTCATGCAGGATCTCCCACTGTGGTGCCTCAGTGCATTGAGACTGGGCCAGGATGCTACTGTGGGGCAGTCGATCTGGGCCTGAGGAGAGATACAGCATGGAAAGCATCCTTCCATTCTGGAGTGGAGAAGATGGCTAGGTGGGAAAAGATGTCTGCTGGATGGCAGTGCAAGCAGTGACATGGAGCCACTAGTGTCAAACAGCTTTTTGTGGCAGCTCTCCATGAACATAAGAGCCCATGCAATGGATAAATATGAGACTTTGAGACCTCCTCACCTGGGAAAGTAGCCTAGCAAGGAGAAAGTAGCAAAAGGGAATAAAGATGTGGAATTTGACAAGTCAAGCCACGTTCATCTCCCAAGATCTCACAGTATCCCTTCTCTGGGAAGAAACTCCCTCCAAAATGCGAACACCTCAGCAGGGTTATTGTTGTGTCCTGCCCAGAGAACAGATTCAACAGCTGCAGTGTGTTCACAAAACTGAAATGTGAAAGCCAGTTCAGGATGGGCCACTCAAAGGTTTCATTTCAATTGTTTGGATGTCTGGGTTTCTGAAAGGAAGGGAAGTTCTAAAATTAGTTTACATTGGCCAACAAAATGCCATTTCAGACCAGAAATCTAGACTTATTTACTGGGGCCAAGAACGTAAGCCACTCCGAGATGCCTAAACAAGCCTAAACAACTACCAAAAACAACATCTCTGTTTAGATGAAACCTTTGCTGAGGGCCTTTCACTGAAATGACTTCCACATCAAGCCCCAATGCAAAGTTTGTCGTGGATCCATTCTCAAGAGGCAGAGCATGGTCCGGAGAAGAGAGCCCACCTTGCAATTCCCCTTCCCCATCTCCCACCAGCTGCATATCTTCTGTTTAAACAGTGCAGTTTCAGGGAGAATGTCTCTTTTACTGTCTACCCTGACAGAGTCCAACATAGAGGACTTTTAATTTGGCTTCCATACAATCTATCCTAACCATAAAACCCACATCTGTTCCTGCCTCCTGTTACAGCCACCTATGCCTGACCTGTGAGGTCTGGGTTGCTTCCTCCGGGAGGACATCATGCAGGTAATCAGCTCTAAAACTAGGCTTAGCATCACCAGCATGGCCACCTGCAGAGAAGGACTTACTGGATCGGTCTCCAGCCATGAGTAAGGGCGAGTGAGACAGCAAGATGGTGGGTCAGCCCTAGGAGGAGGCAGTCTCTGCATATCAGGGCTTCTGAGACCTGGATCTCTCCAAGACTGGCACTTAAAGCCTATACCTCTCCATAATGACTCAATAATAGGAAATCTGGTGATCTGTCCCTGGTCCCACAACAACTAAATGTCCTTCGCAAATGGAAAATGGTCTTTTTTTGCAAAGTGAGGTTTCTATATTGTCAATTTTTCAAAACTAAAAACCCTCCAGCAGCAGTATAATTAATAAAATAAAAAGGCTTTTAACTTTCATGTACTTCTCTTTACCCCCCTTCCTGCCCCCATTCCCCCGCCCTCATGCCATTTAGTGAAAAAGCAGAAGAAAAACATGGAAAATTGAGGAGGGGTGACGAAATCACTGAGCTTGCAACCAAAATTGATAACAGCGTAAAAACACTTTAAAATGACTGATGCTCCCACTCTACCCTTCCTTCCTATTCTCCTGCTCAGTGTGTGAAGCTTTCCTAGAGGCTGCCAACAGCACGGAAAATTCAACACCTCTCCTCAGGTTTGGACGTTGTTTGCCAAACAGAGAGGGTCAGATGACTCTCGGGAGCTAGTATTTAACTCCTGTCATATGCAGAATGGCCAGATGCCTGTTTGTCAAATGCACAAGGAGGGAAAGGTGAGCTTCTCCTTAGAAACCCACTCCAAAATCCCCGGTTACAATATCTTCATGCCAGTGCAGCCAGTGTGGTTGGGTTTGGTTTCTCCAAAGAGCTGCTGAGCTGAGGTCAGGCAGAGAGGAGAACCACATCTGGAGGAGGAAGCAGGGCATCACGGATGCCGAGAAGGACATGCAGACAGGAGAGGAAGCGTGCTCAAAATAGGACATGGCTTCCTGTGATGACTGCATCAGACCAGACAGTTGCAGCACCACGAAGTGGAAAACCACCCTTACCCAGAAAACCCTGCATTGCTTCAAGCGCTCTCCTACCCCATACCTCCACCCCCGTCCCCCTTCCTCGCTGAGGCCTGAATTTGCCTTCTAGGTGCCTATCACACACAGGCAGAGGCAAGAAAACACAGCCTTTGGGGGCAGCCACAGGATTTCTTCTTTCTTGAGGAGCAGCTCTGTGAGGGAGGGAGAGAAGTGACTGGGCTCTGGGGAGTACTTCTGCCCACCAGTAAGCCAGTATGCACAGAACCACCAACGTGGTGCCCCACGTCAGTTCCTCTAACAGGAAGGAAACTCTGTGAACTGTGCTTTAGCAAAGGGTGGAAACATCAGACCCCGCTTAAAAAAGAATCAAATAAATGAAAAAAATCAAATGCACACCCACATCACTTCGAGATGATGCACGTGAGGGGATCTGCCCAAGAAAGCTAGGCATGGCTTGTGCTGGTGTGCTGGGGAGTTGAACAGGGCTGCAAGCACTCCTCCTGCACTCCAGGAGGTCCTCCAGGTCCTCCTGCCTCACTCTCCTGCCCGCTGCATCACACCATCCAGGGGCAAAGGGTGCCCACACGCAATGTGGGCATCCTGATGGAGAGCCAGGGGACCCACTCAGCTCAAAACCCTGCTAACTCGTGGCACTAGGAGGCAGAAAACCACCATTTCATACAGAGCCAGAACACTCTGTACTCGCAGCCTAGTGTGGCCCAGGAAGTCTGAGGCCTTCTGTGTTACTAGTTAAAAAAGGGAATTTAAGCCCCTTCCACCTCAAGCTGAAAGCGTCAGGCTTAGGTTAGGGGTGATGCCTGCTAAGAGCACTTGTCCTCCCAGCCTTCATGGGAAGAGCCCACACAAGCTCTTCATCCTCTCTGCCATGAAGTAGCTACCACGGCAGAAAGGTAGCTGGTAACATCCCCCTTTCAAGGTGAACAGAAGAAAGAATTAGGGAAAACTAGGCAAAGTACTGCAATGCTCAGTCTCCTCTTCCTTTGGCCTTTATCCCCCCTGACAACCTGTCCCTGCCCCATTACCAAACACCTCCTCTCTAGTCCGAACTCACACACTCACCTGCTCTCTGGCACGGGAGATCCATGTGTCCAGGAGCAGCTCCATCCTGCTTTGGTGAAATCTCTTGGTTGTCTTCACAGCTATGAAGATATCCTCAAGAGTCAGGCTTCCCTCAGTCCTGTATTCCTCCAGCGGATGGACTTGTGGGTCCTTCTGCCCCCTGCCACCTCCTCCCTCTGGGCTCACTTTGCTCCATTGTTCTGGCTTCTGCGACATCCCCTCCCTGAGCCCTGGGTACCGAGCTGTGTCCTGAGCCCCACGGTGCCGCATGGAGAGGAGAGCCACGCTGACGAGGAAGACTGCAGCTCCAGAGAGACCATGGATGAGCCGACGGCCCATGCCTCCCAATTTATTCCCTTCACAGCCAGTATCTTATTGAACTAAGACAACCACTGCGGGTACCTCCATGTGAAGCCGTCCACTCTTCTTGAAGCCTCCAAAGGGGCAGAACCAGTCAAGAGCAAGGTCTGAATAGGATGTGGCCAAGGAATAGGGTGCGTGAAGACCAGAAAGCCAAAGAGACAGCAGCCCTGGAGGACACCGGCGAAGCAGGGGGGGATTTTCACAGACACAGAGGGCTCAATGACCCAGCAAGGCAGGGATCCGCGATGGGAAAGCACTCCGAGGCGGCCGGCAGGTGGCTGGCACAGCCTTCCCGGAGGAAAGCGAGCATCCCGAGGGTCCCCGGGGGCCATGCGTGTGGCGGCACTGCCTCTCCACCTGCTCCCTCCGTGCTGCTCGCTTTGGCTCCACGCCGGCCCCGGCCCCGGTCCCGCCTCCGGGCATGGGGCGGAGCGCCAGCCCCGGGGGAGGAAGAGGATGGAGCGGGGAGGATGGAGACGGGGGAGCCCCAGGTCTGACAGTGGCATCGCCACGCTGGGACACCTCGGAGGTGACAAACGTCTGATCTGGGAGGACAAACCTGTTGCTTGACTGTTGTCCCCGCTCCGCTGTGACAACTCTGTGCTCCTGCGGGAGGAGCGGAGGGTGGCAGGGATGTGGGCACTGGTGGAGTTAAAGTGCAGGGGTCGATGTTGTCCTTGGGAAGAACGATGTTTTCCCAGGAATTGCCCCAGATGTTTCCTGAATTTCCCTTTAACATCACCCTGTCTCTCCAAAGCAGGACTGTGCATCTCCTGCTGCCCCTCACCCCATACCCCAGAGTCTCTAAGTAGGGTCTGACCCCCACTTCTGACACCCATCTCCCCAAACCACATCCCAGACCCTAGCTACTCTTAAAGGTCCCTTTTGCTCTGCCTGCAACCATGCCCCCTCTCTGCCCCATCTCACATCCTCACCAGGGGTGTCCCACTGTCTGCTGCCCAAGTGGCACTCACACCAGCACCAGAGACTGCAAGTGATGGCCTGGCACCTCCCTTTCAATGTGCGTGGTCACCACTGAGTTTATATCCCACCCAGGTCCTTGCCCCCTGCAGCAGGGCTGAGCTCAGCAATTTGTCCCTGGCAGCTCTTGTGCTGTCCAAGACAATGCTTCCTTTTCCTCTTCCCCAGGGAAGGAAGGGGATGTGCTCTCCCTCTAAGCACACCAGAGAGTCCTGCAGGCACAGCAGCAAAATGGCATCTCCAGCTTCTTCCTCCCAACATTGTTGGGCATGGCTGTACATCTCCTGTGTGCCACCTTCACCAACAAGGCGAATGAGACCAAGGAGGGTGTTCTGGGGTCATGACACAGAACATGGTGAGTGCAGCTGAGCAAGTCCTGCAGAGAGGAGGCTTTCCCCAGGGATAGGGATTATCAGAGACCCTCAAAAGGCGTCCTGAGACAAAGACCACCACAGAAAGGAAATTTTGGGGTCAGCACCATGGATTGCTGCATGATGTTCCTGGTACAGTTGGATGTGGGGTAGATGACCATGACGATCCCCTTCACGTTATCTCCAGGCCACCTCACAGAGCAGCCACGAGGATACAGAGAGGCAACCAGCTATCTGGTATCATCCAGGAGGGAGATGACAGTGCACCCCCAGCTTCCCTGTGCAGCAAGCATGGGGACAGCAGGATGGCAGTGCTCCACATAAGCTGCCAAAATCAGAGCACCTCCTTGGGGAGCTGCAAACTGTGGGCATTCAATCAGCATCCCAAAAAATAAAAATAAGAAGTAATAAGATGGGGACCCAGGGGAAATGTGTGGGGACATGGCTCCATGTGGCTTGGACCCCCCTGGGCACATGTTAGATCATAGGACTTTAGAAAAGGGGATCAGGGCAGAGATCAAGGTCTCTCTGTTCTGTACTCCCACTGTGTCCGGACACAGACTCTCCAGGCACACACTCCCTGCAGGGCTAAAGCCATATGCTCGGTTTCCCCAGGCCTCATACACACACTTTCACCCCAGCCCTGTCCACAACTTCTTTCTTTTGTAAGGAAGAAACCACTGAATCCACTTCTCCTCCCTCCTCCCATGTAGCTCTCTGAGTCTCCACGACTTCTAGCCTTCACCTGAAGCATGAATATCTCCAGAGCATCTCCTACATCGCTTTGGAGGGTACCTGCAGGTTTTATTTTTAGATCCCTTTGAATAGCAAAGCTTCCTTACACTGATTTGGGGCAGGGGGAGAGTCCTTCACCTTCAGGCCTTACATTACTGCAGGGATGTGAAGCTGGTATGACTGATTCCCTGCCTCGTGGGAATATATAAAAATATATATATATTTATATGGGAATATAAATAAATACTGGGGTTGCTCCCATGGCTGCCCGCTGCTCCTGAACCAGAAATGAAGTGCTCCAGCCACATGCCAGGCAGATTCTATGACTCCCAGGCATCCCACAGCACTTCCCAGCCCTGGCCTAGGAGATCATCTGAGAAGGAAAGGGGGACACAAGCAGGATCCTTAATGTCCCCAACTGATTCAAAGCTACATTGTACAGAGCATGGTGCCATGATGCAGAACAGGTCATACGCAACCATGTACAAACCAGAATACACCTGACGCTAAAAGTGAGCACAGCCTGCTTCTTGTACTGAGACACTTCTTCCTTCTTGGGTGCCAGGGATGGGGGGGAGCATCTGGTACCCAGTCCTGCCCCGGGGTGGGGGGGTGCATGGTGCAGAGACTCCATAGCGCTGCAGCTCTGCTGGGGCACCAGGGGCAGCATGGAAAGGGCTGGTGACATCCCAGAGCAATACACACGCTGCCGTGTTGATCCCTGCTCTGGAGGGAGAAATCTTGCTCTGGGTGCCTGTTACAGGGGCTTACACAAGGTTGTTACAGCTGGTAATTAGTGCCCAGGGCTGCTAATTGCATTTTGCCTATTACCTAACCCGTGACTCATTCCTTGGAGCAGGCAGCAGCCCCCTCAGAGGCATAAAGAATGTGGGATGAGGTGTGCAGGCCAGCAGGGGGTCATTTATGTTTGCCCTGGAGCCCTCTACTTTTCACCCGTGTCCAGAACGAGTTGAGGCTGGACTTTGAAAGCCTCAGGGCAGACCAGAAGGATTAAGAGAAGGCCTGGAAGAAGCCTAGGAGCATGCACAGCAATGCTGCCTGCCGCTTGGAGAGTTGGGCAGTGCCAACCTGCCTCCCAGAAAGTCTTTTGCTTTCCTTTCCCTCAGGCTGATAACACTGATGGCCCAGGAAGGTGCTGGGGGACATGTGTTTATTTGGTGGGGGCTAGCAAGCACCAAGCTGGGAGCCTGGACTACGCAAAATGGGGGGCTTGCTCTTAACCATCCTCAGCCTAAGCTATAGGATACAGGAGATGGTTCCCAGTGCCAGCAGGGGCAAGAGGAGTTGTCAAGCCCTTTATCAAGAGCCTCACCCAGAGTGCTCTCCCTGGGTACTCAAGTACCCAGCTACTTTTTTCCCCTGCAAAGATGCAAACTCTAATCTCCAACTCCATGCCAGGGTGGATGGGAGCTTGCTCTGGGACCTGTCTTCTCATCAGCTCAACAAGAGTCCCACTTTGTTTGCCTGCAGGGCAAGCACTCCCCAAGGGCCTGTGCTAGGATGTTCAGGCTGCACCCCCTGGAGTGGGTATCATCTGGGAGCTTTCATCTGGAGCCATGTGTTACAGCAGTTCCCCCTTCCCTGGGAGGAGAGCTGCCTTGCTGCAGGGTAGAGCTGGGACTCTGCTCTACATTTCAGTGACTGCAGGTTAGAATCTCTTAATTTTCTTCCCTCCTCCCTTCACTCTTGTCCTCATAAAAAACACAGGCAACTGGTTTAGAGCCTGAAATAACACCACACAGGGGACCCGTGAAGATCAGCAAGTTAATCTTTGCTCAGAGATTCAAAAGTGAATGGTGCTAGCAGTATCCTCATCGCAGAGGCAAGGAGGGCAGAGAGAGGATTTGACTCTGGTGTTAGTTGCCCATCTTCTCCCATTGACCACAGGATCAGTGGGCTCAGCCCTCTGCCTAGCCTTGTGGCCCACGGAGCCTCGCAGAATCATAGACTCCATTTTCCTCTTGCATGCCCCAGGAAAGACTATCTATTACCACTAACACCACCTCTCCATGACACAGGTATCCTAGCACCCCTTTCCGATAGCGGAGCTGATAGTGGTGACTGGTTAGGAGTCAGGACCATGCTAGGGTGGGTGAGCATGGCTGCTGCTACCCAAACCCTTAATTTTCCCTGTGCCAGAGCCTGAACCCACACTTGCCCCATCTCAGGGTGAGAACAGCCCCCATGAGAGGGGCACTGTCCCCACTCCCCTGGCAGTGTGGCTGGGCTCAAGTCTCACTGTTGTCACCCAGGAGAATGTTGTAGCTGGCTCGTCACATCACGATAACCAGAGCACGGAGGAATGTAAAGCTCTAGAGACCTCAGCCAGACACATCAAATTAGCTTTTCCGTGGCTTTCCTAAAGCACCATGACCACTGAGGAATGAGGGCAAGGGACTGAAAAACAAGGGACAAGTAGAAATTGGAGCAGGCTTGGTCTGTGGCGCACTCAGCCTGTCCTCTCCCCACAACAACAGCAAAAGCAGTGCTCCCTCTTTCCCTGCAGGGCTAGGCAGTTGGGTCTCAGCTAAAGGAGGAGGAAAATACCCTGTCACGCATCAACCAAACCTTCCCAGTAACACGCAAGCCCATAGCCTGCCACCCACTCCCATTATGAACGGTATTTAATTCTCCTTTATATGCACTCTGCCAATAAAAGGCTCCATTAATAATTTACAAGCAATAAAGAGTACAGCTCGTATAAAACGAGTGTTTGTTGCAAGCTTAGTGTCACTCCAGCCATGACAGGGCATTGGCACACAAGCCATGCTCCCCGCACCATGGGGCCGGAGGCGAGGTAGACAGGGGAAGAGGGGACCCAGAGCACGCAGTGCCGCAGGGCAGAGTAGACAGAGTTGATGGAAAAAGGGCTTCAAACGTGTGTGAGACATGCTCCTACACAGCCTGATCGCACACAGTACCTCTACATTCCTCATCTAGCAATCTGACCATGTACCAGAGACAAGAGCAGCCCAAGGTGATGGGGAACAGCCCACGAGGGTAGTTTCCCACCATGACAGTGGGAGACGTCTCTCCACTAAAACACAGAAAGCTCAGACAGGGGAGGCAGCATGTGTTACTCCCCAACTCTGGGTGGCCTCAAGGGGACCACAAAGGCTACCCCTGATAGCCTTTGCTGCCAACATCCCCTTGGTGAGGAAGGACACGCTACCTGTTCTCCTCCCTGAGAACAGCTCTTGGGGACAGTAGCTGGTAGCTCTGCTACCCCCAGCTCAGTCATCGCCCTCCTCAATCCATATCGGGCGGGTTTGCTCCTGGAAGATGCATCCCCGAACCACCTTGGGCAGCTCCTCAGCGTGGCTCCAGGCGTGGGGCTCCACACGGGCCCAGGAGCAGGGCAGAGTGTGAAGACCCTGCTCCGCACTGCGGCACACCTTCAGCACCTCCGAGTCCCGCTGGCCCACCTTCCCCAGCAAGCTCCTGGGGAAAACAGAGACAAGAATTACCCTTGGCGTAAACAAGTGGGGTGGCAAAAACATCCAGGAACTCCCTCACATGTACACAAAGCCAGTTTTCCTGCCCTTTTTCCCCTCACAGCGACCAACCGCAACACACAGAGCAAGTGCTCCCACCCCAATCCCTGTCCCTCTGAACAGACGCAAAGGCTTCTCTCTCCTCCCGCGATACCCTTCATCCATGCCACTCTGTCTTGTCTTACCTGAGTCCTCTAACGTTCTTCTCGGTGACCTCGACATGGATAACAATGGGGTATATCTCACTTTTAATTAGATCCCTCACACTCTGAACTCCCAGCTCTAACAGGCAGTGTTTATTCTGGAAGGGAAATTGAATAGATTTACTGATTTAAATGGAGAAAAAAATAACCCCAGCCCCTGACAGTTACATTAAATCAAACCCCATACTGTGCAATATCATTGCTTTTCCAATAGTAATTCCATTAAATGTGGGATTTATGGACAGTGCCAAGAAGGAAGGGGAGAATTACAGAGCAGGGTCACATGCTCCATCACCATCAACCCAACCCAAGAGCCCACTGGACTCCTTGCTCAGCAACAGCCCATCTTCACATCCCCTTTGTCATCATTGTCACCCACAGCCCCACATTTCTCTAACTGCCCTGAGCAGAGCTGTTGCTGCTTTGGCAAGGTGAGGAATGTGAGAGCAGGGAGATCGCTTCTGCATATGGCATTTACCACTGCATCCCCCATGAATCCCCAGTTGCCATTTCTTTCACCTGAGCTCAATAGACTCAGGGAAAAGTCCATATCTGCTGATCCACAACCCCACAGCATCTGGACCTAAAACACACTCCAAACTACACAGCCCTCAAGCAAACAGCTTCTTCTCTATCACCACACCACCCTCCTCCTTCCCACGCTCAGCTGTACCCTCCTCTCCTCCAGAATGAACACAGTGACACCTCTCCCCACACCAAACAGCTCAGCACCTTCTCCATCGCCTCCCGGATCATGCGGATTTGCCCGCTCTCCCTCCGGTCCTGGGGGCCAGTTCTAGACACAGGGTGAGCGTGAGTTGTGCTGGGATCCCCTTCTGCCAGCTTCTCTGTGAGCCAAGGGAGATATGAAAAGGGAGAAGTCAGGCCCTTCTCCCTCTTGCACGTACTTTCTACCTCAGACCTCACACGTTTGCTGCTGCGCTGATGTTTATCAAGTTCACTGTTTATGGATTCTGGAGAGCAAGCCTAATTATACAACATTACACATTGGCATGGATCTCCAGCAGCTTCCTGCATACAGAACAAGCACAAAATCACAGCTGAAGATACCTTGCAGGGCAAAAGCAGCACTTGTGCTACAGTACTGCAGCAGCTTAAGCCAGCTCACAGCCATTCCTCACTGCCACACTGTCCCACCTCCTCCATAATAGAGTATGGCAGAAAAATCATCACTTTATTTTGCCAGGCCAGTTTCCTGCAGGGTTTGTGAGCTACACGGGCTCATAGATGGCTCCAGATGGGCTCGTAGATGGGGAAGTAAGAGGAGTGTGCACCTTGGCATAGGACAGTGGGAGAAAGACGGGGGCAAGCTGAACCTCCTTGTGTTGGTGGCAGCCTGCTCAGGGGCAGAAGGACAGCACCCAGCAGCCAAGCCAGCACCAGGCAGGAGAGCAGCAGAAAAGTGATGCTGAGACAGAGAACTCAGAACTCATAACTCCCAGCAGAAGATGATACAACACACACAGAAACCTCACTTGGGAGCCACAGGCTTCAGTGTGGCTGAAGCAGGCGCCAGGCTCTACCTGCTGACCATGCTGCCCACACTGCCACCAAAACACGAGCAGGGAACCTAATAAGGCTTTTAGGAGCTGCTCACCCCGAAGGTAGAAATAAAGGAATGTGTTTAGGCAAAGGCGTGTTTGGGACTGGGTCCAGAGCACGTTCCAGCTCTCCCACGCTCCAGGCTGCCTGGGCATCCTCTGCTACCTCTGCCTGGTGGCACAGGTACTTCCTAAGTGGAGCTGGATGTGCAAAGCCATCTATCTGGCATTGCCTTTGGGAGGCAGCAGGCTCCTGTGGAAGATCGGCTGGCTTATACTGCTTATACTGACTTTGCACTGGCTGAAGAGTTCTCCAAAGGCAAATACAGGCAGAAAAAACAAACAAACAAAAAAAACCCTGGGGTGTCTTGACCACCACCGGACCACCTTCCTTCCCTCACAACAGGCAAAACTGACCGGGGAGAATGGAGTGGTTTTTCCCCCTTGGCGTAAATTCCCAGCCATAGTAACGGCTTCGAAGCATGTCCCCATGCAACGTGAGTGCGACCCTGCAGAGGGCTCAGTAGGACAGGATATATGGCCAAGTCACTCGGTTAAAAAGCCCAATGGTCAAAATCTGCAGAGCCATCCTTCCTCAGCACCCACAGATTCTTCACTACCTCCATCCCCACCCCCACCCCCAAAAAAAAAAAAAAATACCGACTCGTTTTTTCAGTCCTGCACTTGGCAAAGGGAGAAGTCTAAACAGGGGGAAAGGAGAGAGATGGAGAAGGGAGGAGGAAGGAGAACAGGAGTTGTCCTTGGTGAAAATTCCTACAGAAGAAAAGCCCTTTGCCCAGCAGCCTGGCAGAAGGAAGAGGACAACATTCCTGTGAGGAAGAGCTGGTATGAAGTTAACCTGCAGATCTCACCTCAGCCAGAGGCTTCATCTCTGGGAAGAGCCGCCCAGAGCAGCAAGGCAATGCCACCACAACCCCCTCAAGAATGCCCATGCCCCAGGAGACCAGAAGAAAGGACTGGCTTCCCTGTGGGCCAAAGGGATAGGACACAGTTAAAAATCGGAGGGAATGTCTTGCAGACACTCAGCCCACAAAGGTAACCTGTTAATAGGTATTGTCTGGGGAAGATTGAGAGACCTCATGTGCTTTCCAAGAGTCCCATGAGACCACATCTCATACTTCCAAGACCAAGAGTATCTCTTCCCTGAACTGGGCTAACCAAGACTCCACAGAAGTGACCTCTTTGAGTAGCATTTTAACTTCCCATTGTATGGCTAAGAAGCAGCAAGAAGTAAAAGGGGAAAGCAGCCCTTGGAAGCAGAAGACTTCCATACTTTACCTCACATGGCCACAGGCTCCTAAAACAGCCCTGGACATGTCAGCCACTCATTGCTGCCTACCTGCTGGGCATACATGGAAGTCCAAGCGAGAAGTGGGCAAGTCCAGCAGGTTCCTGATGAGCCGTGGTGCAATGCAGTTAGGCGACAGAACTACTGGACGGGGGGTCTTGACCACCACAGGACGCACCAGGTTGTAAGGCTTCAGGCTCATATCTGGGTCTGGAAGACAGGAATGAAGAAAGCCAAAGGTGAGAACATGAGAGACCAGCCTGTTACCAGCCCAAATGACCATCCCATTCTTCCTGTATCATCCCCTCATACTGATTCATGGGGGCACCTACCAACCATCCCATGTCTTGGGAGAGATCCTACCAACACTCATCCATGGGCAGATATGCTGGCTGTGGACCCCCTTGCCCGCTTCCTTAGAGTTACACACCAGTTTATTCTCCACAAAAGGTTAGACGACCCCAAGAATCACAGAAGAAATAGAAAGCCCCAGAAAATCAGGCAAAAGGAGCAGGAGCTTTAAATATGCACAGGCTTCTTCAAATCCCATTAGAGTTGTAAAAGGGATCCTAAGCAGAAAGACTGAGGCATCCCAGATGCCAATGATCCATCAGTGCCCACAGGGGATGACTGTGTCTCCAAGGGTGATGGGTAGGTGCAGGGGTAACAGCTCACCTGAGCAGGGGTCCAGCCACAGCTGCTGAGGGGGCTGTTCTGGGCTCCTCTGTGGTTTGGATTTCACCAGGCGCAGTTGGTCCAAGGCCCGTTTCTTTAGCTGAGGAGAAAGCAAGGGCATTAAGGCTGAGAGCATAGACCATGCCACACACACACACACAGAGCTGGCTGCAGAACACCCACTGGCAAAGGGGATGGAGTGCACATACAAAAAGCATGGGACCAGGTCTGACACCCGTCAGGTTCAGTCTGGGAAATGAGCAGGAAAGCAGCCACAGAGCAGTAATGCTGCCTGGGCTATAAGCCCCTGCTCTGCTTGGTAACCCAGCTGCCACCTCTATACGAGCTGGTTTACCAACAGTAGGTTGAGTGCCGAGGTGGTGGGGTGGCCATAGGCACACATACACGGTTCTCAATGCTGGCTTTTTTGGCTTACATTATTTCTGTGGCCTCTCTGCTGCACAGGCATCTGGCCCTTCTCCTGGATCTTCAAAAGCTGGTGAGCCCTGAAAAGACAGAGAGCTTGCACGCAAGCAACTCTAGAGCCCCTGCGGACCATCACCTGCTGTGATCCTCTTCACCAAACCCCACAGACTTCCTAAAGCACAGGCACAGCAAAGCCCTCACTCAACCTCCCAGTCTCTCAGTGCCACCCAGACACTACTGCAATGATCCCTCATACGAGGCTTGGGCAGCCCACACTACGGAGAGGCCAGTCTGCACCCCACAGGAGTTCTAGGGGATGCCCACCACAGATAAACGGGGCAGGTACCCCATGTTCCGCTGCCTTCCTCCTCTCCCTAGTTACCTGCTGTAGTTGGGCACTGTTCCCTTGTCCAGGTCCCGCATGGTCAAGGGGTCAACACGGGAGCAGTACCACTCCAGCCGCCCTTTGTGCATGGTGTCCGTGACATGGAGGATCTCCCGACACTTCACGCACAGCGCGTAAGGGTCTGATGGCTCCAGGAGGGACAAGTTGGTGCGCACATAGAAGGAGTCTCCAGAAAGCTTTTTCCCTTCTTCCAGGGCTTCCCGCAGAGGCTGGTATCCTGGAGCAGGAAATACAGGTCACCACAGGCAAGGAGGCAAGAGACAACCATCACCGATAAGATAGCCAAGGCCCCAGCACAGCTGTGATGCTATGGGTTGGGGTAGGGGGTGCAGAGGAGGCAAACAGACAGAAGGTCTGTACCTCCATCCTGTAACTCAGAGGATGCACAAGTCACACCAGACAGGGAAAGCTACCGGAGCTACGGCCAACCCCTGTGTCAGACATGGTGGCCTAGGACCAAACAGGAGAGGAGAGAGAATAACTGAGATTTACCTCCAGGGCTGAGTGGAGGGTTTGGAAAGGGGGGCAAAGAGCTCAAGCTCAAAAGAGACCCAGCTGCCACGGCCTTACCTTCCAAGTCCAGCTGAAAGATGAGGCTAGAGGGCTCATCCCAATGCAGCAGGCTCAGGAAGGCGACCTCCCGTGTGCAGTTCTCCAGGGAAAGCACCTCTTCCTTCAACGACGGCACCCTCAGCTAGCAAGGACCCGATGCCATTAGACCTAAGGACTGGAAGAGCAGGCTCCCCTCCAGCTCCCTCACCCACCAGGGTTACACAAGAGATGTTACAGAGTGAGGCAGGCCTGCGGAAATCTCTGCCTGAGGACAAAGCATTCTCAGTCTGCCTCTGGCTCCCTCTTCTGCCTCTGAAATACCTGCTGCCAGCCACCACCCAGTGTGGATGCTGGGCTGCTGTGAAAGCAAACGTGTGTGCATGAATGTGTGTGGGAGTGGGGCAAGAGAGATGGTTTATTCTCAGTTGCAGGTGGGATATTAATTCAAGTAGTGTAGCTGTATATTTCAAGTGGTGTCATTCTTGCCAAAACAAATGCTCTTCCCTCTCTCCCTCCATCAGCTTTCTTCAGAGCAATTATTCTCTATAGCTCAGGAGGGTCACAAAGGCCGGAGAAATCTTGCTCCAGAATTGATTGCTTTGCAACAGGCATATGCGGCATGCAAGATGAAAACTGCTCTGATATACTACAAGGTGACAGACAAGTCCAGCACCCTATAGCCATATTGCTGTCAGTCCTAACTGTGTGACTCCTTTTCTCCTTCTCCCCTCCCACACTGAAGGAAGTGTTTTGGAAGGTCTCAGCATTTTTACATGCACAGGTAATGTAAAGTACCAACAAGACCTGGATGGGTGTTTGTGCTGCACAAAGCTCTAGGCAGGGAGCACTCCTGGGATACGAGAGAAATGGATAGTAGAGGTCAGCTTGCACTGGGACCACTCCACACTCCCTGCATCATCCCAGATGCCTTGCAAACCCACAAAGAGAGCCCGTTCCCAGACTCACCTCAATAAGCCGGCACCCTTCCTTGAGCCCTGCATCCTCAACCCGTGAGCCTGGCTTGACCCACTGGACATAAATCCCTGTCCTGTTCCCTCCAAGGATGGAGATGTCTGCTCCAAGCCTCTTCTCCTGGGGTGAAGGGTTGCTGGGGTGACCCATGCTAGTGAGCTGTACCACCAGTGACCTGGCAAGGAGAAATACCAAATCCAGCAACTGAAGCTTGCTGCCTTTTCTAAGAACAGCTCTCTCATGCCTTGTGCCCAGCTACAGAGTGTTTATTGTACTGAGCAGTGCAGTACAGAGCTCTTGATTTATGGCCATCACACACAGAGCTTATGAACCCCCACAGCCCTTTCTATCCCACCAGCCCCAACACCGAAGCCAACCTGGGCTCCCACAGTGTGTCCAGGCCAGGGCAACATCCCCACCCTGCCATAACAAATGAAACAGCACAAAAAACTGGAGTCCTGCTACGAAGCAAGGACTATAGGATCTTCACTTCTCTCCTCTCCCAGTAGCAAGAAACAGCTCAGGGAGAGAGGCAGAAAGGGTCTCCCAAGTGTGGTCCCCCAGCACCACAAAACCCCCCCCCCAAGCAGCCAGCTCAGGGAGCAACAGTACCTCCTGGTGACCTCCTTACGGCTGGGAAGCGTGGACAAGCAGATCTCTGACTTCACCCTGGCGTAGGTGCTGCTGGAAGAAGAGGAGAAGGCCCCAAGCGAGGTGCTAGCAAAACCACTACCTAGGAAAGAGAGGGAGAGAGGGAGCACATCACCTCTCTGCATGCTGCAGGGAGCTCATGTTCTTGTGGTGGCAAAGGTCTGTCACCCTCTCCTGGGCATTTTCTAGCATCTGACTGGGAAACTGAGGCTGCAGCGAGGCTTTAAACAGTCACCCTCCTGGAAAGGGTTTTCCATGCCTCCTTAGAACAAGTGAATCTGCTCCCTTCATCAGCATTTTGGTCAGAAGGCAGCAGCAGCCAGGGCCACCTGGATGTGCCCAGAGATCAGCCCCCAGCACCCACCACAGGACTTGGCAGCACCAGGAGCTCCACTCCAGGACATTTACAACCCATCACCCAGGGAGCAGAAGATGAAGGGAGTATATGGTAACACCCCAGGCCAAATGCATTTCTCTCCTTTTCTACCTACTCCTCCAGCTCCACATCAAGTTCTCCATCAACACAGCTCTCCATGAATTAAACAGAGCTGATGCGAATAGCTACCTCCTTTGCAGAAGGAAAGCCAGCTTCTCCAGCTGCTGCGCCTGGGGAACATATGGGTCCATAGCACCCTATTAGGGGTGCAGAACCCTCACAGCTGCACACACCTAAGGTGTGGGGAGGGTCAGTTCTCCAGCCCCTCTCCCCATGGCCACCACTTCTATTTAGCTAAACTCTTTGGGGAAAGCCCCCACCCTGGTACCTGTTGCATCTTCAATGCTGCTAAAGGAGCCACAGGACAAGCTACAAAGGAGACACAAAGGGGAGCTGTGAGGCAGCAGCTTTTTCCAAAGCCTGTTTGCATCCCATTCTCAACACCATCCCCACAGTCTTCCCCCACCCCAAGAAGTACCCCCCAGCCAGCACCAGCTCCCAAACAGCCTCCCCACTCCCAGTCCCTACTCTGGGTTCCCTCCTCCCCTGCCAGCCTGCTCTCCCTGGACCCCACAAGCCCCACAGAGGAGACACAGACTCAAGCAGCCCCCAGCAATCACCTTTTGTAGGTCATGCACCTATCTTCGCGCTGCCGGCGGAGGATGGAGCCGATGCAAGGAGGGAAGGGGAAGGTGGAAAGGCGGTTGATATCCTTCTCACTGTCAGGAGTCACCTCCTTGAGCAGAGTGAAAGAGAGATCGCTGCTGAAACCAACACCCAGCACCACCTATCCCCTCCCTTTAGGCCAGGCTGCAAACAGCTCCTTGGATAACACATGCTTCTTCAAGGACCATCCACATCCCTCCAAACACCTAGGGGCACCTTGTTTTCCCAGGGAGAGCATATGGATGGAGATGTATGACACTGCATCCCCATCTTTTTGCAATATACAAGCGGTGGGAGCGGTAGCAGATTTAGGGCAAATCCAAATTTGTCCTTATGTCTCACTTTTAGCCACTGCAAACCCACAGATGTAACCTGTGGGACTGCCCATTTTAGGGTGCTCTAGGATGAGAATTCAAAGAGTCAGAGGAAAGAACCTGACTCCCTTAAAAACAATACAGTTCTGCTACAGAGTTCAAAAGAGGTAGGATTTCTGCTACAGCATATGTAGATTGAACAGCTTTTTGGGAAGGATAACATCTTACATGACGCTGTTGATTTCTAGGGTGTCATATGGGATGAAGAGAGTTTCACTTCCCCTTCTTTCCCACCCAGGTTGGTACAGATTTGGCCAGTTTGTCAGAGACAGAGAACACAGCTCTGCACCTCGGATCTGCTTCCACCTTACGCTCTGCCCCATGCCAAATATTCCACCAAGTCACAGCCCTACAATGAACCCACTCCAATGCCTCTGTGCCCTTCTTGAGCAGTGTGAGTCACCACTGCCCTCAGCTGAGGGTCGGCCTCTCATGGTCAAGCACTCACCATGCTCTGAACGGCCGAATCCCCTGGGAATGGGATAACAGAAACCCCCAGTATATCCACAGGTCCTGTCATAGGGTTGTCTACAAGGCTCCAGGTGCTGCTGAGGTTGGAGCACAGTGAGTAGGAAGAGCTGCACATCTGGGAGAGAAGGGACTCCATCAACCCATTGCACCCCCCAGAAATCAGTCCTGACCCCTCCGCCTTCTCTAGCCCCCCTTCTTTCTAGCCCCCCTCACCTTGCCCAGGCTGCGGCTGCCTTGGCACCGCTGCAGCTGTGCCTCCAGCGTGCTGTTCAGCCCTTCTGCCTGGCTCAGCTTGCTTAGGAGCTCATCCCGCTCCTCCTCCAGGGCCCGCACACGTTTGCGGTACTGGTCCTTCTCAATCAGGCTCTGGGAGTATTGTAGCTGCACCCCATCACGGCTCTGGATTGCCTGCAAGGAGCCAGACTGAGAGTGAGAGGGGGCACAGAACTGCACTACTAACCCCCACCTCTCACCCTGGCATGGGTGGAGAAGATCCACTGGGGAAGGAGGGATTATCCAGAGTAGAGGCAAAAGCCCTGGTCCTGCTGGGAGGTGGAGAGCCAGGAGGGGACAGCAATTTACCTGGTCCCGCTCTTTTTCAATCTCCTCCAGCTGCAGCAGCACTGTGTTCATACGATGCTTGTAGAGATCACAGTCCTTCTGCAGCGTCCGGTACTTCAGCTGCAGATCTTCCACCTCCTGGAGGTACTGGCAACAAGGAGCAGCAAGCATTAGGCTTCCTGGAAAAAACTCCTATTTTTTCCCACCTCCCTCCCTGCCCTTTTTTTCCAGGCCCTGCTTGGTGTGTGGGGATGGGGGCAGTGATGGATGCTCTACCTTATCTCGCAGCTCTTCGGCCCACTGCAGCTCATTCTGCAGGGAGTTGAGTTTCTGGCAGAGATCCTGCCGGTCGTCTTGGGCTTCCTTCCAGTCGTGCTGCAGGATGTCCAGCAGAATCTGTTCAGAGCCTGGCACTGGGCCCTCGCCGGGTGTCTAGGAGGTGAGAGGGTCCTGTCACTGCACCACAAGCACCGAGGGAGCACCACACCAGGGTGGTGACAGGCAGACTGGCACAACTGCCGTCAACACTCCTGCATTAATCTACTGTGCACTCCAAAGCAAAAAGTCAAAGCACAAAGTCAAAGCACAAAGCTCATACCTATGAGCACACCCAAGAGTCACAGAGCTGGAAGCAAGGACCCATCACTACACACACCCAGAACAATGCAGGCACCACAGATACATGGTGTGATATAAGAGATATAAGTTATACGCTCAGAGAAAGAGACAGGCCAGGCCATGACAGTGATTTCCCTCATCTTTCCAGTGCCCATGTCAGCAGCAGTGGGAGTGCCCAGGAAAGGAGGTGATCAGGCACCTGCCCTGCCCCACCAGGTACCTGCAACATGCCCTGCAGCTCCTGCAGCGATGCTGTGAGCCGCTGGTTCTCAGCCCGCAGCTCGGACACGGCATCGGGGTGTCCCCGCTCCTCTGCCTCACGCTGGGGCAGTGCAGATGCCTGCTTCCGCAGCAGGCTGCACTCCTCCTCTAGGCTGGTCACTTTGCATTTCAGCTGGTCCACCTGCAACCCAGGGAAGAAACACAGCCTGACACACACAGCGCTGCACCTCTGCCTTAGCGAAGAGTGAAGCAGAGAGGATGCTGGGCAGAAAAAAGGGCCGGAGGTGAGGGAATTGGGGGCTGTGCAACCACGCGAAGGAGTACCCTATAGTTGGGCCAAGCTTAGCACAGCTGTGCACGAAAGCTTTCCCCTGCAGGGCAAAGGAGGAAGATGCACTTGCGTAAGCACATTCAGTCTCAGGATCCTCTCCCAGTGCAACAACTTTTGTGCTACCTTAGGGCATCCCCAGTGCATCTGGGGCCTTGGCTGTGCGTGAACCAGGGAACTCTGGTGCACTGCCAGGGCCAGCAGCTGTGAGATCTCAAAGGCCTCCCGGCTCCTAGCACTGGAGACAGGAGAAGGTCCTCATAGACCTGTAACAAGCAGTTTCACAGCCAGGTAAGGCTATGAGAGCAAACGGGGCACGGGAAACCTATCAAAGCCACTAAGCACTAAGCAACACTGTTAAAATTGCCAAGGAGGGGCTCAGGAACTGGATTACTTCTGCAAATCTGCCCAGAAGACCTAGAATGACTCTCAGAGACCAGTCACTTCCGCATCCTGGAGTCAGGAGCGGAAGGCAGATTGGACCCTGCTTGCAGGGAGAGTTCTTCACCCTACAGCCAAACACCAGGAATTTGCCTCCCTGCTCACAGGAGGCCCAGGGGAGCTGGTTTTAGCAGGAATACCAGATAAAACATAGGGGAGGATCCCAGCACTGGCAGAGCAGAATGAGGAATGAAGGGTAAACACAGGGCTGTGTGGGAGATCCAGGTCCAGACTGGTAGGGGGAATGCCAAGAGGCAGCAGAGCACTGGGGAAAATGGGTTATTAATAGGCTCAAGGTAGGGCTGTCCTTGCCCAGGCAGGAAATGGGTGCGTTTGATGGAGGTGAGAGCTTGGCAGCTGGTGTGCAGTGTCACAAATTCCTTCAGGTATGCAGGGCATGAGTCTCCCAAACGTCATGAGACAGACAAGGAGGTGGTGGGGATGGAGTCTGTGCCAAAACACTCCTATGAGCTGCAGGATGGGCTGGGCAGCTCCGGGCCGCACGCAATGCACCCAGCACCCTGTGTATGGGTGGCTGCCCAGCCACCGCTCTCACTAGAGGGGAAAATGCAAGCCCTTTCCTGTGGAGAGGTAAATACAAGCACACAGCTTGATAGTCGGCTGCCTGCTGCATGCCTGTGCTGCCCGGACACAGCAAAGGGGCCCATCAGCAGAGCAGGGCAGCAAGTGCATGCAGGAGCAGACAGGGCATCTCATGGTACCAACGGCTGAGCTGAGAGACACCAGAGAAGGCATTGCCCTGACAGCAACTCTGAGGAGTTAGTTCTGGCTCCTTTAGGTGATGTATCTCCAGTTGTGGCAGGAGCTGGGGATATATCTCCAGCTGCCCCAGGGCAGAATGAGCCTCCTGCACTGTGCCCATGACTAAGGCACATTCCCCTCACGAGCAGGAGCATTTGCCCTGACACACATCCTGCCTGCCATCGGCTCCTTCATGCTTATGGGACACCATGCATGGACACCAGTGCGCATCGTTCTTATCCATCATACCCCCGCAGCCTCCCACCACCAACCCTCGTGCTCCCTGGGGCCGTACCACCAGCTGCAAGTCCCTGCTCCGCAGCACAGCCATGTTCTTCTCCTCGCAGAGCTGCGCGTAGCGCATGGCCATCATGTAGTTCTCGTCCTTCAGCCTCAGCAGCTCCACGCTGTTGGAGTCCCACTCCTCTCTCAACCTCTGGCAACGCTCCTGCACCTTCAGGAGCTCCTGAAGCTGCTTCTCCAGCCGGGCCTGCTCTTGCTCCAATGCCTGGTTTTTCACCTGGAGCTGGTGCTCCTTCAGCAGGAGCTCTTTCCGTTGAGCCCTCACCTTCTTCACCTCCATCATCAGGAACTGAGTTAGTCCCTCAGGGCCTTCCTCATCTGGGGAAGACAAAGGAGAACCTGGTCCTGGCTGCTGAGACACAGGTAACCCCAGAAAAATAGCCTGCAGATTTGCCCAATGCTCTGTTTCCATCAACGGATGCCAAGCTCTCCCAGGGGTTTGCAGCCCTTCTGGCCCCAGGCTTAAGGCACTGCAGTCCATCACACATGTACATTTCATTGAACCACAGAATGGTTTGGGTTGGAAGGGACCTTAAAGCTCATTCATTTCCAACCCCCTGCCATGGGCACCTTCCACTAGAGCAGGTTGCTCCAAGCCCCGTCCAACCTGGCCTTGAAAACTGCCAGGGATGGGGCAGCCACAGCTTCTCTGGGCAACCTGTGCCAGTGCCTCACCACCCTCATAGGGAAGAACTTCTTCCCAATAGCTAATCTAAATCTACCCTCTGCCAGCTTAAAGCTATTGCCCCTCGTTCTGTCACTACATGCCCTTGTAAAAAGTCCAGATTTCTTGGCTGTTTCCAGATTGGAAGGCTGCTATAAGGCCTGTATTTTTTAAGACAATATTTGGCCGTTCAATGCCAGATCCAGAGCACAGAGCTGTCAGGGTTCCTCGCACACTGGTTCCTCGCACGCAGGCTTTATGCATGCCCATGCACTGGTTTCTGGCTCTTCCCATGCAAGCAGCAGCTGAAAAGAGGCCAGAGGACCTGCCCTTACCCAGAATCATAGAGCAGCGCTGGGCTGGCTCCCTCCCCGTTAGCCGTGTGTAGTGCTCTGGGTAGTAAAACTCTAAGGATTCCAGGAAGGCTTCATAGCCTCGCTTCCCACGGCGCCGAAGGATGTCCATCAGGTAACCTGGGAGAAAGGATAAGGAGCTAGGATGAATTCCCTGCAAACCAGGGACAAAACAGGATAGCCCAACTTCATGATAGCTTCGACTCAGTAGCATCTCCACCGGTTCTACTTCCATCAACAGGAACAAGAATGGCTGGAGGAGGGACTGGGGTGGGAGCACTGCCCACATCTGTGTGCACCCACAGGGAGGCCCACAGGGAATGAAAGGGAGGTCTGGCTGCAGACCATCTCAGAGAACAATAAAGCCAAGGTAGCAATGCAGTGGAAGGACCCAGGAGGCCACAGCACCACATGCTGGGTAGCATCCACTGCGTGCCAAAACCAGGTTGTCTCCCAGAAACCAGGCCCATCTAAGTGCGAGTTTGTGCTTTCTCCCACCTGTCTGGTTGCTTTTGCAAGGGAATCGGCATGAATTCAGCACCTCCTCCTCATCCTGTTCGTCTATCACGCGGCATTGGCGCAGGTATGGGGTGAGCTTTGCTGGGTTTAGGGAGCGGGTTAGCTGGTGCCGGGCACTCTCAATCTTCTCCCAGATGGCATCTTCTTCCTCCTCCTGCTCTGAGAGGCTGCAGGGTTGGAGAGGGGCATTCTCCAGGGCTGGGAGGATAAAAGGAAAGAGAAGGTGTGAGGAATGATGGAGGAACATGGGAGAAAAGGCAACAGTAGGCATGGGAGAACATGAGTAGAGGTATGAGCCTGCAAATGATTTGTAGTCTTGCAAATGGGACTCAGATACATCAGAAGCCATTTTACATACAAATCGGTCCAGCAGGATCTTCAGTATCCATCTAGGGCCTTAGATATGCAGAAAACAAGGGGTGCATAAGGGAGTTAGGAGTATATACAGTAGGAAGTCTACAGAAGGTGTCATCTTCATCCCTGAAGCACTCTTAAATCCCCCCAACCATCACATATCTTCCCTTTTTCTCCACCCCTGAGAACAGGAAACTCTCAGGACCAAGACTTTTCACATTGTCCAAGCCTGGGACATACTTTCTCATACTGTGGCTGGAGAGGAGGGTTTCCCTAGGGACTCATTTGCCCTGTGCGTGCCCCAAGCATCGGTGACCAAACTGGAGTTCTTGAGGGCACCATCCCATGGAGCACTTTGGCTACAGGTACCACAGCCAAAGGGGAATTGCAGAAAAGTATCTTCCATATATCTTCCACACATCAGTGTGAAGACCTGGAAATATGCAGTAAAAAGCAATCCCTCTGTCAATCAAATAAAGTGAGAGGGACCCCCTGAACTCAATGGACCAAAAACCTTTAGAGCAGTGGTCTAAATTAAAACTGCACCATGAAGTCCTACAAGCTGTGATGGAGCAGGTATGTGCAAAGAGCTACCTATAAACTCAACCAGCGTAATCTACTTACACTTGAGAAATAAAATCTGCTTCACAGGCCAGCACAAATCCTTTTAGTTGGCAAGACAAAGCCCAGCAAAGATCTCCTGAGACCTAGAAGCCATCTCTCCTCCCCAGTGCGCACCATTACCTGCTGGTGCTGGCATCAAGTCCAGCTTTCCTACCCCAGCCACACAACACTCCCAGGGGCAGTGCAGACATTCATGTTGCGTGAACACAGAGGGAAGGAAAGGAAATCGCCTACTCTCTTTTCTTTTATTTGGGTTTGGGTTTTTTTTCTTTCTTTCTTTCTTGTGGTGAGAATGATATCATGCTATTTCAGACAGCCAACTAGCACAGCAAGGGGGATGGTTGAGCGAGCTGTGCAGAAGTTAATCCTCCAACTAGAAATACGGGAGGCTCAGGGTCTGCCAGATGAAGGATAACAGGAAAAGAGAATCGACAAAAGATACACGAGTGCCTGATTTCCAGCACCAAAGCACTTAGGCACCTAAATACGAATACAGATCTGGATTGTCCTAGGCTGAATAAAGACAACAAACTGTTTCTCACAGAAACCAATCTCTCTCATTTGGAACAGCCTCGCTTGGCACAGGGACAAAAGTATGCAGGAGGAAGACGCAACAGCAGGTCACAGAAGTTGCGCTGTTTTGAGGAGCAGATTTATGCCTTTAAATCAAAGTGTTTCCCCAAGAAACCCAAGCCAGCTGTGCAAGCAGCATCCGGCTCCTCGGCAGGCAGGCTCAGCAGAGAGCAGGACAGGGCGGAGGGGTCTAGAAGCTGGTACCCCTCCTCCCGTCCGGGGTGAGTACCCCTCCAGGCCGGGACAAGGCAGCGCTTCCCCTTTCGGCCACCCTGAAGGCGCTATTCGAGGAATGCCGAGCCGGAGGCCAGCCCTGCGGAGGTGGCTGGAAAAAGGAGGAAAAGAGGAACAAACCCCCCCCCCCCCCCAGAGCCCGTGGGAAACGCACGCCCCAGCCGCCCCGGGGCCACGCCGACGGGCGCGGCAGCAGCCCCGGCGGGAGAGTGTGGGGACACCGCGGGGCTGCGGCAGCCCCGAAAGCTCCGCAAGGATCGGGGAAAAAGCACCGGTCCTCCGCTCCCGGCTGGGGATCGCCCCTTACCTGCCATCCTCCGCTCCGCACCGCTCCGCTCTGCCGTCTGCCGCCCCGGCAGGTGTGTCTGAAGCGCTCTCCCCACCCCGCTGCACCTTCCTTCCTTCCCTCTCTCCCTCGTTCCCTCCTCCAGCCGGCTGGGAGGGAACCGGCAACCCCTGGGCAATGGAGAGCCCAGCCCAGCGCTGCCCTGCCCGCCCCCGAGGGTAGCTCCTCTTCCCCCCGGCCTCTGAGCCCCTCCTCCGGCTGCTCCTCACCTGGGCGGTCCAGGGAAGGGGGTTTCTCTTGCCCGCTCCCTCCGCAGCCCCGGGATGGAGCTAACCTCCGGAAGGATATGGTTCGCCAGTGACTTCGCTTCTGAAACGCAGATTGGCTTCACCTCCCGACAGACCGGCGGGCCAAGGGGTGCCCGGCTTGGCCTCCCAGGTCTCTCCCGGAAGGGCGAAGCCCCCCCCCGGCTCAGCCTGCAGAGAAGAGGTGCATAAGGAGGGGAGGTTTTGATTCAAGGGCTCTAGAAGTTGCAGCCCGGCCACCCCACGTGTAGGGCTGGTTCTGGATGGAGGGGGTGGGTCAAGCAAGGGGAGAAAATGAAGGTGGTGGAAAGAAGCCTGATAAAGGCTTAATTTCAGCCCCCAGTCCTCAGCACGGTCTGTGGGTGGAGCTGAGCCGGGAGGCAGCATGACTGAGCTTTACTCCAGGGCATGCAGGGGCTCGTACCAGTCACGCTGACCACACACTGAGGCCCCAGCGGCAGATGCATGGAAGCTTTCCTCCTCCAGTCCAAGCAGCCACAGAAATCCCAGAGTGGATCTGTGTGTCCACACAGCATCCCAAAGAGCCTGCACAGGGTAACCTGCACCCCTGCCACATACCTAATTGCTCAAACCTGTGCATAACAGTGGGACTAGGAGGGGTCTAGGAGAGATGGAGTTGGGCACTGTGGTTCGGTCTAGCATCATATGCCTCCCCCTTCAAGGCTAAAGTGTTTTTGATTTTCTCTAGCAACCCCATTTTATTCTCATTTCATAACTGTGTCAAACCTCAGACCTCAGTGGCCAGGATAAGACAGCACAGCCTTTGTGCAAGAGATTCCCAGTGCAGTATCAAGCTAATAAGAAATGGTAGTTCACCTGATTCCCCCCACCCTCGGAGTCAGCCCACAGGGTAGCCCCGAGTAGTGCTGTGCATCCTCCCAGGGCTCTAGACACAACACGAAGGAGCCCTACCAACACCTTCCCAAAAGGGAGGTATCCTCAGCATCCCACTGCAGCTTCTAGACCCCACCTCTGCACGGAAACCTTTCTCTCCTCCGTCAGATAAGAAACCAATGAAGGGGGAGTATGAAATAATCTTCAGGTGTGAACTGTGCCCTCTGCCCTAAAGAATTCCCACTGCACCCACAATTAGCATCTTCATTTGTTTCTCCTCCAGGGCTGACAGCAGACACATCCCCTCTGGTGCCAACAGGGCTCCTGCACCAGCTTCAATAAGCTGGTTTGAGGGAAAGGAGGCTTTAGCAAGACCCTTTTCCCATGCTGCTCTGTTCTTTCCAAAATCAAGCACAACCACCTTCTGTGAATTGAGGTTGTATCTGTGTGATGCACAGAGCATCATATGGATACATGGCCTTTTGGTTGCAAAACATACCCAGGTATTGAGCAAACACCAGTCACACGCGCACACACAGGGCTTTCAGCACGCACCACCTCCTCTCGGATGGCATCTGTCCCAACAGGGTGGCACCCTCAGTGTATGAATTCGCTGCTGACTCACCCTCCCTGCGAGGGGTTCCAACCGCTGCCTTCCCCTCCCTTGCAAGCCCAGCGCTGCACGGCTCCCCCCCACAGGGGTGGTGCTGAGCCCGGACCACCACCAGCAGGGCACAGCTCCGGTCTCCAGCACTTACCTCCCACCAGAGGCATCCAGTTGAGTGATCAAAAGCAAGTACAAGCAAGGCTGCCTGCAGGGAACCCGCTCTGACTCAAGCCGTGTCAATTTTTGCCTGCTAGTTACTCTCTGGAAAACAACCCACAGTCTGTCTCTATCTGTCTCTCTAGTGAAAAGACTTCCTGAGCAGGACATTATGTGGTGGTAGAAGATAAGATCTTCACAGTCATGATAAAAGCGCCAAAACAAGGGGTGGTTTCCCTCATTCACCCAGAGACAGTTGAACTCTAGGCTGATGTCAAAGAAACCTCTCCCTCCACCCTGACCCCACGGGCAATGGCTGCGGTGCTTTGTGACTCAGAGCACACAGACATCAGACAGAACAGGTCCCACATCAAGCACAATCAGCTGCTCTCTTTCATGAAGGGTCTCTGAGGTCAGCAGGTACCCCAGGAACAAGCAGACCAACCTGGACTGGGTCGCTGATCCCAAAGGATCAGACAGGCAGCTCCTGAGAGGAAGGGTATGTTCCATCCCTGTGTTTTGGCCAGGGTTTGGAGGCACAGACATGAAGAGCTCGTCTTTCAGAGGGAAGCTGTGGTTGTACAAGACACCCCCAGTTCGTCTGAGATGTGTGGTCCCACCAGACTGCCAGCGCTCACAGTCAGGTATTACATTTCCAAAATAGCTTTACTCATAGCAGCTACTTCTGTGCTGGCATGCTTGAGCTCACACTAGGAATGACATTGGGGTGTTTGGGTGGGTTCTTTTGTGTTGGGTTGTTGGCTGGGTTTTGGGTTATTTTCAAATCCCAACCAAAATAGTTGCACTGGTAAAACTTTCCAAGCCACACCGGCTCACACAGGAAACCTATGACAAGCCAGCAAATGGTGAGCCACGCGTTGTTTCCACCACCAGAGGAAGGGCTTAGCATGCATGGCCACAGAGCATGACAGGCAGCTGCGTCCTCTGCAGGACCTGGTGGTGTGGGTCTGTCCGATAGCATTAAGAGGTTTGGTGGGACCCCTCGGAGGCCAGCGAGCCCGTGCTGCAAGGAGCAGGGCTGGGTATGCCAGAGCTCTGCATAGTTTGCCCCATCCTGGAAACAGCTTTAGGAACATCTGAGGCGGGGAAGGAATTCATTACATTCCTGATTGTGTGGCTAAAACGTCACCAGTATAAAGCTCAAGCTGCGGTTACAGATGGTGAGCTTAGATGCTTCATAAAGCCTTGTTCTGTGTTTTGGGAAGCGCAGTATCTTTACAAACCTACTCTGAAACCACCTTCCTATGTGGTGTCCATAATGTGAGCTGGCCAGAACATCTTCAATAATAGACTTGGTCCTTTAGCTTTTTCAATCAAAACACACTATTCTTCTCGCAGCCCAATGATTTGCAAAGACTTACAGCTTCCAACGAAGCCGTAGGGAGGAGGTTGCTAAGGTCCAGGGTGGTCTCCCCAGTCAGGTTGAGGAAGAGAGTTTGAAATAAGCTCCCTAATAAAAACGTCCACCCTGCAATAGCTGTCCCAACATGATTTGGTGTCATGAAAAAAAAACACTTCTCCGCAGTTTTTGTTCCTGTATGGAACAAAAACAAGTGCTGAAAACACAAAAGAGGTTGTGAAACAGAATTATCGACTCCAGCCTGATCTAATGGCTCATATTAGTTCACACTGGATTAGTTAACACAGAGAAAAAACCCAACACTTTTATTTTCCTAATGACACTCATCAAACTCAGTGCTTATATTAACAACCTTTACAAGGACTTTGACTACCTTCTTATGTCCCCAGCACTTTTGATAGCAGATGTAAGAGTGCCCCAGCACACTGGCAGTAGCTTGTTCTCTTCGTGTCATGACTGCAGAAGAGGAGGAGGAACAAGCCTCCTCCCCCCCAAAAAAGGGATGATTAGCCTTCATGGCAGGAAGGAAATGCATGTATCTGTGTATGGAGATAGCAAAACAAGCAGATATTTCCTTCAGCATTCCTCCTCCTCACGAACACACCCATTGCCTGGAGCTACAAAAGGCAAACTGTGTGGGAGCCTTTGGTGAGGCATTGGCAACGCATCTCCATCCTCATGAGGGCATCGAGGTGTGCAGGATGGCAAAGAAGACCAGAATTAGAGCAGGATGACAGGATTTGAGTCACTGGGATGGGCTTCCCCTCTCCAAAGCTGCCCAACTGTCCCTGGCAAGAGGGTTCCAGCTCAGCAGGAGCCTGGAAATCTCCTCACGCTTGGCTTCACCTCAGCCTTGCTCATGGTTGCCTTTTGGGCAGAAAAGAAGTGGCTGTCCAAGAAGTAAGGCAGTGGGTATGGAGCCCAGCGAAGGAGCAAACCTAACTGCAATTTGACTGCAGCCCGCAACAGCTCGCCAAACCCACCCACTTTTCCTTAGTGGTTTCCTTGCACGCTAAGGCTGCAGCCACCAGAGGTCAATGTGACCACGTCAACCTCAACCAGCTGCGGTGGACAGAGCCCCTTTGGAACAACAAACAAATATGAAGTAGGCAGCGTTTTTCCACCTCTCAGGAGATAACTGTGGGGTAGATTTGTATGTAAACTAACATCCAAAGCATTTATCACAATGTGACTTCAGCGCTATCCTGGAAAAAACGGCTTAAGAATGAAAATGTCCCTAACTAGCATCCTGCAACCACTCTGAACGGAGACCCTGTTACTTGCTTGCGGTCCTACAGGACCCCACAAGTGTTCCCATCATGCCAGGGATGCTTCATACTGGTGGTTTCATTGTCACTCAGGTGTTCTCACCAGCCCCAGACCTGCCTTGTTAGCAATAGGTGGAAATGGGCTATCTGTCCTCCCCTGAGTCCCAGTTCTGCTTCCTGAGGTGCAAGGTATGTCACAGTGAGAATGAGGTCTGCTACAGATCCAGGATGGCTGAATAAAACAAGTAGCTGACCTGCAGCCAGAGGAAGGCAAAGGGGTCAAATAAGCAGAGTCATCAATTTGCATCAGAAGTCAGACAGGAAAGAAGGGGCTGTGCAGAACAGAAATCATGCCTAGATAGCTTTGTAACAGCCAGCACTTCCTCTGCGCTCCCACATGCACCAGTTACCTTCTCTCCACCTCACCTATGCCTTTCCCTAGGCCCTCTCAGTCACCGAGAGGCCCTTTCCATCCTTTCTTTCCAACCCCTTTATCATCTATGTGGACAACCACCTAATCAGGGCAAACCAACCACTCATATTCCCCCTCCATCAGAGCTCCAGCCTCCTCTCCAGACTTGTGGGTTGTCAGGTTTCCCTGGATGAGAGATGTCTTCTCCAAGAAGACGCCACTGGACTACAGGATCATCAGTGGTCCTCTGCCCAAAGCTAGCCAGCTGCCCAGACCAAGCGTGCTTCCACCATCTCATATGAGCACTAGCTTAGGATGGGAGCAAAGACAGAACCAGAAGGCAACCCCTGCCTTGTGTTTGCAGGGCAGCTGAAGTCAAAGGCACTGAGACAGTGAGAATCACCAGCACAGGCTCAGATGCCATTGTATGGATGAGCATGCCCCAGGGTCTTTGGCGGCCAGAGTCCTTGAGAGTCATTGTCAGGCTAAGACTGACTAGGTGTTGGTGGAGGAGAGGCAGGAGGGAGTGATACCACCCCATATCACCCATAGCACTAAACACGTGCCGTACCAGAGACAGGGCCGGGGTTCATGTGTTGGGGGAGGAAGATGCTGCTCTTTCAGACCTTCCAGCAAATTTGCTCCATAAAGTAACAGACTACATAATTAACTCCCCCAAATCTCCCTTCTGCTACAATAGCTGGATATTTGAGAACATGGGTTGGCAATGTACATGGGAACGCATGTTGGCTTTTCAGCCTGCAACCGATTAAAGTTCCAGCAGCAACTGTCAGAGAACAGATCCTGGTTCACCTGGCCTTGCAATTAATGGTTTGGGCAACAAACCCCAGCTTGGTGGTTTTCTAGTCCCAGGAATATCTAACTGCCCCAGGGAGGGCAATGCAACTGCAAGAGAGGGAGGCTTTGCTGGGTCAGGACCAGGCCAGGACCTTCTCCCCTTGGCTGGAGAGCAAACCTGTCCAGGACACAGAGAGAGAAAAGAGCTGAGCGCATGCTAACAGAAGCAGTGTCTCTCTGGAGAGGGCAGAGAACAGCACTTGTAACACTGCACTAGAGCCATAGGGTGGCACCACCCCACCGTCCAACCTCTTGGGGAAGGAGGTGGTTGGGCAAAGCCCAAAAGCTTTGGGTCAACGTGGCCTTACGCTGGAGCTCTTGCAAAGGGAAGCATGTGGGGAGCCAAGGGCTGTGCCCTTTCCTACCACACAGACCTGCCAGGGCCCCTTGCTGCTGACTGCCGCGGTCCTTCCCAAGCCTTTCCACTGTGAAGATGCCAGACCCACACCAGCATGCACCCACTTCCCTCTGCTGCTGCCCTGGCTTACACTGGGCACAGCTATTCTCATCCTACAGCGGATAGGAGATCGCTGCTGCACCGAGCCAGGATCAGGCTTTCCTGCGGGACAGCAAAGGGGCAGCAGCCCCCTTCTGCTCCCATTGCCTAACGGGGTGTGCTCTAGGACATCTCTCAGAGGTGGGTCTGCACAGAGCGCCTCTCAACCCACATTCAGCATGGGCCAAGGACTGCAAACCAAAGCTGAGACACTACAAACTCGGTACAGATGTGACCTAAGCCGGAGCGTGCCAGAGGTGAAGACGAGAGCACAACATCTTGGACTTCATTTCCGCCTCCACATACCACTGTGGTCACACCAGATGCCCTGCAGGATGTGACCCTAGATAACATGGGAGGTCTTGCAGCGCTTCTTTCTGCTGCATGGGATCCGTGCTGGAGCCGTCGTGGCTGAAAGTGATGTGATTGTAACCTTCTCCTAATCACTCCTCCATGCCCAGGGTTCCCAGAGTTCCCCATTCCTGCATCCCAAAGCTGGGTATATATACATATATATATATATACCCAGCTACCTCCTTGTCTTGGCCTGAGTGGCTTTTCACCCTTCAGACCATCCCATAGAGACCAGCATCAGCCAAAGCCAGAGACAACCACAGGAGGAATCAAAGCCTGGGGTGCAGGAGCTGTGCCTCACTTCCCAGGAAGCCAACTGCAGCCTCCCCACTAGACCAGATCTTCACAAGCCCCAGGAACATAACCTCAGTCCCTCTGGCTGCTGGATGCCTATTTCTTGCGGGAAGGAGTCGTGCCCTGCCCGAGGGATGCAATCCCAGGGCTGAGAGCCATAGACAGATGTGAGCTGGAGCCCGCCCAAGAGCAACGAGCTCTCCAAGTCCTTTCCCTTTCGTGGGGGTCTGGTAGTCACATAAACAGGAAAAGCCTGGCCCTCTCCCCCTCCCTTCCATGGCTCTGCCTCCCTCCCCTCCTCTGCGGAGTGATGCAAGCTGCGGCGCTGGGCTGCTTGGCCCCCACGGGAGGAGCTGCCGCCTGGCCCCTGACCTCCAGGCTCCGCATTTCCTGTGGCAGCCGAGGAGGGAGACGAGGCCTCTTCTTCCAGACACTGGGGATGGGCGTAAAGGGGCCTCTGCGGGCCAGCCCGGTGCGGGGAGGAGAGGCTGTGGTGGTCCTCTGCCAGCAGCTCGAGGTTGGAGGAGGCAAAGATGCCAGTGGGAGCATCACTGGGACAGGGAGCCTCGGGCTGAAATGACAGGGCGAGGGCCGTGCTCCCGCCCCAGCCCTGCTGCCCGCTCTCCAAACCCTTCTTTATCTCCTGGCGCTTATTTTTTATGGCCTTCCCTTCTAAAACCAAAGGCGGCCACACCAAGAGGGACCAGAGCACATGGCTGCAAGGGAAGGGTGCAGCTCCTCCTCCAGCTCACCCGGCACAGCGCTGTTAACCCTCAGGGAGTGAAGCCCAGCCACAGGAATGGGTGCACATCATAAGATGAAAAAGCTGGGGCTACTGCCTAGGAGCATGTTACCCCTTTCCCGCAGGGAGGACTAAGCTAAGGCAGGCATCCCCTCCACACATCTCCCATGGGTCAGCACAAGGAGCAGGACTGACATCTCTGGAGGGGAGCAAAGAGAAGAGCTGAGCCTTGCTGAAGGCATTCAGCTCCCGGTCCATGCCTGGGCTCTGTGTCAGCCATGGCTTGTAAAAGCCCAGGATGCTGGCCAGATGTGAAGCCCAAGATGCTGGCAAGATGCAATACCCACTCTTTGGAGGTGCTGGATGCCTGGGGAGAAGGGGGAGGGAGGATGGCATCCCGGATGGAAACCTCTGGCATGCCTCTGCTCAGATCTCCACTCTGCCCTGGAATGCGCCCGCCAGCAGCATGTGGGAAAGTGGAGTCAGCAGAGACCTTGGATGTGTCAGCTCCCCGGCTGAGTAAACAAGAGGAGCCCTGGCAAGCGTTCAGCCCCAAGCATCCAAGACCTTGAAAAAAGGGGGTTGGAGATGAGGAGGTTCTTCTGCCCCCTCCTTGATCAACCCCTGCAAAACACCTCCTAACCTCTCCCCTACCTCAGGTGCTAACATCACCTCCTCTCACCCCTACCTTGTCTGTAGACGTGGGGGGAGAGACTCTCCCCGAGGCGTTTCCAGCACCCGGCTGTCAGATCTAACATCTGGGAGAGACACTGGCACAAAGGAGGGTCTGGGGAAGAAAGAGGCGGGATAAAGGCATTTATCACATATACACATGCACACCCATCCATGCCGCTTGGCCATCTCACAGACAGCAGGGTGCATAGAGCATGGGGAGAGCTTCCACCAGCACTACTGGCACTGCCTTGGTGAGCACAGTGATGGCCAGGACAGAGAGGCACATTATAGCTCCCAAATAAATACATGCCAGCCCCAGCTGGGGACATTCCCACCAGCAAGTGCCAGCTCCAGCCACCCTCCCTGCAGGTTTCAAGGCTCAAGGAGAGCTGCTGAACAACAGGTTTCCCCAGTGCCAGTTGGAGACATGCTCCCACCACTCTTCAGGTTGCTGGAATTGCCTCCCTTATCTCCTCCATAAAGTGTGCCCATGCCCAGCAGCTCCTCATCCCCATTCTGCCTGGGCACGGTGGCCTGGTTTGGGGTCTGGGTAAGAGGGATGGGCTGGGGAAGGTCCCCTTGCATCCCACCAGTGCACCCCATCATCTCCTGGGGGGCGAGCTCCCATGGCGACAGCACTGGGCAGCCATGCTCGCCTCCTGGCCACCGTCCCGCGTCCCCTATCGCTGCTCGGCAGGCGCGGGCTCCCAGAGAATGAGCCATTGTTCCCCAGCCCCGCGGCCTCTTCCTGTCCCCGTAGGGCTGCGAGACAAACAAAAGCAGAGCCAGACGCAGTTGGGGAGGAGGCTGGGCCTGCTCCCCTCCTCCAGATCCCGCAGCAGCCCCGCAGGCAGCAGGCAGACGGATGCCCGCCTTGGGGGAATGGGCAGGGACACCCCTATTTTTAGCTGCCTCTGCATCCCCACCCCCTTCCTTCCGTGGGCCAAAAATACACGGGCTGGATGGACAGGCAAAATCATTATGATATAAAAAGAGTCATCCAGGCCTTGTGTCCCATGGCTCCCCTGGCTTTCACCTCTTCCCCTTGTCCAGGACAGGTTCCTCAAGCATGGTCCCTCTCTCCTACCATGGATGACTTCTCTCTTCATCCCCATCCCTTGTTCCCTATGTGCCCACATCCTCTCTCCGCTCATTGCACCCTTCCTCATCCCTGCAACCCACTCCCTATCTGCGCCATGGGTGCATCCTTCTTCCCTCGACAGTCCCCTCTCCCATGTCATGCCAACCATGGGGACCTTCTCTTGAAGCCCCCCAGCTCCTCCTTTCCCCAAAGCACCTTCCCCACCTCCTCAGGCAATGAATCTCCAAAAGGGCTCTTTTCTCACAGAGCCCCCCCAGTTTCCTGCTCCTCACCCCCATCCTCTATGCACCCTCCTGCCCTCACCATCTCCCCTTTTCCTCACCCCAGCAGCATCCATCCCAGCTCCCTCCAGCATGCATGGGCTTTAAACTCCTGCAGATGTGCTCCCCCTCCTTATCCTGCCAAAGGAACATACATGGGGAAGGGCAAACAGACCCCCCCAGATGTCCCCGAGCACACAAAGTGGCTTCTCCAAGGACAAATGGATACCTGAGCCCCTGCAGTGCCCTCCTGCAACTCCTTAATGTCTATGAAAAGGAATCGGAGAATCAAGTGGCATTTGGGGCGGTTGTTCTGAGGAGATGCAATATGCATACATGAATATATACATATATATGTATATATTTACATCTCCTTTCCCAGTGCCTGGAATCACAGAGGTGTTTCCAGGCCACGGGCAGCTGTTCCTGGATTGCTTCTGGTTTATGCAACATCCTCCTTCCCCTCCCAGCCATGTCCCAAACCCCCCTTCGCTCTCCTCTGTGCCTGGGGGAAAGTTGAAGGGAAAGAGCACAAATCAGGGTCTGTCCCAGGATCTGCCCTTCCATCCTTCCTCCCACAACACCCCCCAACACTCCTATAGCACCCCACATCCCCAGACAGCAAACAGGACGAAGCTGGGCAGGGTGGGAGGAGGAAGAAGAATGAAAACATTTGGGATAGGAGAAGATGGACAGAGGGAGGGAGGCAGCTCGCCAGCAATCCTGGGAACTCATCCGTACCTCCTCCTGGGCTTTGGCAAGCCTGGAGGCTCTGAGTTCCCAGTCCAGCTCCCGGGGGAAAAGCCCCCCCTCTCCCCCTTGCAAACCCCACAAGCAGGACGTGGTCAATCCCATTCCTTCAGCCTCCCGCTGCTCCAGGAGAAGAGAGCTGGAGAAATCAGGGGGGAGAATTAGAAATGGGCTTTTACAGAGGCTGATCCACCCCCTGCTAACATGAGTGTGTCTAACCTGATGCTGTCGCCTGCCTGGTAGTGCTCACCACAACCCACCCTGGTTCAGCACAAGGATACTGGGAACTGCACCAGTCTCATTCTACTCCCTGATTATCACAAAGGCTACGGGCACAGTGTGGGGAACGCACATCCCTGGGGGTGCTGCCAGAGCAGAAATCATGCCAGTGAACAAACTATGGGGCATGAGGGACCCAGTGCCCACAAAGCCCATATGGGCATCAGGCCAGGGATGCTCTCAGCAAGACACTGATGGGTGCCTCGCAGCTATCCCTCGCCCTGGGGTTTCACTTCCTGCCACCACCTGGGCTTGATCACCCTAAAACCGGCTCTGCCTCCAGCTCATCCCTAGGGAAGCGAGACGCAGGCTGGAGGCAGCACCAAGGGCCATGGGCTGGGAGCAGGGACCTGACAGCACCAGGTTGATGGGGAGCTGGATGAGGCCACGCCAGGATGCATGATGGGACAGGGAGCCCTATGGACCCCCCTTCCCATCATGGCAGGGGTCTGTCCCCCACCCTATTGCCAGCAGTAATTCCCATACCCGCTGGTATGCACCCTCGCAGCCACTGTGAGGAGAATGGAAACATCTGGAAGTCACCCGCAAATGAGTGGCGCTCCCAGTTAATGAGGAAATATGAGCCGGAGACCCTGGGCAGCAACAGGATATCTGCTTCTTGTGCGCCGAGTGAGGCACCCCCTTCCCAATGAGCCCCCTGCCTGCCCTCCTTCCCCAGGAAATTTCCAGGGATGGGGCTCCGGGAGGGCAGGCGGGAAGGCAGGGAACAGAAATGGCAGGGAATAGAAACCCAGAGGCGAGCACCCTGTCCACAAGCTGGGATGCCCCATCACCTTCCCTCAGCTTCCCTGGGCACCAGGGAAAGGGAGAAAGGGGGTCTTTCTTCTTCTGCATCAGTCTCCTTTGGGCATTGGGTCTGTGAGCAGCAGGGGCTGCAAAGTGAGATGGGAGGAAGGACTGAGCACCTGAAGTGTGGGGCAAAGACCTCAGACCCCCCTCTCAGCATCCTTCCACCCCTCTCTCCATCCCCATTGTACTCAGCCACCCATAAGACCTCAGCCCCACGCCGGAGGGATGAGCACTAGGAAGAAGAGGGCATGCAATTTGTGCAGCCCAGTCTTTGATGTTGTGGGAATCAAAGCAAATCCTACAGCTGGGAAAGCTGCGGGGCCACTTGTCTGATCCCATGATAAGCCCAATGGCCGGTCTGTCTGTGATGGTGAGACTGGTACTGCTGCCTGGGGCAAAGGGTTACAGATGGGATGAAAGGTTGGAGAGACTGAAGGTAAATGAGGTAGCCAGGCTGGGAGGGATCCAGGCATTACCTCCTGCCCAGGGCATCCATGGGTGGTACAGTGGCTCTACAGCACCATCCAGCCCCACATTCCTCAGCTGAGGTGCATAAACAGGCTACGGAGGGGGGGGAAACAGGATTCTACGGATTCACTTTCCAGACAGCTGTATATGATAGAAGGGGGTCTTGGGAGGGTGCAAGCCCTGCTGGAGGGGCCGCACCACCTCTGCTCATACCCGAGCAGCCAGAAGCCAGGATGGGTACTGATTATTGGAGCTGGCACATACCCTGAAGTTCCCCAAAGCACTTCAGCACAGCTCCAGAAGGACAGAAGTCACAGCCCAGCTGGCATGGCCACAAGACCACAGAGTTTGGGGAGGCATGCTGAAGAGGGGGGATTTCCAGCCACCTTCCTGGAAACAGAGTCCATCCTGTCCTGGAGCGCAGAGATGCTTGGAGCAGGGGTGAGGAGGAGGCAGCGGAGAGCCGGCTCCACAAGGAGCAGAACGTGGCCCCTGTCCCATCTGGAAGAGATTTGTTCTGCATTCCCCGGCGGAGGCGGCTGCCGTCACCCGGGCTCCGCTCCCTGCCGCAGCCCCGCTGCAGGGCACAGCAATGGGGGTGAGGGGACTGAGAGGGAGCCCCATGGACTGGGAGGGGGGGAGATGGCCTGGCAGGCCATGCAGAGGGAGGGAACCCAAAGAAAGGGTCTTTTCTTGACTCTCCCACCACCCCCACTGGCTTCCTCTGAGCAGGACAGGGGGGAAGAGACATCTTCCATACCTGTGGAAAGCAGGGAGGATGCAGGTCATGCTTTCTTGTCCTTTCCCTGCTGGTGGTACAGCTTACCCCCTTCAGACCCAAGCTCCCATCTCCCTCCAAGACACAGACCGACTTAGAAGGACCACTAAAATTCACAGTCCCTCTCCTCTTCATTTGTAATGGAGAAGACCTCCACAGAAGGTCTGGACAGAGAACCCAACTATCCCATTTCACAGAGGAGAAGCCTAAGGCCAAGAGGCTGAGAACAGTGCCAAAACCCTACTGCTGCTTAGCAAACCTCTGAGCAATAAGGTGCTCCTGCCTGGGCATCCCAGTGCGAGCCACCTAAGCCTAGCGAGAAGCTAGGCTCCATTTTGACATCTTTGCAGACATCTTGTCATCCCTTCAGCCAGGCCCTGCTTAACCCCAACAAGTCTTGTCTCGCCTTTGCCAGCACAGACACCTCCCTTCTCCTCCACAGGGCCCTGAATAGGTGCTTGTGCCTGGCCAAGTGCTCCCCAGCAGAGCCACTGAGGCCATGAGGGTCATCAATGGCACTAGTGATGCTGTGCCCACCAGCAGGTTGCCCCTCATTAGGCTCTTCTGCCCTATGACCACCAAGGAACAAAGCAACAAAGCACGATGCCAGACGGATGTGGTGTTCCATGTGTGGGCAGAAACCCCTCCTGGTGCCACTAAAGAGCACCTCCTCAAACTTACCCATGCCACCCCCTTATCCTGGTCTGACACACCACCAGTGGTATGACACTCATCCTGAGCCTGTTATAAACGCCAAAGTGGCCCATACGGCATTCAGGGAGCCTGTTATCCTGCTAAAGCTCAACTCAACACTACCCACAGGTCCTGGCATGACCTCCCACCCCCATAGAATCACAGAATGGTTTGGGTTGGAAAGGACCCTAAGATCATGTAGTTACAACCCCCTGCCATGGGCAGGGACACCTCACTGTTGACCATGTCTCCCAAGGCTCTGTCCAACCTGGCCTTGAACACTGCCAGGGATGGAGCATTTACCACTTCTCTGGGCAGCCTGTTCCAGTGCCTCACCACCCTCACAGTAAAGAACTTCTTCCTTATATGTAACCCGAACTTCCCCTTTGTAAGTTTGAACCCATACCCCATTCCTGGTTGGAAGCGCTACACCATGGGCACTAGGACTTCCCATCTAACATGGGGTGGGATGACCCTATGCGATACCCACACACAGGGGGCAAACTCCTTTCCTTTGCCCCCCGGCCAGGCTCCCCTAACCAGGTTATAGCCAGCAATCTGGGTTCCCCCTTCCCCCAGATCCATTGAAGCGGGTGCATCGGGAGGCCGGGATGCTGGAGGGCGGGAAATGGCAGTGGGGAAGTGGGGAGGAGCGGGGGGGCAGAGGAGTTCCTGAAGTTTTCTGTCCTGGATAGCTGGAATAAATCTCATTTTCTCTGGTCTCTTGCCGAGGCAAGGATTGGCTCAGCGGTGCTGCAGCCCGCCCTCCTCCTTCCCACGTCCCCTCCCCGACAGCTTCACTCCCTCTCTCCGGTGGCATTGGGGCGTCAGCCTGGGAGAGCCAGCCTTGGGGGGACAGCCGTGGGAAAAGGGAGGGGGGCATGCCTCCCTTTTGTGCCCCCCTCCGCTCCGGGATGCGGCAGCAGTAACCCTCAGAGCAAGTGACGGGCCGACGGGAAGTGTCTCCCAACTTTTCATCCAGAGGACAGAGAGGAAAAATAATAACCCTGGTTTGGAAGAGGTAAATCCTGAAAGTTTTGATTCCTCGGTTTGTAGACGTGGAGGGAGGGAGAGGGGTGTCAGGAGCAGAAGGAAAAGCATGGAAAGGGTGGTTGGAGAAGGCAGAAGCGGGAGGGGTGGCAAAGCGATGGGGATGGGGAGGATGGCAAAAAAGAAAGGGAGAAGGCAGGAATGCAACAGGAAACCGGGAGGAAGGAAAGCAGGAATTAGGAGAGGGGAGACAGGAGGCTGGAGGGGAGGGAGCAAGGAGAGAAAGGGGGTGAGGAGGGGTCCCTCCTGACCCCCTCCTCTGGATACCCCTCAGAGCCCTGCAGGCTGTCGGTGCCTCAATTTTGGGGTTTGGAGGAAGAAAGGGAGCACTTTGGGACAAGGAGCCACAGAGGGGATGGCTGGAAACTGCCTGCCTTTGGAGCCCCGGCCTCCCTCCATGTCCCAGTGTGTCTGCTTGGAAAAATACCCTTGTTACACAGAGAGATATAACTACATGTATATATATAGCAGCTGGCAGCACAGGAGTCGGACTCAGGCTTGTCCGCCTACTGCCCGGCGCTGCTCCAGGGGAGCTGGAAGAGGCCCAGCCTGGCCAGCAGAGCCCTTTTCCCCCTTTCCCAAAAGCCTGTCCCTGCCAGCTTTCCCCATCCCAGAGCAGTGACCCAACGAGGGAGCCGCTGCCTCCCTCCCTCCAGGGAAAGGGTGGTTTGTCAGCACTCAGGAAGGCTGGGAAAGCCTTCCTGGCAGCCCACATCCATTTCCACTCGCTCTTCCCCCTATTGAGACCACCCCAAACTTCTCCTCGCCCTCTTTTGGAGTATGTCCCCTTTGGAAAAGGGGGGGTAAGGAAAGGAGGAGGAGGAGGAGGGAAGAGGCTGCTTTCAGCAGCTCCAGCCAACTAGACATCTGGATTATTTCCCCCCCCTTCCTGGTTTCCGCTCTTCCCAGCAAGCAGAACAGCTCTGGCCATTCCTGCCTAGTGGAAAACCAGTGGTAACCAGCTGAACTCAGGGGGAAATCAGGGGAGGCCAGGCTGGGAGGAGGAGGAGGAGATGCCGGCAGTTGGTCTTTGAGGGCAGGGGGCTTCCCGGAGGAGGTGAGCAGGGATCCAGGGAGAGGATGCTGGGGAAGGGGAGGTCGGGATGAGCTGGGGGCTCAGACAGAAGCAGTGTCCGGACAGACGGGTGGCCAGGCAGGGGGTCCCTTGCCCAGTGGAGGAAAGGAGAGTGCACGGGTCGCCCTTTGCCCACAGAATCACGAGTCTGCTTGGGCAGAGGGGAGGGCTGACAGGGGCAGAACAAGCAGGGAGACACACAAGAGGCAGAGGGAATGAGGAGAAAGGGGGAGACTGGAGGGAGGAAAAGCCTGCCAGAAACCTGCCATCCAGGTAGGGTTGGGCACTGGCTCCCTCCCTCCCTCCTCTCCCAGCACCTGATGCCTGCCAGCAGGCAAGGAGAGCCAGGGGTGCTGGCTTGTGTCCCTGTGGTGGCCAAGGGACAAGGAAGGAGAAACTCTCCTCCTCCCAGCTCCCCACTCAGTGGTTCTCCAGGCAGGGAGCAAGGGGATGCTCTCCTCCCGCATACCCCTATATCCCTCACCTCCCCACCTTGTCCCCAGGGTGATGCTGCCCCAGTTCCCACAGGGCAGCTCTGCTGTGCAGGGGACCTGGGGTGGGCTGGGGCAGTCCACCCCTTAGAGTAACCCTGCTGAAGGGCACACTCCCACTTTGGGTTTCTCAGGGGCTTCAACATGCAGAAGGAAAGGAAAACTCGAGGGCTGTAACTTGCCTAATACCCTTTCCTGGGGCTGTGAGTGTTCCTGGGGGATCCAAAATGACAGATCAAAAACCAGGTTGCACCTCTCTCCCTGCAGTCCCGAGATGCCTGTTGTGCTGCAGGGACCACCCTTGTGGCTTCCTTGCACTCCTGACCCAGTGGCTATGGGTGGGCTTCTGCCAGAGGGAGGAAGCTGCCCCCAGGTTGTCCTCCCACCCCAAAGCTGTCCCAGCCACGAGGCACCACTGCATGACCTCCATGAGCAGGAACAGACATGGGCTGCGTGAGCCAGGGAGCTGGGGGCCAACCTGCCACTGTCCCCACTGCCACCGGCCACTGCCACCCCGGGAGGCAGCCAATGGTGCTGGAGCTGCCAGGGGAGGTTTGTTTTCCCTTCCGCAGGCATTAACCCCTGGCAGATAAGAGGGGCCCTGGGTGAGCAAACAAGGCCAGGGCAAGGCGAAAACACGTGTAGCCTGCCAGGAAAGCAGCTTCATGCCCAGGGCTCCCCCTTGCCAGAGGCTCTGCCACCCTGGCATCGCCTGGCTGCTCTGAGGTGACCTGGGGACAGGCAGGCAGAGTGGCATTGGCAAAGCCATGCAGGGATGGGGGTACCCACACAGGGATGGAAGGATGCAAGGCTCCTGCATCACCTCTTGCCATGCTGCCCTCTATAGTGGGTCCTGCTGAAAGGACCCAGCTCCATCCTGTTCCCCAGACCCCTAAGTGGGGACTAAGCCCAGGGAGGGCCCTTTCCTGAGGAGGGTGTCCGGACCACTGATGCTCAGAGGTGTCCCACATCCCAAACCTTCTCCTTTCCCCATCTTGCCCTGTTCCTCTTACCACACACAGCAGCGGGGGATCTGAGTGTCACCTCTCTGCCATCACACATCTGGCTGCTGCCTCCCTGCCTGTGCCCCAGTACCCTGAGTGCAGGGACCTATCCCACCTTCTCTCCCACCTTCTCTCCTCACCTCCCTTGCCATGCCTCAGTTTTCCCTGCCTGCAAAGCAGCTGCCCTCCCTGCACCCTACCTCCCTGCTGCTCCAACATGCTCCAGCACCCGAGGGCCTACAGAGTTCAACAAACAAACCAATATACAAACAGTGTGTTTTTCCTCCCTGCCACCCCTCCTCCCCGAGAAGCACGCAGTCCCCAGGCCTCACCCTCTGCCCAAGGGCTCATCTGAATAGCAAAAAGAAGGGAGAGGTTTCTTACCCCGGGAGCCTGGGCTCTGGGAGGAGGTCCTGCCTGGGAGGGAAATCCTCAGCCTGTGTCGCGGCATGGGTCCGGCAAAGCTGCTTTGGAGGCAGGGGAAACTGAGGCACACCAAGTGAGGTCAGAGGGAGGGTGTTTTGGTGGGAAAGCCTTTTTCTTCCTCCCCAAGACAAAGGCCAGGCAAGGGGGACAGCCAGTAGCAACCTCCCCACTGTTGTATATCCACCACCTTTAACCTCCCCAGCCAGTCCTGGTGCACAGCCCACATGGTTGGGAAGATTCTCTCTGAGTTCTTCACCATTCACTCCTCTTACCTTGTCTAGGTGGCCACCGACACCAAGGCGTTTGCCCTGCCCAAGCTCCCGTCACCCGCTGCCCCATCCGTGACCCGCTCCCCTTACCCAACAGCAGCAGTGCCAGAAGACAGTGGATTAACCCCTAAGCCTGCAGCCAGACGCAGCCTCCAGCAGCCTCCACAGCACCTGGGGTGACCCCAGACACCCCCTGGGGACACCTCTGCCTCCCACTCATTGTGGGCGGCTTCATGAGCACAACGTAGAGCAGGGAAGCAGGGGACAGGCGCCCTTCCCACCTGCGGAAAGCCAAGGTGACGTGAGCCATCCCACCAAGAACACCGGAGCAGGAGCGATGGGGAGGCCCGGGATGTGACAGGACACCCCAGTGCTGGAAGCCCAGCAAAGGCTGGTTTTGGGGGTGTTTTTCAAAGACAGGGGCAAGGTGAGGGGTGCAACATGAGCCTGGGGAAGCTGCCGGTGCTCAGCTGGGTGTCAGGCTCCCACGGGAAGCGGCGGCTGAAGTCGGAGCTGACGCCGGACATGATCAGCCCACCGCTGGGGGACTTTCGGCACACCATGCACGTGGGGCGCGGTGGGGATGTCTTCGGGGACACCTCCTTCCTCAGCAATCACGGTGGAGCCGACACGGCCAAAGCCAACAACTTCTTCGCCCGGACGCTGCGGCACGTCCGCCGGACGCCGCTGAGGAGCCGGGGCAGCGGGAGCCAGACATCGCCGGCCCCCCCAGCCATCTCGCCCATCATCAAGAATGCCGTCTCACTGCCACAGCTCAATGAGGGCACATATGATGGCGGCAGCAGCAGCCGGGGCTTGAGCAGCAAGTTCTCCTTCAAAAGTGCCTCCAACAGCTTCTCCAAGACACACCAGACCTACGGTGAGTGAAGCGCAGGGCAGAGGCTGGTGCCCAGGCACAGTGCATCCTCTGCAGCCCTTCTCCATCGCTCCGTGCCTCAGTTTCCCACTGAGGGACTTTAGGCTCTCAGCAGAGACAGGACGTTTAAGAGTCCCCTATGAGGAGATAACCCTAACCTTGCTTTCAGTTGTGGTCCTTGCTCCCGCCCTTGGCAGGTCTCCCCCAAAGTGGGACATGGATGGTTTCTCCTCTCACAAAGCTGGCAGCCCATGTGGAGTCATCGTGAGGGGGTGCCCTCCATCTCCCTTCCCCATAAGCAGCCTCCCCAAGGACACCAAAAGGGCATTGGGGCAGTGGGGCAATGCCCACACCAAGGTTGCGAGGTCAAGGAGACCCATGGCACAGCCTTCCCTACCTTCATACAGATGATCTAACCCTGTCCCTAGGTGTGCAACCTCCCCCATCTCCAAGAGACTCCATCTCATCTCCTCCTTCCCCATTGTGCCCACATCCCTCCCCACTGGTCAGGGTCCAGGAGGGACCTTTGGGAAGGATGGAACGGGACAGCAGGGTAGCTCTTCTCTGGCCTCACAGCACTGGACTGTGGCTCAGCTTTTCCCCAGGGAGGGAGGTCTGGAGCAGACGATCTCGGGAGGGTGGGATCTGGGGGTCCTGCAGCAGCCGGGGGTGATGGCTGGGCTCAGAGGGAAAGGCAGGCTGAGGCAATGCTGCCATCTCCTGGTCCTACCTGCCTGGATCAGCCCCCACCAGCATCCTCCCAAGCCCAGAGCCCACCTGAAGACCCTCTGCTGTAACTCGGAGCTTTGGAGATGTCCAGGCAGACACCGGCTTGTCCTTTAGAGGCCAGCTCCAATGATGGGAGTGTGCCATTTCGGTGTCAGTGTCCCTTGTCCCCCTCAGAGGTAAGGCAAGCTTCCTCCCACCTCACCATCCCATCTCACCAGCCATCCCTTCTGCATTGCAGGGCTGGAGTCTGGGTTTTGCACCATCCCTCGCGTCCCTCGCTTGGAAAAGGCCCAAGAGAGCTCCTTCCCTGGGGAAGCAGAGCTGACACGCTCAGACTCCCTGCTCTCCTTCCGCCTGGACCTGGGGCCCTCCCTCATGAGCGAGCTCCTCCAGGTCATGAGCTTCTCCGAAACCAACGGCAGTGAGGTGGGGCAGAACAGCCCAGACCTGTGCGGTGAGGGGACCAGGGATGGTGTCCCTCCAGCACTGGGAGAGGACAAGGCAATGTCCAGCTTCTGGGACCGCTCTGGGCAGAGCAGCCTGTCACGGGCCAGCTCGCTGCCAGGACTGTCAGTCCGTGCCAATGGAGAGGCACACGCCATCGAGGGCACTGGAGAGGACTCTGCCTGGGCCTCAGGGCTGGGTACATCACCCAGAGGGACCCCGTGGCAGGGCCATTGGAACGACTGCACCATCGAGGCAGGAGAGTTTGACCGGGAAACACAGGTCCTGGCCCGTCACTATGGTGGGACCAGCACCCCACGGAGCTCGGAGAAGGGTGAGGGTCCCCGGCAGGCCCGGACGCAGACCCTATGGGAGAGCCCCAGCAGCAGCTTGTGGCGGTCACAGGTGACAGGGGGTAGCCGATCCCCTGAGGCCACTTGGAACCAAGGAGATGAGGACGAGGAGGAGGAGGAAGAGGCCACGTTCTCCAACCTGCAGGAGGGGTATGCTGGTGCCCGGGGGGGGCGCAGCAACTCCTTCGAGTATGCCGATGAGGAGGAGGATGATGAAGTCAAGGTGTGAACTGCCATCACGGCCCCTCACCAGAAGCACTGGTGCTGGGGTCTTTGCCCTCCTCCCTGTCCCCTATCCACAGGCACCAGCGTCACCAGCAGACCCAGCGGGCAACCTCCTTGCCAAGCTGGGGGCACTGAGGATGCTGGAGGGGGGCAGGAGAAGAGCCCATCTCCTGGGGGGCTGCCTGGAGCTGCGCCAGGCTGCTGTGGGGGGGTGGTGAGGGCTGTGCATCGCAGCACCAGGCACTGTGGCCCTTAGACTGCCATTAGACACCAAAGGGACATTCCAATGTGCCAAAGAAACCCCCAAACCCCTTCCTACTCCATCCGGTTCCCCCTAGCACCCTCTCTTCCATCCCTCAGCCTGGACCTGCCAGCATGTCTGGGGATGTGCTCCCTTCTCCCACCAAAGCCTCCAACTGCCCTCTGTGCTGGCACCGGTGCCCTTGTAGAGATAGTCCCACCGATAGTTCTGGCACATACAGGATGGGGGTCTCCCCAGCTCCAGCTGGTGCAAGACCTTCCATATAGCACATCTATCTACCAGGGGAGGTCAGCTGGGGGCTCAAGGCTAACCCCAAGGAGCTGGGCTTTTTCCCTCCCCCCCCACCAATAAGGCTGTGAGCTCAGTGTTCAGGAGGCGAGAGCACCCACAGAGATAACCAAAAGGGTCTTTCCACTTGCTTCCTGCTGCTGAGCATCACTTAGGACAGCTCCTTTTCTGACCTTCACCTCCCTGCAGCAGGGAGGAGAGAAACTTCTTGTCTGGCTGGAGGCAGAGGCAAGGTTGTCAGGTCACCACATTCTGCAGTTCAGGCCCAAAAACCCCATTCCCCCCACCTCAGAACAAGGAGACTCCCACTCTGCAGCCACTCGGTCTGTTCCACCCCTTCTCCATCCTTGCCTCCTCTCCCCATTCCCCACACATATATCCCTCTTTCCAGGGCACCCCTTCCCAGGGGTACGCAGGGAGGATGGCTAATGCCACTTGCCAAGCAACGTGGCTGCCCTGGAACGAGCTGCCCCCCACGCTGCCCCAGTGCAAACTGGCCTGCACAGAAGCGCCTTTGTGCCGCGGTGTGGAGCCGAGATGCTCGGGGGCTGAGGTCACCGGAGGGACCCTCACAGGATGCCCCTTGTTCTCGGGGACAGGCGGGGGGAGATGCTGGGCCATGGCGCAAGGCTCGCCCACCGCCCGGCTGCTCCTGGCAGGGAGCTCTGCAGAGCAGAATACAGAGCTCTGGTGTGCACGTGTGTTCTACGTGGAAGTGCTGTTTGCAGTCTGGCCATCGAGGCTACAGGCAAGCCAGGGATGGCGGCAGCTTCAAGGAGTCCCCAGCTCTGGCCATGGCACCCAGCAGGACTAGCCGTATCACCCCTGCACCCTCTGGCTCTCAGGATGAGTTCCCCCCCACCCTCTGCTTCCCAGACCATAACTCAAGCTCCAGTCCAAAGACCCATATCTGTGGAATATCCTTTCTGCCTCCACTCTGTATCCCATGCACTTATTATTGTCCTTATTAAAACACTTTTGATACTAACTTCGCCTCTGGTGCCTCCCCTCAGCTGCAGCGACCTTATCTTCCTTGTTACACCTGATGGTGTCCCGGCCACAAAATCCCATCCTCTCTGCTCTCAGCAGGATTTGCCAGCACCTCTGGGATCCCTGGATTAACTAGCCTGGTACTTTGCCACTCACCGTGGCTAACACACAAAGCAACCTCCTATTCACCCAGACCCACCTAGCCCACAGGAGGCTGCAAAGCCTCCTCTCCAGCCCAGCAACAGTTCATTTGCAGACTGAAATAGATCAGTACCCTTCCCAAAGCTGGCTTGGCTACAGCACTTCCAGCCCATCAGACATCCCGATGCACTCGGGCAGCAGCAAATCCCCCGGGCTGGGTAGCAAGGAAGTGGAGGAGGAGGGCAGGGGCACTGCCACATTGCCCTGCACCCTGCTATCTGTAAGGTGCTTTTCTACTCTTACCATCCTCCCATCCTGCTTGAAGTGCCCCAATGTTTGCTGTCACACATCCATCTCATTTAAGGCTGGTGAGACACTTCACTAATTAGAACAGTAGCATCTGATAACCGACATTAACTGCCTGTAGTCCAGTGCAAGGGACACAGACTGGGAGGTGCTGAGCCATGTAGCCCAGCCCAAACCCTGTCCTCCCCCCCCACTGCCTTCCGCTGCCTCACTTTCTGTGAATAGGGTTCCATGGGGAAGTATCAGAGTAATGGGTAACCTGGCTGGAATGTACCAGCAGATAAGTGAGGTGAGATAAGAGGGAAAGCTGGAGGAGACAATTCCTTATCAATAGCAGGAATGCTGGTTCAGGGGCACACCTGTGCTACCTTCACCGTGCCACCGCTTCACATGGTACCGCTCCTGCGGGAGGGCAACGCACCTCTTCCTCCTGCCCAGAGGAACCTGTTAAACCCATGCTCTGAGGTTCCCAAACCTAACATTTACTTAGGTGCTTCTGTGGCACCCAATGCCACATGGAATGCCACATCTCTCACTTTTCTTCCTCTTCCTCCTTCCCTCCCTCCCAAAAACTCAGGTGCATAAAGAAATGGTGCATTGTGAAGAGATTGCACAACCATTCCCTGAGCAGTAATATACAGTCCTCCTCTTCCTGAACCCCACCTGCAGCCTGCTTTGTCCCACCTACTATCCATTCAACCCCGCATACTGGTCTGACCTGGAAAAGCACCTGGCGTTATCTGGGAGCTGTTTCCATCCAACAAGGAAAAACCTTGGGCTTTGTCGGCGTCTCACACAGAGCCACAGAGCCAGGGATGTCACAGAAGCCAATCTGCTGGAGCAAGCAGTCTCTCACTGCTTGGGTTTTTATTAGAGCTAGGAAGCAGCACCCATCAGTCCAGCTTGAAGGACGTGACCCTGAAGCCTCCCTTGACACTCATGTAGTTGATCTGGCTGTAGCAGTGCCGGTTGGGGAACTCCACTTCATGCCCATCTGGTAGTTTCACTAGGAATTTGTGTTCCAGCATTTCAATAGTGATCTGGGAAAAGAAAGGGGAGAAAGGGCAGCAACTGGGGACAAGGGGGAAATTAGGAGCATCCTGGCGATAGGCCTGTTACATGTGAGGGGCAGAACTGGTTTCTATAGCCTTAAACAAGGTGTGGAGGCTTAAGCTGTGAGTGATGCAGGAAATGAGCAGTTAACATCAAGGGTCCAAGCTGGTATCTAAGACTATGACCTGGGGACAGGATCTCTCCCGGGGCTGTTTAGCTACTCAGACTGTAAACTCAGAGCAGTTGAACCCGAGTGTGTCTTTATACACCATATGGCTTAGATCTGCTCCAAACAGGGCAGAATAAACCTGACACCCCAGTGCCCTCAGCAGCTCACACATATCGGGCCTGGAAAAAGGAGCTTCTCTGACAAACACACACAAGCAGATAGGATAAGAACACATTGCTCATCATTGCAAATTAATGTGGCCAATGGCTGCAGTCAATGGGATGAGATTCAAGCAGGCAAAGTGACAGGTCCTGCATTTGTGCCACAACAACCCCATGCAATGCTCCAGGCTTGGGGAAGAGCGGCCGGAAAGCTGCTCGTGGAAAAGGACCTGGGGTGCTGATGGATGGAGTTGAATATGAGCAGCTTGTGCCCAGGCAGCCAAGAAGGACAACAGCATCCTGGCCTGTATCAGCACCAGTGTGGCAGCAGGACCAGGGCAGTGATCGTCCCCCTGTACTGGTCACTGGGGAGGCTGCACCTCGAATCCTGTGTTCAGTTCTGGGCCCCTCACTGCAAGAGAGACATTGAGGTGCTGGAGCGGGTCCAGAAAAGGGAAATGGAGCTGGTGAAGGGTCTGGAGCACAAGTGTGATGAGGAACTGGGGGTGTTAAGTCTGGAGAAGAAAAGGTTCAGGGGGGATCTTATCGCTCTACAACTACCTGAAAGGAGGATGGAGTGAGGTCGGGTCAGTCTCTTCTCCCAAGTTACAATTGACAGGACAAGAGAAAACGGCCTCCAGCTGCGCCAGGGGAGGTTTAGGTTGGATATTAGGAACAATTTCTTCACAGAGAGGGTGATCAGGCATTGGAACAGGCTTCCCAGGGCAGTGGTGGAATCACTGTCCCTGGAAATGTCCAAAAACCACGTAGATGAGGCCCTCAGTAATATGATTTAGTGCTGGACTTGGCAGTCCTGGGGTAAAGGCGGATAATCTTAAAGGTCTTTTCCAACCTAGTTGATTCTACAATTCTAAAGGGATTGTTCCCCAAAGCTGTTACCTCGATGCTCCTTTCCCAAGAGCCAGCCATGACTGAGGAAACAAGCTTCCTCTGCACAGCAACAGGAACAGGACTGCTCCTAAATGCAGCATTCTTCATGTCTGGGGACATCAGATGGGGTGAGACAACAACTAGGACAGCATCCTAGCAGGAGGGGAGAGCACAGATTGGTAGCATGGATCCAGGAGTAGAAGAGCTGAGGGAGAGGTTTTTGGACGTTGTTCCAAATTCTGGGTTGTGTTAAAGCCCAAGTTCGCACAGGACAGAATCAGGAAGAGAAATAAAGCAGAACCCAGCAAGATCCTGCTTCTTGGAGACCCCCTTCACAACTTCATACATGCCCCTGGTGCACTCACCTGCTGAGCAGGTACAGGGGGAGCCAGGAAGCACCTACAAAGCCTGAGAAGACAGGGCTTGCATGAAGTTCCCAGAGGAAGCATTGGGGTTTTAAAGGAGGAGTGGAAATAGCAATCAGGATCAAAACCCCAGAGAATGAGGGGCTGTTGGGAGGGCACAGGAGGCATCGGATGGGACTGGGAGCTCTAGGGTAAGGGAATCTGCTAACCAGGGGCTTCCCCCCACCACCCCACAACCCCATGACAGCATAGATCCCTAACCTTGATAGAGGAGCCCCTGGAGAAGCAGAGGTGCTTATCACGATGCTCTGCCTCCCAGGTACTGGCACTCCTGGAGTTGCAGACGATGACAGACTCATTGAACCGGGGATTGAAGTGAAATGCCAGATCTGAGGACCTGGAGCCAAGATTGATGCTGAAGCTGTGGGAGAACAGGAGGAAGGTCAGCTACACAGGCAGGACAGAGTCTTGGAAGACCCAAGATCCAACACGTGGCTCTGCACTTAATTCCTCCATCAGCATTGCAGGTGCTTAATGCCTCCTGTTTGTTAATTTTGCTCAGGAACTGGAGGAGTTTGCACAGTAGTGGCTTAGGGGTTCCCCTAACATTGAGCTTCTTGTACCTGGAAAACCACCTCCCTCTACAGCCCACCTTCAATCCTGGCAAGTCGAGGTGGTTTCTTTGTACTTACCCATCAGTATGATCGGATATCTTGCCCTTGATCTTCAGGCTCTCCCCAGTCTTCAAACCCAGGTTGAAGATTTCAAATTCTTCCTAAGGTAGAGACAAAAATTGTCTGCGGGGCTCCTTCAGCTATTCCTCCCCTGCCACTGCAAGTGGAAGAGTGCCCCAGCCAGGAGAATATCTATTGCTCTCAGCATGGGTTCCTCTCATGGCCAAAAACCCTCCATGCTGGAGATCTTGCATGGGCTTCTTAGTCAGTGATGGAAGAGTAGACTGAGTGAAGCCAGCAAGCAAGGAAAGATATCAGAGAGAGAGGAGATGAAAATAGGTTTGTCTTCAGCAGGAGAGCATGACCACAGAGCTACAGAGAGGGTTGAAGCAGAGGGGCACAACCCAGCGTTTGGTGGGCAGCATCACCTGCTGCCCAAGAAATAACATGCAAATGGTGAGAGCAGAGGTGGCTGTGGCTTGCCGGTCCCCCACTCAGCCCCGCTGAGCTGGGGACCCTGGGTGACAGAGGACAGGAGTAGCAGCCCTTACAGACATCTTCCTCAGAGAGCAGAGTAACCAGGCAGGGAGCTACCAGCAGTTTAGCTCAGAAATGCTTCACGCTGAGGACCTTAGGCCATCCCAAGACTTCCTGTAGCTTACACATTAACAGCACCCCTGCCTCTGCAAGGCCCCATCAATTACTATTAAGGCAATAGACTTTGATCCAAAGAAATAGCTTCCCTATGTACACTTCCTATCATTAAGGACTTCAGGAGATTAAACCAATTCCCAGCATCCTTGGTGGGTTCCCAGTGGAGGGACCACCACAAACAGCCCTTGGGGGTCTTAGTCCAGCCAATGCATAGGACAAGCTTCTTCCCAGCTGGCCATAGAGGTGTGACCACCATATTCACTTCTTTTCTGTGTAACAGCTCAGCCAAAAGCAGCATCCCAGATCCTTCCCTTTGTGGCAAGAGGCAGCCCCCCAAACCCACACCAGCACACCAAAACTGTCCAACCATCCCTCCCATGGTGCTCCAAGGGAGGGCTCTATGGGGCTCAGAGAAGAGGGCAACACATCCCCTCTAGATGACATGAGTTATGGACAGTCCTTTGCTGGAGTGACACAAGTGGCATCCCAGCTCTTTCTCTTCTCATGGCTCTAGATTCAGCCCCAGCTGTGTGGATTGCACTAGCAATATGTGGGAGCTCTCTGCAACCTCCCATCCAAGCTCCATCGAGACCCAATTCTTTTGGTGTGAGGAGCCATGCACATCAGGTTCGATAGCACCATCCTCCCCAACCGAGACACTGGAAGGTTGTCCTCACAGGGGAGCATCACCCCTGCTGTCTTCTTGCCAAGTTAAGAGCTGTTAGGACACAGTGACCCAGGTTTGGTTGAACAAATTGGTGGTGTTTTGCTGGACTCCGGAAGTCAGTGAGAAAGGGAGAGGGAGGAAGACGCCAAGACCCAGGAGACCAGCAGCCTCTCAGCCTCCCTCTCAAGCCCTGCGGAGAGCAGCTGAGTGCAGTCATCCTGCTGCTGCACAGCCAGCTGGGAGACAGCTTCTGCCCTTCCCCAAAACCTCCTGAAGCGAGCAGAGGTAAGTGCTGATAAGCACTCCTTCCCCGGAGGTGCTTCCTGTTAGGAGGGGGTCATAAAGCCCAACAGACTGGGGACATCTGTTTGCTGTTGAGGTCACTGAAGGTGCTGGTGAAACCTCCCTTGGTGAGCATGGAGACGGTGTTGGGGATGGTGGGTTCTGGCACTGGGTCTGTTCCCCATCACACTGCTGTGTCCCACTCACACAGTTTCATGTCATCCTGCTCCCCTGCAGCCATCCCAGGGAGAACACAGTGCCCAGAGCCTCCTCTCAAAATATCAGAGTATCCCCACTGGCTACGAGAGGTTTCTCTTTCCAGCAACTCACATTTCCCTCTGCAGGGACAAGGGCAGCACAAAGACACTGTTCACATAGCAACCATCAAGGTTAGTTATCTGAACTCACTTTAAGCCAGCAGGGAGAAACAAACACTTCCAGAGCTCAAGAGATTACATCCCAAGACAGACCTTAAACTCTGTCCTACATGGCTGGCCAAGGTGACACAGGAATGTCGTAACAGAGACAAGACCCAGGTCCCCAGCTAGCAATGTAGAAGAGGCTTCCCACATAGGCCAGTCAGAAACATCATTCTCACTGGGATTTATCCACCCATGCCACTGGCAGAGCATGAGGCTGCCCAGCATGTGTGTGAGGGATAGGGAGAACTGCCTGAGCAGAGTTATGTGCAGAGCTGCAAGTACCACGGATGTGAGAATACACAGAGACGGAGACAGGCAGGAAAGAGGCACGAGCTGCTCAGAGAGGGGCCGTGAGATTTTATCGAGATAACATTAACCCCCCTCCTACAGTGCTCAGCAGGGGCGTTCACCCCCCTTTTATTTGCCACCGGGAACAATAGTGGGAAACCAGACAGCAACTCTGCCAGCGCTGGCGACTTCCTTCGTCTGCAGAGCCGAGCCTCTGCGTGGTCAGACACCAGCACTGTGCAGATGGTCTCGCTCATGTAGAGGTACGTGCTCTCCACATAGGAAGGGGCTGAGACATTGGGGACCCCAGAAGAGCCGAAATTCTCCAGTCCAATTGGAGGTGGTGACTGAGATGATGAAAGGAGGGTGAAGGGGGCAGGTTGATACTTCCCTGCAGACACTGCAAAGCAGAAAGCCTGGGGAAACGGTGATATGATGGGAACATAAATCCTAGAGAAAGAGGAAATCCGGCTAAAGGGCATCTGAAAAGGAGGTGGAGGGTCTGTGCAGTGAGGAAAATATAAGCAATGGTTGTGGAAGCTGGCAGCCACTGGTGCAAGGGATCCAGGAACACTTCACCCCCAAGAGAGATGATCCTATGAAAGGGTACCTGTCTGGGAGCACTTCTGCAGGGCCCCATATAGATGTTCATCATCCTGTCTGGAGGGCAGTTGGCCTGTACTGGTATGGGACACCCATATTCACACTGCTGGCAGTGTAAGAAGCTTTGCTTCATTTCCAGAGCATGCCCTGGGACAGCAGAGACCCAAGAAGCAGTCACTGGTGCAAGGGTGGGGGCCATGCCCAGCCCAAAGGCAAGGCAAGCTTCCAACAGGGAGTAGGCAAGCCTGCAATTTTGCATGGAGAAAAACCAGAAAAATCATATTTTAAGGAGGGAAGAGACCAATGCAACCACATCAGCTTTCAGCCAGAAGGGCAGGTCCTCTGCAGAATGCTTTCACCCCATGAAATGCAGCAGCTCCATTTGCAGGGGCCCCATAAGGTAGGTTTTAGGGTTAAAAGTCCTTCCCCAGCCTTCCTGCTAGTACAGGCGAGATCTCAGGCCACCAGAAGCACACATAGGGTAACTCCACATAGCAGCACCGCATGTACCATAGCCTAGAGGTGCTGCCTCTACCACAGGGCACCCACACAGACTGAATGCCACCCTCCACAGCAGGCTGCCAAGATCCTCAGCAGCATCATTGCTGGCAGCAGTATTTATTTTGTTTCCTTACTCGGGCAGGAGATAAGCCAGATAGGTGCGAAGCCCTGAGGAAAACCACAGGCTTCCCCACTTCCTAGCCAAGGCAGCTCAACCACTCAAGCTGCAAGAGGTTTCTTGGGGCTTTCTATGGCAGGGGTTGCCCCCAAAATCCACACCAAAATGGTCCACACTATCCCTCCCAACAGTGCTATGATGAAGGTCTCCAAACATCAAACCAAGCTCTGCAAGAAGCAGCAAAAGATCCCTTTAGCACCCCAGAGAAGGCTGAGCTTGGCGCCAATTAGACACCAAAGAAGCAGCACCAGAAAAGGACACTGCAGAGGGGAAAAGGCACAAGTCCCCTTTTGCACTCAAGGTACCAGGGAGCCTGTGCTGCAAACCAGGCATCAGCATCCACTCAAGGCAAAGGGAGCTGGAGAGCTCAACCATGCATTCTTTCTCGGGGTAGCAGCTGCTCACTCTGCTATTATTTCCTACTGCTTCGTATAATTTGTACTCCACAGCAAGCTATTGTCCCTTTCCACTGGCTATTTATTTCCTTGAATAGCCTCTGGGGAAGGATTTCAGTGCAGGAGAAAAGAAAAGAGAAAAACTCCACACAATAAATATTGAGCAGTGACCTGATTTAAACCGTGTTCTCTGACCTTATCTGGGCCCTGGCTAAGGTTCCTCCCAGCAGTTATGATTGAGCCACATTTCTGCCTTGGTTTCCACCTTTTATGAAGCCTAGGGGGGAATGCCCCTGGCCTTAGAGGGCTGTGGGGTGCATTTCAAGAAGCTGAGCCCTGGATTTTCAGAGGCCAGGGCTCAGGACACGCCTGAGAAGAGGCTTCCATCACATCCGATGGAGATGATCAGTCCCCCACCTAACAGTCCCAGAAATCCCCAAAGAGGTTGGACAGGACTGGTTTCCCCTGTGCTGGAGAGGTGTTGGTTTGCCTCTCAGCAGAGAGTGCTGTAACTTTCATGAACTGATCCCCAAGCTCTGAAAGTCAGCCAGCTTCCTAACGGAGGAGGACCGAGAGAACAGAATGTACTTACCTCAGCCAAACACTGAGGTAAGCCCGAGACTGGATAAGCAGGTCTGCAGATCTTGAGGGCGTGTACAGGAGAGGATTGTCCAGGAGATGCAGGAGAAGTCAAGGCAATGATGGGCACAAGGACACTGGGGCCCATGAGCACTAATTTCCTGCCTAAGAGCTTAAGCAGAGTGGGACGGCTCCTGTGGGGAAGGCACTGAAGTCTCTGCGTTCAGATCAACGAAAATGGGAAGGAACAAAGGACTGGAGGTAAACCTCCTGCTGCCCCTCATGCCACAGCTCTCTGTGCATCTTTGACTGTGCCCCTCTAGGAAGTATGGAAGCAGCATCTATGCTCTGAACCTGAAGGCAAGGGGTTAGAGGTGACCAGCATGCAGTAAGCTCTCCACCAGCATCACCCCCTTCCAGCTGGAGGGTGCAATTTTTCTTCCTTAGGATGTGGGGAATAAGGAGGAAGGACAAAGCTAGCTGAACAGCTAAAATGTGGGAAAAAAACCCAACATGTCTCTTCAGGACTAGGGGCAGGAGTGAAGGAGGGAACCTGCACCAAGCAGTGGAGCAGATCAAGAGCACAGAGCACTCACTCTGTCTCCCTACCCCATGAGAAAGGCAGTGGTGCCACAGTGACTGGCATCTCCCATCTCCATGGGGAGCTCAAACACGCTCTGGTGGGTGGTTTCCATCCCCATGGCCAAGTTATGCCCTTATACCTTTGCAGAGGACATCTCTCTTGGGCAGCTCTGAAGTCTGTGGCAACATTTTTATGTGGTACACATTGTGCATGGGGAAGGGAGGAAGGTGGTTCCTGTGCAAGGAATCTGGCCTATAAGGCATCAAGGGCCATTTCATTAACCCAAGTCATGTCTTCTGGGTGCCCAGCTTGTCTGAGGGGCAGGAGAACGAACTGAACCAGCAGAGGATAGGGAAGGGAGGTCAGAGGAGTGATTGCATGCCACCCAGTTCCGTTTCCAGCCTTCATTTCTCTAATTCTTTCCCTCGTGGGGGCATGCCAGGAATGTGGGTTGTGGGAAAGGCTTTCAAAAACACGCCTGGAGATAAAAACGCACTTGTGTTGAAAGCTTCCCTACTGGCAAGGAGAAGATGCATAGAAGACTCATGTCTTCCCTCTCTCCTAAACTTCTGTAATCTCCCAGCTTTACCCAGACTTGCTCGATGAGCTATTATTAGCTTAATAGGAAAAGGATCTTCCAAAGAGCTCTCCACAAAGGATCAGCTTCATGAGGTTTATGTTCCACTTGCATCTTGCACCAAAAGATTATCTTGAACAGCTTTATCTTACCATTAAGGAAGATGGCAGCCCCCTCATCTTGCACACAATTGGGGAAATTGAGGCACAGACACCCAAGTTCACATCCAAAACCAACTGCTTGATTCCTATCTTAAAGCTTCCATGGCCAGATTAAAACAATAAAAAAAATAAAACTAGCTTTGCAAACCTGTGCAAGAAGCTAAAAGGAAGCTGTGCTCCCCTGGCTAATGCAGCTACAGTATCAGAGATGCTGATCTCTCACCACACCATCTACTATCAGTAGGAGATACTGAGGCATTCAGTGCCTCTGCAAAACATTAGCCCTTGGGTGGGTGCGATTAAGTCTGAGGGATTCAATTGAACTGACAACACTGGAAGCCAGGGGACTTCCAAGATGCCCCACGCCCAATTCCCCTGACTTCAAGGGGACCATTCCCCACAACAAAGACAGCATGAGGCCAGCTGGCTGGAACCCGAAGAAGCAAAAAAGAAACACAGCATTGCGCCATACACAAAAGCTCCATGGGGACTTCCCTCCATTGAGCTCCAAGCAGCCAGCCCAATTCCATCCCACAGGACAGCAGGGATGTCCCTGCACACAGTGGTCTATCCTGCATAGGGAGAACAGTATTAGCACTGCATGACTCGCCCGAGTGTGTTTCTCACAGGCTCCAGCCTGAGCCCAGGCAGGTTGGACAACTCTGAGTACTTGCAGGAATCCTTCAGACGAGCAGCATCCATCTGAGTCACACACACGAGGCGCAATGCCAAGGGTGGCTCATCCACTGGAAAAAAAAAGAAAAAGAGAAAATGCTAAGGGAGAAATAGCAAGTTTTGAAAAGCCACAAGAATTAACAGCTCATGGGCTGGAAAGAAGGGGAGCAAAAATCAAAAAGGTCTGTTCTCCCATGCTCACGTCACTAAAGCCAAGTACCCCCCATCCCCATTGGCAAGCATCACCCACCACTCATCAGCTTTGAGAGGGTCCACAGGGACGACCCACCCTGGATCTAAGGCTATGGCTGAGGTCTGCAGAGGAAGGGGTTGTCAAGTCAAAATTATCTGTTGCTCCAAAATCAGCTTGAACAAACTCCCTTTGATGGCCCTGCAAAATGAAACAGTAAAAACCAAACCAGATGGAGATGGGAAAGAAAAGCTGCCAAAAAAAAGGGAATCCAAATCCCAAAATGACTGACTCGGTGCGAGAAATGGGCATCTGAAGAGGAAACTGCAGGCATCTGAAGGAGACCTAAGAAAAGACCAGGCCCACACAACTGACTCTCCCTGCTCCTCTCCTCCCCCTTTCCTCTCCTTCCTCTTTGGGGAAGGGCACCAAAAATACATGAACCCATGGACCTTCAGAATGAGCCACAGGGAAAGGAGCCTGACCTGCCGCAGGAGCTCCAAGGACAAGCAAAGTGCAGAGGAGATCCCAACTCCCACCAGCATGAGCGCTGAACTACTTTTGCACTGCTTCCCGGGGAGGAGCTAGAGCCACAGCCTTGCGTTGAGTTGGCACCACGTGAAGAAGCTTTTGAAGCCAGCACCTGAGCCTGCTGGGTCATGGCACTGCCCAGAGATGCTTCATCTCCACACAGTACTGCAGGGAGATGCTTTGCATTGCTGGGACACCTCACCTCCCTTTCCAGCACTATACTGGGCACTAAGGGACATACCATGTGTTTGAGGACACCCTGTTTTGCTGGCCAGTCCCATATGGGCATCCTGTCCCTCCTCTGGACAGCTCCTGTGAGCCTCTACTGTTTCTGACCCATCCCATATAGCAAGTAGTACATAAGCCCCCAGCAAGGAAGCAGACACCCAGCTTTAACTGCAGACTCCTGGATGGAGAATGCTTGCTCCAGAGAGGGGAAAATGGTATTACAAACTAAATGCTTTGAACACGACTCACACCAGACAAATCTTATCATATCCCAGGCTGAATAGCCCCAAACATGTGTCCATTCTCCATGACAGACTGACTTGTCGAGCCAGGAGATCTGATAAGAACAATGCAACGTCCGGGTGGCTGCAACTGCCAGGCGAGTTCCCACTTGCACGCAGATAGCTTATCTCCTCTGTCAAGATGGGACACGCATCAATGCCTGCTGCACAACAACAGGGAAAAGCTAGTGGCGACCTGCTCTCTGGTCCTGAACATGCACGTAGCACTCCTTACAACACCGTCCCTGAGGAACATCTCTATTACTCACTCAGCCTCATTAGGAAAGGGGTGGGAATCCTTCCTGAACAGCTCCAGCAGAGACGCAGCTCCCCAGGGACCCAGCTCAGGATGAGCTGAAGAATGCTTAGCGCCAGCTCTGGACACCAGCAAGTGGCTGGCTGCTGCGGGAGCAGCACAGCAGCTAAAGGAAGCTGGAGGGAAGAGGTCTCATAGCCCACTGGAGCCAGTTGTGACACTGTGCTTTTAACCCCATCGACTCCCCAGCACGCACCCTCCTCCTGAAACCCAGCCAGAGCGCAGCTACAGGGAGGTGAGCTGCTTGAGATGCAAAGCTACCCTCTGCGAGGAAGGAGGTGAAAAGAGGAGCAGCCTGCAAATGAGGGATGGCAGAAGGAGGAGATGCTTCCAGCAGAGGCAACGTGCAAGGTGCAACGTGGTTGCAGCAAGACCCAGAACGTGGACACTGCCTTCAAAATGCACACGGGGCTGAGGGGAACAACAGTGTGCAGCCCCTCCAGGCAGAGACAAGGCAGAGGCTGCTCAGATACCCCCAGAGGTGTGCGCCTGATCCTCCTCCTGGCTGGGGGCCTTGTCTCAGCAGCATATTAAATGGGGGATACATGGTCTCTGCCCCTGTTCTGCTCCCCGAGCCAGTTCCCAAACCTGATGCAGTTTGGGGTGGTGAGGGAAACACGACACAGGTTGCAGAATCATGTGCTCTGTGGGCAATATGATGGGCTCCTTGTTCTGCCTGCCCAAGCCAGGAGAGCCAGAGGTACGAATTCAGCATGCCTGTGCACCCAGGCCTGTCTGATCCCCTGCATCCGGGAGCTGGCCCCCACATCCCCATGACCTCATGTGCTCAGGCAACGTTTCCTTATAGCATCTCTCACCCCACAAGGCAGGAGGTCAGACGTGGTCAGTGACACATAGCATGAGGTGCAGGACACTGAGTCACAACCCTGTTTTCGGCCATGCCCAGCAGACAGTGTTTCCCAGTTTCAGTCTGGCACACACACTCCCACGCCACACACTCACTCATAACCTGTTGAGTGACATTTCCCCATCTTTGGAGAGAGGAAAAGATGGAAAATGAAGGGGTAAATATGCAAGTTGTAGGGGACTTCACTTCAAAAGGCTGCCTTCAGAGGGACCTGGGCTTACAGGGTGTAGCTGTTTTGCTCTTGGCCCAAAAGCAAGGACCAAGGCACTGCTCCCATCCATGGCAGTGTTCAAGGCCAGGCTGGACAGGGCCTTGAGCAACCTGCTCTAGTGAAAAGTGGGAGGTTAAAACCAGATGATCTTAAGGTCCCTTCCAACCCAAACCATTCCATGATTCTATGGGGTTAAATGCTCAGTGACACCAAAGCTCTGCTGGGAACAGTCCCCAGCCCACCCTGTCCCCCCGCTGTGCCTGCGTGCTGCAGCACTGCTAGCTAGCACAGCCCAAACCCGCGCCAGGGATGGTGCTAACAACCATACAGTGTGAGACATCATCCCATGGCAGCACTTGGGCCTGGCCCTGCTCCTGTTGCATTTACTAAGACGGACAAAGCCAGAGGGGCCAGAAAGTCGCCTACGAAAGGCCAGGTCCACCCTCAGCAAATCCGCATACACAGGCTCTGTGTCTCCCTCCTCCAGCTCCTTCTCAGTCACAGTTTTCTTTCTGTTCCTAACCCCGTGTCTGCCATGCCCCAGCACTGGGTTCACTCCGCCCTGCTGCTCCTCACTGGGGCTGAAGCTCATTGTGCTGCCAAGCACAGGCTGAGCAGCCAGGCTGGAGGCAGAGAGCTGCTGGACTGCCTCCTCCTGCCATTTCACAGCACGGACTTAAGACAGCACTGAAGTTTCCTACAGGGAACCTGAGGCAGCTGCAGCCAAAGCGGGCGCGCTGGCAATGGGGGATTTTCAAGCCCAGGCCAAACCCCATCTATTGAAGCTCCCCAGCTGCCAAACATGAGCCAGCTGCACAGCAGAGAGCACGTGCATCCTCTGCCGGGGCACCCCGCAGCGGGAATGCCTCCTCCTCGTGCCGTGCTGTAAAAGAGAGGCTGCATACGGCTGCGTCTGAGCCCCCCTCAACATCCCTGGCAAACGTCACACTTCGTTGTTTCCGCAATGCAGGGATTTATTCATCATCCAGGCTTGGGGATTTGCTCCAGGATGCCTGGTCTCATGTCGCCAATCTCTGCTCAGATCGCGCTTGGATGCCCATGAAAAATGCCTTTGCAAGAGGATTTTTCTCCTTCTCCCTCCTGCTGTTCTTTAGAGCTAAACTGTATCTTGGCAAAATCCAGCCTCTTAAACCATTTTTTTCCCCAAATAGTTGTGCTTTCTAATGACACTCCTTCCATCTGCTAGTGATAACCGAGCAAAAACGGGTAAATCTGTTCACGTTTTCAAGTGCCCCACTCGACACCTGAATCCCAAGTGCACTCTATCAGTAGCGGATCTCTTCCCAACTGGAGCTGATCTCATCAGCGGTGCAGTGGATGACTTCATCCAGGCTCCCCCTTGCGGGCTTGGGGCCTTCGATGCTCGCTTCAGCCCCATAAATTGAAGCAGGTCTCTCTAACCTGGCAGGTCTTCCTCTCCCTGTTCTGGTTTTGGCTCACCCAGATACATAACCTATCAGCCCCCAAGCCATAGCTATAACTAGGGCGTCTGTCCTGTCAGTTTTCTTTCATCTTTGCCTGCTGCCAACACTGTTCCTCAGCAGCAACAGCAGTCCCATGTTTTCAGAACATGTCCTGGACTCTTATGGGAAGAAGCTATCAGCAACAGCAAACCCATCTGAGCCTTCCTCAGGGATAACAAGGCACTGCTACTCCGTACACCAGCCAGGAGGGCACTGCTGCCTGCTCAGTCAAGGGATCAAGACACTGCCCAGTCTGGAAGGAGGGCTTGAAGACAAGGAAGCAGCACAGCTCACCTCTAACTCTGGTATTTGCCCCTCTCGCTTGCTTGTCTCGCTGAGCCAGCTGCTCCAATGACAGAACCAATATGGAAAGGAAATTTAGTATACAGAGGTCAGGGCAATTCCCTAAAGGAAGCAAGTGCAATTATCCCCACGCTAAGGACCAGGGAAACTGAGGCAGCGAGCAAAGCTTGTGCATTTCCTCGAGTCTTGCTCCAAGACATGCTTAATTGCAGATATGTAGCCAGCAGGTTTTCTGATCCCTTATCCAGCATCCTGTTTCCTCATTCTGCCCCTGTAGTTTAGAAGGATGCCTTTGATCACCAGGGACAGGTCTTCCTACGGCAAAAAGGGAAATGCTGAAAGAAATGGAATGGAGCAATCCTGGTGCATGACTGCATACCACAAGAAAGTGCTGCATATGAAAGGGAAAGAGACATTTCCTATTAGATTAAAGGAACTCAAACCTGCTCTCTCCCTCTAGAGAAGTATGCAACTCTATACTTGCCTCTGTAATTGCAACCCTCCGCTGGGAAAGGTGCTTAGAAGTATTGCAAAAGGAAGGAGATTAGCCAAGGTCAGGGAATAGCAGAGCTGCAAATCCAGGGGATTGCGTAAGGGGTGCGTGGTCCGAGGTGATGTCAGAGAGGTGCTGCCAACCCCGTTCCAAGAGAAAGCAGCAAAGGTAAAACAGAGCCAAAACCCCAGGAACCGGCTGCTGCAGTCAGCCAGAGCAGGGAAACAAGAAAAGGGAACAGAAGACTGCAGTACTGAGCTTCAGGAAAGTGAAAGGTCTCCGGGGCAGAATGCCTTGCCAAGGCAAGAGGAATGCGACAGGGGAAAGGTGAACCTCACGTCATGGGCCAGAGCTGACGACCCTTTAGGAAGCACACCAAAGCTCTCTCTGCTGCACAGAAGCACATCTGAAAAACATTGCAGGGTTCACATAAACACACAAGACAGAGAAACCAAACAAACGCTGGGACAGAGCGAGGGCGATAGCGCCGTTCTGGCTGGCTAAAGACGACCTGGCAGGAGGAAAACCCCTGTCCCAGGCCACCCAGCCGCTCCTGCAAGGCCGCCTGCCCGTCCCGACCGAGCGGCACCGTGCCTGTTCTGCGATTCACCTCGACACATCAAGGCACCAAGGGCAGCCGCTGAGCCCAGGTCGGTCAGGCAGGAGCTTTCCTGCCTGCTGCTGCCCTCTGCGGGACAGCCTGCTGCAGGACCTGCCCAACCTGGGATCCAGCACCCCTCTGCCAGCACCAGCTTCCCTTCCACCAGCATGCCAGCTACCCATGCCTCTGGAATCACTTTCCCCTGCAACTGGCTGCGAGCTAATTATAGCTGCAGTACTTTCGTTCGGTGTGGTGTTAATTACAACAGGAGCACCTCACTCCATCCAAACCTAGTTTGGGATTCCAGCTGTCAGTAAAAATAAATTGAGGGACAACAACCACAGACTGGTTTGGGTTGGAAGGGACCTTAAAGCTCACCCAGTTCCAGCCCCCTGCCATGGACAGGGACACCTTCCACTAGAGCAGGTTGCTCCAAGCCCCGTCCAACCTGGCCTTGAACACTGTCAGGGATGGGGCAGCCACAGCTTCTCTGGGCAACCTGTGCCAGCGCCTCAGCACCCTCATAGTGAAGAATTTCTTCCTAATATCTAATCTAAATCTATCCTCTTTCAGCCAGAAGCCATTCCTCCTGGACCCGTCCTTACAGGCTCTTGTAAAATACCCCTCTCCAGGTTTCTTGTTGGCCCGTTTACGCACTGGGAGCTACCCTAAGGTCTCCCTAGAGCCCTCTCCAGGCTGAACAAGCCCAGCTCTCTCAGCCTGTCTCCAAAGCAGAGGTGCTCCAGCCCTCGGACCATCTCCATGGCCTCCTCTGGGGTTGCTCAAGCAAGTCCATATCACTCTTGTGTTGGGGGCCCCAGAGGAGACAGGTTTTTCCTCACATGTCATCCAGCCACTTTTACAGGGAGCAAAATTCAGACTTGGGTCTCTGAGGTTTTTTTGATTGCATTTAAGGTCCTTGCTATATGGAAAGCAGATGTAGCCAAAGTGAAAAGAGACTCCTAAATCTATGAGAAATAAAAGCAAGGTCTGAAAGGCCACCGCTGACACAACTGTTATGCATGAGTTCACTTGCCATTGTTTGCAACCAGCTGAAAAGAGGTGCAGCCTTCCATTCACCTCAGCCTTGCTAACCACTGGGTGTTGCCAAAGAGAGGCAAATAAACAACCTTGAGACTCAGACAGACCGAAACCTGAGCAAAAGGGGGCTGTGAAACACCAGACTGCAAAACCACTCCTTCAGAGGCATCGCTTTGTGGGTTGCAGAGGAGATGCATGCCTGCTGCACAGATCGGGCATGACCTAGAAGAGCAGGATCCAAGCGTCGGTCTCCTAAAGATGACTTAAGGATTCTCAGGAAAATCAAACAGGTAGCAGTGACAGGCAAGGCTGACTCATAAAACACCACATGTAAAACGTGCCTGAACACAGCAGAGCGAAGGATGTGACCATTTTCTATGGAAGGCGCTTAAAAAAGGCTTTGTGATGCAAGTCAGTAACAGTTAAAAAAAGAACTACAGTCAAGCAAAAGTACTTCTTAATGGCCAAAAAATCCCGCTCCAAACAATGGCTATCCATAAGGAAAAGACATTAGGCGTGACCTCGGGGCAGCTCCCTCGGCTGCCATCTGCGGGATTAGCACTGTAAATGAGTAACCCCACACAGGACCGCGCTGACTCAGACGTCTATCTTCCGGATCAGATGCTTTAAAGCTGAATAGGCTGTATCGCACTCTTAACGTGCTCTTATCGCGGGGGCTCCGGCAGGGCAAGCTTTGGAGCACCGATGCCCACGCCATGCACACAGGAGGGCTGCGCTCCCCAAACGTCTTTGCGTTGGCACCTTTCACCAGTGTTGCTGAGAAAGAAGCAAAGCAAACAACAAAAGCAATAAAACACCACAGGGAGAAGGCGCTCAGACACTCTGTTCCTTCCAAGACCACTGGAGCACAGAGAAAACAAGAGGTATTAAGTGTCGCCGTTAGGGCTGGCCTGGATTACCAGAGGCATAAGAGAAAAAGACTTAGAGAATGATTTGGATTGGAAAGGACGTTAAAGCTCATCCAGTTCCAACCCCCTGCCACGGGCAGGGACACCTTCCACTAAGAGCAGGTTGCTCCAAGCCCCTGTGTCCAACCTGCCCTTGAACACTGCCAGGGATGGGGCAGCCACAGCTTCTCTGGGCACCCTGTGCCAGCGCCTCAGCGCCTCAGCACCCTCAGCGGACAAACAGGGCTTATATTCCTAGAACCCTCAGTTATTGCCAGGGGTCCCTAACCCCCCCGACCCGCAGCCAGGGCGCAGAAGCCCCGACGGAGCCAGGACAGGAGGCGGCACAGCCCGAGCACCTCTAACACCTCCTGCAACACCCGCTGCCCCCCGACACCCCAGGAGAGGCACCGGGGTCCCCTCTCAGCGCCGGGGGGCACGCACCGCGCATGCGCCGCGCCGTGTCCTGTTAGAGGACACAGGGCTCCGCGGCGGGGCGGAAGTGCCCGCGCTCCGTGCCGGAAGCAGCTTCACCTGCCGCCGCAGGGCTCCCCCGGGCAGGGCCGGGCCGAGAGGCCGGCTTCCGGCCCGCTCGGCTTCCCACTGGCTCGCCGTGCCCTCTTCCCGGGGGCCTTCCGCTTCCTCCTCCGCCCCGTGAGCTCGATGGTGGATCCGGGAGGAACGGCCGCGCTTCGTCAGGGGGCGCTCTGCCCCGCTTCCGCCGCTCTATGGTGAGGCCGCGGCAGCGCCGCCCTGCACGGCTGGCTGCGCTCCCCATGGCCCCGCGGCGCCGCGGCGGGCGGGCGGACGGGCCCCGCTGAGGAGCCGGCGGGAGGCCCGGGCCGGGGCCCTCCGACATGGAGCCCGAGACGCTGGAGGCGCGCATCAGTGAGTGCGGCTGCGAGCAGGCCTCCGCTGCCTGCCCTCGGCGCGGCGCGGGCCCCGGCGGGAGCGGTGGATGGCGGAGGGAGGGCACCGGGGCGTGAGGGAAGGACGGTGCTGGCGGCGGGGGTCGCCCCGAGCGGGGTGTCGGGGCGGGCCTGGCGGTGTGTGGAGGAGCGGCTTGGGGCGGAGAGGGGTGTTTGAGGTGCCCTGCAGGGCGGCCGTGCCCGTGAGGGGGTCTGGGGGTGAGACCCCGCAGCCGAGCGCGTTGGTGGCGGTGAGAGAGTTCGTGCCGTGGAAGGTGCGAGTGGACGTGGGTATGTTCTTCCTTCCGTGCCGCCCTCCGCTGGAGCTGGAAGGGAGGGAGCGGGAGCGGTGTTGGCCCTCACTTCCCCACCGGGAGATCTTTCTCACCGTCCCCTTGTCCCGCCTGCAGACAAAGCGACAAACCCCCTGAACAAGGACCTGGACTGGGATGGTATCAATGCTTTCTGTGAGCAGCTCAATAAGGAGCTAGAGGGGTAAGTGCCGCGTCCTTTCCGCAGGATGCGCTGGGTCACAGGCCCGGGTTGTGATTGCACCTGGTAGAATTCAGTGTGGTTGTTCTGAGAGCTGAAGAGGCACAAAGCCCCTCAAAGTGGGGGTGGGTGGTGGGTGCTGGACCACTAACAGAAGGTTCCCCCAGGGTTTTGAGGTGTCTTGGTGCCATATCAGTGCCTTAAACTTGCAACATGCTCTTCAACCCTGTGTTCTCAGATAGAAACACAAGCACCAGGCTTTCCACCAGTAACCAGCTAGTCTTTTTTTTCCCCTCACTCCTTCCAGTCCTCCGCTTGCCACCAGACTTCTTGCCCACAAGATCCAGTCTCCGCAGGAATGGGAAGCGATCCAGGCGCTCACGGTAAGGGCATCTGCAGGCTCGTAGAACTGCATGGAGGGCCAGCATGTGGGATTGCTCCAGTTTGACTGGAGAGACACAAGAAGCTTTGAATTCCCTCTGAGAAAACCCTGTTGCACCTGGGCCGTTGGGTGGGAGAAGGGCTGAAGGTGGTTCCACAAGACTGGAGGGATGACTTGGTAGGAAAGGTCTTATTCCTCTGATCCTTCAACAGGATCAGAGCCTGCTGAAGTTGATAGAAAGGTTTTTGGGTTTTGTTGTGGTGGGCTTGGCAGTATTAACAGTTGGACTCTGTGATCTTTTCCAACCTAAATAATTCTATGATTCTTAATTGTGTTATGGATCCACAGTGTGAAACCCCACCAGTGTTTTTGAGCTCTCTAACAGTATCCCCTTCCGTGGGCTATTGAGCCACCTCCGCAAAGACTGAGCCCAAGGAGAAAAATCTTCTTGCTTCCCTTTGTGAGGGTGCTTGGCCACCTGGGAGGGAAAGGGGGTGTGAGGATAGCCACAGCCCCCATGCCTGGTGCAGGGGGGATCTGGCTCCTGAAGCTGCTGCTGACCCCATGCTGGGGCTCACCCGGCCCCTCTCCCCAGGTACTGGAGTCCTGCATGAAGAGCTGTGGCAAACGTTTCCATGATGAGGTGGGCAAGTTCCGCTTCCTCAATGAGCTCATCAAAGTGGTGTCACCCAAGGTGGGTCTCAGGGCATTGTGCTGGATGGAGGGGACTGGAGCCTGGTGGCAGGAGGGCTGTGGGAAGAAGTGGTGGCTGAGCAGCACCCATTGGGATGAGGGGGAAACAGGACACTGCTGGTAAGAGGTTTAGCCCTCGTTCCTGGTGAATTTTCTGGTGGGGAGGTGAGCTTTCAACGTGCACCAGGCTGTTTCTTGATGCAGGAAGCTGAGGGCCAGCTAGACATGATGCAACCAGTGCTTGTGAGACTGCTGGGTTTATGTGCGTGCCTGGAGTCACCTTCCCTGCATCTCTGTTGGGCTCTGTTTGTGCTCAGGAACGTCCCCCAGCTTTGACACCGTGACCATGTCTCTCTGGGGTGTCCCAACCTGGTTGAGACACTGTCAGAGGGCAAGCCCAGGCCTGGTCAGTGGTGCTGTGGCAAGTCCATCTGAAGGCCCAAGTCATTACCTGCTCCTGTGCTGATGCTGCTGTTCCTGCAGCAGAACAAGCTGTGCATGCTCTCTGATTCAGTCAAGACAGTTAAGACCAGCAAACGTAGAGTTAAGGGAACACAGACGAAATATGACTAAGGAAAACCTTCATCTGCCAGTCACAGCTTGTGATGATGAATAGCCAGGGACAGTGACAGCAGCATCCTAAAGTCCTCTTGCTAGGCACCCTAGAGAATGTCTTCTACCTTAAGCCACTGGCCCCTGGTGGCACATGCAGTGTTTCTAGCACCAGTGCCCCCGGGAGACCCACAGGAGAAGTGTGAAGGATGAGCGCATGGCAAGGGGAGAGCTGTGATGTTTGGACATCTCACAGCTGGGTGCTGGTCATCTGGGGCTTACCAAGCCCTAAAAGGTGCCACACAATTGTGCTGGAGAGCGGGCTGGGCCCTGCTCCAGGGACCATTACCCACAGTCCTTCCTCTCCCAGCCTGGCTGTCCTCTTGTTCCTGAAGGACTTCCTTGCTGAGCAGCTTCTGTTAGCGGTATCCTTTCCTTCACAAGGTGACAGAGACTTGCCTGAGTCTTCCCACTTGTCCCTGCATGTCACTGAGGGGCTCCCACCTCTTGTGTTTCCTGTGGTGGAAACCAAGCTCAGCATAGGACGTGTTGCAAGGGTCTCATGAGCTTTCCTGCTTGCTTCCTCTTTCCTCCTCCTTGTGCCGTTGGGAACGGTGTCACTTCTCCTGGGGGAGGGGAGGAGAGGAACAGACCAGGCTTGCAACGGCTCAGATCAGCTTCAAGCCACCTCTTCTCTCTTCCTCTAGTATCTTGGTAGCCGGACATCAGAAAAAGTGAAGTCAAAAATCCTGGAGCTGATGTACAGCTGGACATTGGGGCTGCCTCACGAGGTGAAGATCTCAGAAGCCTACCAGATGCTCAAGAAACAAGGTGAGAGGCAGTGGTCTGGAAGGGGAAGGTGGAAGGATGGTTTGGCCAGAATCTAAACCAGTCTCCTGTGCCTACGCCCAGCACATCCCTCAGTCTGGCTCAGCAGCAGGGCCAGGTGAAAGAGCTGGGTGCCTTGAGGCTCCTAGCTGGGCAGAGGGAGTTGCTCGTGGTCTGTGTTCCTTGATGGCTCAGAGGGGACATCTGCTTGCTTCTGCAGGGGATGGGGCACTGGGGAGGTCAGGGGCTGAAGGGCTGTGCATGCTTTTGCAGTTAATGCTGGGTTTTTCTAAGAGGATATTTACGTGGCAGTTCTTCCATGAAAACACAATCCAGGATCATGGACAGCGGGAGCAAACCCACACAGCCTCAGTCCTGGCTGGGTTTGGTGGGCTGTTAGGGAAGAAAAGCCCTAAGTGGCAGTGCCATCCCCCAGTGGGTGAGTCCTTCTGACCTCCCTCCATTGGTGTCTACTGCAGGGATTGTGAAGTGCGACCCAAAACTGCCTGACGATGCTCCTTTTCCACCCCCTCCACCTCGGCCCAAGAATATCATCTTTGATGATGAAGAGAAATCCAAGGTAAGGGCTCCGTACAAGGAGAAGGTCAGCAGGCAACGTCTTCCCTGCCCCAGCATCTCCTGTCCCACTGAGGTGGAGATCCAGAAAGAGTCAAGGCTCCTGCTCCACATGCTGTCCTTCAGAAAATGCGTCACAGGAATGCTGAGGGCCCACTCCAAAATCATGACAAAGGAAACAGCCAGAGGTGGGGCATGTGGCTCAGTTTGACCTTTGGAGCACTTAGCTGCAGGATGGTGCAAAGGGTGAAGTGCTGACATTAGCCCAGCAGGTTCTGGGAGGTTTGCTGCTGTGTGCTCTCCAGGCTTCTGAGCTATCTGGCCATGAAGTTTAAATCCCAGCCCTAGATGCTGCTGCTGTTATCTCTTCCCCACCCCTAGCACTGCAATCTGCTTGTTGCCCAACTACTTAGCCCCTCCTGGACCCATCCTATATTGTTTTTCCATCAGAATTGTGTCACCCCTCAGACAAGCCTCTGCATTATCAGTGCTGATACGTTTAAGCAAGTATTGGGCTCCTCTGAGTGTAGTTCTGCAGCAGAGGTGTGATGCCAGTTTGCTGCAGGGCACATGTGCAGGCTTTCTCTCTCCCTCAGTACTAGGGCTGCTGTGCTCCAGGGTCTCCATGGTGCATGATGGGCAAGCAGGAGCCAGGAGCAGGTTTTAAATGGAGGGAATCTTCAGTGAAAGACCAGAGCCACAACAGGAAAAGGAAGAGCAGTTGTATTACTTCACTCCCTGGTCTCTGACAGCCCACAAGCTCTTGTGGCTGGGCTTTCAAAGGGCTGGCAATGTCAGCTCCCTCTGATAGAAATGGGTTTAGGGCAGGGGTAACTGGCTTTAAGTGTTTCAAAAGTGCCCCTGGTTAACACTTCTCAACTTAGGCTCAGAGGTACCTTCTCTTTGGCAGATACTGGCTCGTCTCCTGAAAAGTTCCCATCCTGAGGACCTCCGGGCTGCCAACAAGCTCATCAAGGAGATGGTTCAGGAGGTGCGGCAGGGGAAAAGGGGAGCTGGGGAGTCATGGTCTGCATGGCAGTGATTGACACTAAGGGGGCAGTAGCTCTCTGTCCTCATGCAGATGTACAGAGCTTCTGCCCCAAATTTTACAGCAGCTGCTAAAGAGTCCTTGTGTGATTTTTGCCATCCTTTGGCTACTTGGAGGAATGGCTCTGGGAGCTTTCTGTGGCCCAAGCCCCACTGCAGCACTAGACCTATGGCAATTCCATTCCTGTTTGGCAAGTGCTGGCCCAGAGATGATCTGGAGTGGGAGCTGTCTTGAGGGCATCGTTGCTGTGCCTTAGTCCAGGGAGTTGGTGTGTTGGCTGGCCCGGCCTTCCTCCTTTCCAAGTTGCAGACAAGAGCAAGGACATCCTTCCCCATGTGCTTCCCCTCTAGGACCAGAAGCGCATGGAGAAGATCTCCAAGAGGGTGAATGCCATTGAGGAGGTGAACAACAACGTGAAGCTGCTGACAGAGATGGTGACAAACTACAGCAAGGGGGAGACAACGGAAAGCAATGAGGACCTAATGAAGGTGAGGAGAGGCCATCCCAGCATTCTCGCTGGGCTTAGGTGACCCGTATCCCCCGAAGTTCCTCCTGCCTGTTTTGTACCCCCAGCTGAGCATCCTGCTCCTCATCTCAGCACCCCTTTGTCCTCTCCCCCAGGAGCTGTATCAGCGCTGCGAGCGCATGAGACCCATGCTTTTCCGCCTCGCCAGTGACACAGAAGACAATGATGAAGCTCTGGGTAAGCACATCTGGCCTTTCTTATTCTGTCCCTTTCTCGCTCCATCTTTTAGGGAGCCTGTGCTTGGGCTGCCCATGGCATCTGTGAGCAGCTGCCAGTCTGTTTGGGGTGGCTGCTCACTGTAGGTTAGTCTGTGGCTTGGCACGAATGGTGAGCATGTAACAGCAATCAGCAGACTTCCTCCACTTCCCTGTAGGAATGATGCTTGAGCTTGTCCTGCTGTGTCAATGTACCCTGTGCAGAAGCAACTGTGAAAATGCTGTCTGCAGTGGGCTGTATCAGTTCCTTGGGCCTTGCTTTGAAGGAATAGACAGAGCTGGAGTATAAAAGTCACTCTGTTTCGTCACGATTTTCAAACTTACTTCCCACCTATTCCATTTCAGCGGAGATCCTGCAAGCCAATGACAATCTGACACAGGTGATCAATCTCTATAAGCAGCTTGTACGGGGAGAAGAGATCAATGGGGAGACGGTGGCTGGTCCCCTTCGAGGTGAGGAGACTTGGGGAATGGGGGCAGGAAGGTCGAGCAGAGGAACCCTACTGCTGGTTTCCTGCAGTGTAAGAGACAACTGGGAGAAGTGGAAAGGTGAAACCTGCAGGAGGTCTGAGTGGGGCTGGTGAGATGAGGAAATGGCTTGTAGGGATGACTGATGCACAAAGAGAGGGAATTGAAAGGGAGAGCAGAAGGGGAGTTTCGTCTCCCAGGGGTGAGGAAGGCTAGGAACTGGCCTCAGTGCACGGGATAAGGTTTCTGTCTCTCAGCTTGTTCCTTCTTTGCAGGCAGCACCTCAGCACTTCTGGATCTGTCAGGCCTGGATCTTCCAGCAACAGGCCCTTCCTACCCCGCCTTGCCCACCCTGTCAGGTGGCTCAGCAGTCCCCATGCCTGACCAAGGTGGCTCTGTCTCCTTGCTGGATGATGAACTCATGTCTTTAGGTGAGAAATCCAGAGCAAAAGTTCTTTATTCTCCCCTTGATTCTGGACAGTCTGCATGGATGGTTCTCCTTGTGGCAGGAACATGAATAAGGGAGAGTTCTGGTAGAGATCAATAATGAAAGACCCAAGAAGTGTCCTTAGTATGAAGGAGAAGGAGGGAAAGACCCTGCTATGATTCTGAGCTTCAGTCCCATGGTCTTTTCCTGGCTAGTCAGAGCCTGCAGGGATGTGCCCTCTGATTTGCTCTGGGAGAACTGACCTGGCAGGTAAATCAAGAGTGATGCAATGGCCATCCCCAGATGGGATCACAAGGGTGGATCCCCCTCAGCTCCTTATGTTTACTCCTTGCAGTTGAAGTCACGAGCTGACAGCAGATGCATGGGACTCCAGAACTTTTCACATGGAATTCTTGTCAGGTGCCAGTGCTAGGAGGCTCTAGTCCTGCTTTTCCCAGCAAAGTATCTGTTTCCTAAGATAGGTGCTTTGAGTACAACGGCATGAAGTAGACAATGTGGTCAGTTGGGCTTGTCAGCACAGTAGTATTCACTTCTCTGCCAACTGCAGTGAGAAGTGGATTGTAACTGAGGATCTCTGGGCAGAAAAAACACTGTCACCCTCCTGGCTCTCCCCCATGCATGGATAGGGGCCAGAGATGGAGACCACATCAGTGGCTCTGCCCTGCTGCTTCTGTGTCTTACTCAGGCCACATTTAATGCTCTTACCCACTTGGTAACTGAGCATCATGTTTGCTTTTATCCCTGGCAGGCCTGAATGACCCAGCACCGCATCCTGCCCAGGCTGGTGACAGCAGTGGCTGGAACAGCTTCCAGGTAACATGCTGGGAGCCAGGGCAGAGAGTGGGGAGGGTGGTGAAAGCAATAGAGGGAGTAGGTAGGGAAAAGTCCCACATCTGTTGGTTGGTGCTGATATGCAACCCTGCTTGGGGGGTCTCCTCTGCACTCTTTTTACAGTCATCGGATAGCAACGAGCTCAATATCACCCCTATCACAGCAACACCACCAGTCAAAGCAGATGCTGGCGCATCCTCCCCCAAACCTTCTCCTTCCACCAGTGGCCTGGATGACCTGGACCTTCTGGGCAAGACTCTGCTGCGACAGTCTTTGCCTCCAGAGTCTCAACAAGTGCGATGGTAAGCAGGGGTAGCGCAATCTCTCATCTCCCCATCGTGTCCATGTCTGGGGTGCTGGAGATGCCACTTCAGTGCCCTGTTCCACTCCTTGCTCTCTCTCTCCATACAGGGAGAAGCAGCAGCCACCCCCCCGGCTCACCCTGAGGGATCTCCAGAACAGGAGCAGTTCTGGCACCACAGCCCACAATCCCAGCACTCTGCCCGTGCTCCAGAGTGTTTCCCCTAACCCCACGCTGCCCCTGACCTCAGAGCTGCCTGCCCCTGCTACACTACCAAAAGCTGCTGCCACGCCAGCAGGAAGTTCTGCAGTCCCACCACGGCCTCCTGCCACCGCGCTGCCCCAGGAGATCTCGCTGGCCAACATCACTGTGCCTCTGGAGTCAATCAAACCCAGTGAGCCAGGGAGGGAGGAAGAGGGAGGGCAAGCTTGGGGGGAACAAATCATGTGTATGTGGAAGGGAAGAGTGTGGGGAAACTTCTTGCTGCTTGGATTTTGTGGAGGTTGAGGAGGAGCAGTGTCTCTGTCACTTGTACGGAGTTTGGGTGACGGGCAAAGGCTGCTGCAGGGCCAGTGTCCTCATGGCTGATTGCTGCCTGTCCCTGCCTTTCCCACAGGCAGCATCCTCCCTGTGACGGTTTATGATCAGCACGGCTTCCGTGTCCTCTTCCACTTCGCTAAGGATGCCCTGCCTGAGAGGCCCGATGTGCTTGTGGTGGTGATTTCGATGCTTAGCACGGCCCCACAGCCCATCCGCAACATTGTCTTTCAGTCTGCTGTCCCCAAGGTAAGGCAACCTCTGGGGCTGAGGTCCCCAGGCCTGGCCAAAGTGCGATCCTGCTTCTGCAGGAAGGGCAGGGTGGGTGGAGAGAGCTCTGTGGGGCTGAGAGTTGTGTTGCCTTCAGATTAGCAGGAACCAGCACAATACTCTTCTCTTTGACTCTACTCTTTGACCTCTGGCTGCCAAGTCCCTTTTGGGAATGTGGGATGCTCTTCTCTCTCCATAGGTGATGAAGGTGAAGCTGCAGCCTCCCTCAGGCACAGAGCTGCCAGCGTTCAACCCCATCGTCCACCCCAGTGCCATCACACAAGTCCTGCTGCTCGCTAACCCACAGAAGGTAACAGCACTGTCGCCGGGGCATGAGCAGAGGCTGGTCTTGCTTCCTGGGCAAAGCCTGCCTACCCTGTCACTGTTTGCTCTCCTCAGCTTGCAGAAGACCTGTAGGGTTTGTGCCTCATGCTTTTCTTTCAACCCCTTCTGACAGCTTATTCTTTCTCCCCCATCTCCAGGAGAAAGTGAGGCTACGGTACAAGCTGACCTTCACCATGGGAGAGCAAACCTACAATGAAATGGGGGATGTGGACCAGTTCCCCCCACCCGAGTCCTGGGGAAACCTCTAGGGCTGCGCGTTGCAGGCACTACACTGCAGAGTCCTTGGGAAGCCAGCCCTGAGGGGCTGGAGCAGCCCGAGGAGATGGGGAGGGCGGGAGGGGGGCTGCTGCTCACGCTCTATTCTCCAGATGGCCGGGCGAGGGCCAGAGGGAGCATGCCTCGAGGAGGAGAGCAGAGACACCAGGAGATGTTCACCCCACAAGACGAGGAGTGGAGCTGAGAGCTGCGTGTGTGTGAACAGTTGCCTTCCCTGCTCTTCAAGGGCGACACCCTGTCCACAGTCTGTCCAGCTTCTCTTCTAATCCTGCTTTCCCCTTCTAGGGGCAGTGGGGAACAAGGAAGGGGAGCTTTAAGAGCCTCAGCCTGGGGCAAGGCCTAGCAAAGGAAGATCCTTTTCCTTGTCTGTCCCCTCTGCGCTTCCCAGCCCTTCAGCTGCTTCGTGCTCTGTGGTGCTTGTCCCCCTTGCCCCCTCCTTGGAACTGGGCCTTGGTGGTTCCCTGTCTGATGGGATCCCACTGGAGCTGCTGTGGAACGAGGCTGGATGGAGACTAGGTGTCTCCAGCACTGGAGAGCAGGCAGCTGCCCTTGCTTTGGGGGGGGTCAGGGCCAGTCATCTCCCCATATCTCCGTCCTTCCAGCTGGTTACAGAACTGTTAGTGGGAACTGGGACCCCAGGGGCTGGGCAGAGCTTGCTCTGTGCCTTCCCATCCTCTTCACCTGGGCACTGAACCCCCATAGCAAGGAAGCTCACACCCTCCCCATGTGCTTTATCTACAGCAAGCTTTGGGGGCTGCTGCCAGACTTTGTCCTGTGTGCCAGCCCCAAGAGAGGGGGATTAGGGTGTGAGTCTCCCTGCAGCCTCCTGTCAGAGAGAGGAAGCAGCACATAGTCTTCCTCCCTCCTGGCTGGGCTGGAGAGCTTGGTGGGGCAGGGGGGGCTTTCTCAGCTCTCCAGTGTCTTCTTGCAGTGGGGTTGGTGATGGACTGGGAGTCATGGAGAGGCTGGAGGGCTGCCCATCACCAGGGGCCATCACTGAGCTCTGCTCTGGGGGGGTTCAGCTGTGCCTTGCGCACCTTTGCCTGGCTCCCTGCGCGGGAAGGGGGCCCGCCACAGCCGCCTGATCACTGTGACACTAGAGCGGGGATCTGCAGGCACGGAGGGGACTGGCGGGTGGCACATCCCCATGGGACTTGTGACCGCAGGAGCCGCTTCCCATCCCTAAACTGGTTTTAAGAGGGCCTGATCCTAAAAGGAATAAGCTGTGCCCTGCATAGGCTTGCCAGAGGTAGACGGAGGCCTGGGCGAGATGGAGGTGAGTGGGGTGCTTTGCGCTCTTGGCTTGGGGGGCAGCAAAGGTGAGGTGTTGGAGCTGGGTGCAGCGAGTGGTAGAGGAGAGGGGGAAGCAAGGTCTTTATGCTGGGGTTTTGCTGTGTCTTACTTCCCTTTCTGGTCTCTTTTCAGGGTTTTGTATGGGGTTTTTCTTTGCAGATCTTGTTTGGTTGAACAGACATGTATATATTTTCAGTGCAAAATTCTGTAAATGGAAGAAAACAAACAAACAGATTGAAAACAAAACGCCCGGCGCGAACAGTCTGCTGTATTTATGGGAAATAAATAGTTCTTTCCTGACCCTGCCCCTGCCTTTTGACCGAAGGATTGCCTTTTCCCCTCACCTTCCCTGATTCCAGAGCAGCTGTTTACACGCTCTGAGGGGTCGTTTCCAGCTCGCATCCTGCAATACTTAAGTCACCTCCCAGTCACCCAAGGCTTTGCGACGATGGTTTCCCCACTCCCGTGACCAGGGAGAGGGGTTGGTGGAAGTCCCCCAGCTGCTCTCAATTCCTGTTTGAGAGCAGAGTCACTTCCAGGCTGCTCCGTCCCTAGGGAGTGGTGGTGGGCAGGGGTCAGTGCCCTGCATTCCATGGGGAGCAGGGCTTGAGCTCACTCCTGTGCCCCACATGAGTGTTTGTAGCTTCACCGCTGCCTGTAGCACCACTTCCTCCTCTTGCCCAGGGCAGTTTTATTGCAAGGGGGGAAAGAGGGGGGATCTGCTCTGACAAGCAGCAGCCTGGGGTTGGGAGCAGGTCTCTGCATGGGAGGAGGGAGACCAGAGCTTGGCCATCAGCTGATGTAGCCACCAAGGGTCTGGGGAGGCTTTTCTGCACCTCTGCAAGAGATGCTTTGAACCCCTTAGCCTTGAAGCCCTTCAGTGACCACGCTGCTTGTTGGGAGCACCCCCAGGGCTCATGGCTGGGGTATCAGCATGCTTGAGCCACAGGTTTAGAGCAACCTGGTGCTTCAGGCAGGGAACGGGGTGCTCCCTTTCCCCATCCCAGCTGCCAGCACTGCTTTGCTATGCACTCACTGAAGACTTTGCCCCCCACCATGGAGCAGAGCCCAGCAGCCCCCTAACTGTAGTCCTTCAGGCTTCGGGGCACAGGTGGAGTGGCCCTTCCGCCTCTTCTTCCTTTGCTGCTTGTCTCTGCCCACAAGCTGACCGCTTCCTCTCTGTGCTCATGTGCTCGTTCCTTTGCCACCGTTAACCCAGCCGAGAGCAAACTGCAGATGGAGGAAAGCCCCAGCTGCAGGTAGCCAGAAACAAGGCGAGGTTTGCATCTCTCAGAGCCAGGAGCAAAGGAGGCGGTGCTGGTGCGAAGGGGATGCTTCTAAACAAACGCAGAGCAGCTGAGCCCTGGAGCAGCTCTGCAGAGAGTGGGGCAGCACCCGAGCCTGGGAACGGGGAGTTTGTGGTTCCTGTGTGACTGTGTGCGGGTGCTGCTGCTCTGTGCTCAGCCCCGAGGAGCTCTGCCAGCGGTGGGAGAACAGCGAGGAAGGGGCCTCCCCAAGGCACAGGGTAACAGCTTTGTGGTTGCTCTAGAGAGCTTTGGTGATGGGAAGTGGGGCTGGGGGCGCAGAAGGGGCTGCAAGGGTGGCTTTGCTGCTCGTCCTCCTGCATTTGGCACAACAAGAGGGATATGTCACCGGGTAGAGCTGTAGCCATGAGCATGGACAGGTGCCCAAGGGGCAGGGTTTGGGTGACCAGGTAGGGCAGGGTGTACATCAGACACCCCATGTGCAATGCACAGCCAGCTGGCATGGACACGGGCTGATGGTGGGCAAGGCAAGAGCGGGAAAAACAGCAGCCGAGTTGAGACAGAGAGCAAGAAACAGAGCGTGGGCCCTTGCTCGGGCTTGGCAGCAGCATGTGCTTCTCCTGCCTTGTGACGTGTTTGCTGTAATAATATTTCCCCTTTAAGGCTGGGCTGAAGTTATTTATACTTGCGGGGTGGTGACAGGAACACGGAGTGGAGCAGGAGCCCTGAGCTGCTCTTACCTGCTCTGTGGCGCAGGGGCAGACGGAGGAGGAAGGAAGCTCAGGAGAGGGAGCAAGAGAAGGGAGTCCAAGAGAGGGGAAGAGAAAGCAGGCAGGGCATCCCCTGGGAGGGACAAGGGAGGGAGCAAGCCGGAGGAACAGAAACAGGGGGAACGAAGGAAGGAGAGGTCCTCAGGGAAAAGCAAGGAGAGAGCAGCTCTGGGGAGCTGAGGGGCCACCAGCGTCTGATGCCAAGCGTTGCTGAAGGGTGCTGAGCAGGTACAGCTGAGTGGAGCGGCTCTCGTGGTCCCCTCCCAGCCCTCAAGATGATGAAAAAGCAGTTCAACTGGATGCGGCAGCAGCTGTCCCATCCCAACATCACCGGCCGGTAAGGACTTCCACACTACCTGTACGGAGGGCTGGGGGGAAGCGGGATGTGGGTCCTACAGGGTTTGCACTGGGGCTGGACTGACCTTCCAGGGCAAGGGGAAGGGGGAATGACCCTGGTTTTAGAGCATCTTCAGTGTAAGCTGAGAGGCTTTGGCTTCCTGGTGCCTGTCAAGCAGTGGGAAGGCTGCATTGGTGCTGCTCAACAGTGATGTGATCCCCAAGACCAGCTACCTCTCCCAAGGCCCACAGATGCTGTATCCACCTGGAAACAGGCCTTTCCCGAGCTTGGCTTCCTCAGGATGTGAGGGCAACAGGGAACGACCTTACAGCTAAATGCCCTTGGCTGTGCAGTGACCAGGAGGGTGTTAGGAGCTGGGACCTGCATTCCCTGTTGTGCTTCCTGGCATGCCCTTTGAGGAGAGGATATGGGATCTTAGAGCTTCACACAAATCCCTCTGGCCCCATCCTACCTCTGCCTCTTCCTTATTTGTCTCTTTGGCTTTCCAAAACTCTCCCCTTGCAAAACCCAGAACTGAAATTACAGGGCTGGGCCCTCCCTTCCCAGCCCCCTCACTCCTTCTTTCCTACAGCCACCTCCACAGGTTCCCCAGCACTGGGAGGCTGAGCAGGACCAACCATGTCCCCTGCACCACTGCACTGGTCCTTCAGCCAGCCTCGTGGACTGGCCACAGGGAAGCAGCTTCTACATCCTGGTGGCTTCTTGCTCTTCTTGCATTTCCCGTAGGGGATCATGATCCTCTTTCCCATCCCTCCTTGCTCAAGATGTCTCATCTCCATGATAGATGCGCCTCCTTTTCATTAGTGCCAGGCAGGCAGGAGGTCTCGAGCAGCTTGTCCAGTCCAAGAGCAAGATGTTCACCCGCTGCAGAGCCTCTCCTTTGCAGGCTGCGGTCTCACATGATTTTTCTTGCCTTTAAACAAGCCACCCCCGTTTCCTGCAGCTCCACAGCCTCGTCCCCCATCAGCTCTGGCGGGTGGTAAAAAGAGAGAAACATGAACTGGGGAAAAAAGCAGCAGAGGGAAAGCAAACGGGGTTCCTGGGGTGCAGCGATGGCAGTGGGCCATGAAGTGAGGCTTCCTCCTCAAGAAGCATCAGGGAGGTTTGGTGGCGACGGCAGCTGGTGGGATTTGAGTTTGGTTTTGAGCAAAGTTTGCTGCAAACCAGAAATTTCCTGTGCCAGATTCAGTCCCAATACCTGCTGCAAAACCAAGCAGAAAGTTGGTTTCATGTAGGCGTTTCTGGAGGGACTGGTGTTGGTCTCAGGCCACAGCTTGATCACAAGGATATCCTTGTTCCGGCACTGGTGGCCCCACAGCCAGTGGCTACCATGGCCTGCAAAGATGTGTGCGGGCTCCAGCAGCACTTCCCTGGATTTGGCTCCAGGGGTAGAAGGTTTCACCATCAAACGTCTCACCTCTGCCACGGCCCCAGAGCCCCTGTCTCCATCTGGACATTTTCACTATGGTGCTCTGACCTGGAAGCCCTGTCTGATGGGGTGTCCACCAGCCAGCAAGGTTGGCTGCCTTGCCCTGTTCCTGCTGCATCCCCCTGGGTTCATTCTGCCCATAGCCTTGTGTATGATGGTCCAGGCCATAGCCAGTGTCTCCTGCTCCCAAAGAGAGGCAGGTGAAGGTCACCCCCATCTGCTGATGGCTCTTTCTGCTTCCTCGGCAGAGCCCAAGAAGCGACGGAGCTGCTGCCTGCGGATCTGCTGCAGGTGAGGCACGGCGGGGCCGGCAGGCATGTGCCTGCTTGTGCCTGGGTGTGGGACCTGCCCCACTCCTGCATGAGGTTTGTCCTGCCAGCACGTCCAAGTCATGGGGCTGGGATCTGCCCGTGTGCCACAGGGCAGCTCCAGGACCACGGCAGGCTCCTGCCACGGGAAAGGGCTTCCCCAGCTGCTCACAGAGGGATGAATCCTGACCAGGAGCTGCGCTCCCTTTTTGCTGGACCAAGGATGCTCTGTGCTACAGCAGGATGCTGTGTGGGCCACTCGGGCCAGAGCAGGGTGGTGGGGAGGAGAGAGCCTTGGGAAGCCCACTGTTGGCAAAAGGGCTTCCCCAGTCGCACCTTTCTGCCCTCAGATCGAGCAGAGGATCGAGCCAGCCAAGCGAGCAGCTCACAGCGTATCCAAGAGGCTCCAAGCCTGCCTGCAGGGGCAGTGCGGCTCCGAGATGGACAAGCGAGTGGTGAGTAGAGTCCTCCACCACAGCCTGCGCTTACCCCAGCGCTGGGGATGCTTGGGGAGAGCAGAGCAGGGCAACCCCCTCAACCACCACTCAAGACACTCCTGAAACAGAGACCATGTCTTTATGTTGAAAAACCCTCCAAAGCCCTTCCCAACCCCCTGTGAACCTCTGGCACCCACGGCGCCCTGCAGTGAGGAGCACCATAGCATGGCACCACAGTGGTGCCACCACATCCTCCTCAGTTTGAACCCAACACCATTCCCAGCGGGTGCTCAGCAGCCCTCATCTGGGAAGCAAACAGTGGAACCCCCAGCACTTTCCTTAGCCCCTCACTCATGATTTTGTGAGCTCCACTTTTCTCGGCAACCTGACAAGCCCCAGCCTGGCTTAATTATTCTTGGTGATTAAACTGCTTCATGCATTTGAAGCCATGGTGGGGTGGGCTGTGCTTGGTGAGTGTCACAGTCTTCTACATGGGTCTATTTGAGAGAAGGCTGGAGGTTTTCTAACCAACTATCAAGCTTTGGTGCATTGTTTAGCTAACTGGAACCTGGCTTTGGATGAAGGAACATCCAAAGGGCCCTTCCTCAGGCCCTAGGGCCAATGGGGCTGAATGGGCCAGGGGAAGATGTGGGGATCCAGTGAAAGGTTTGGCTACTTGCTCCCATGCCATGGTGGCATGCTTCATGGGGAGGGAGCTGCCACATGCCAGCTCACCATCCCTTTCCCAAATCCTTGTCTCTGTGCAGAAGAAGCTGCCATTGATGGCTCTATCCACAACAATGGCTGAGAGCTTCAAGGAACTGGACACAGAGTCCAGCCTTGGGTAAGTGCCAGTGGGAGAAAGTGCCAGGGGCGGCCCCAAAAGATGCTGTCAGTGCCATTGTTTTGACTCAGGGGCTCCCATGGGCAAGCAGAGCTGCCAAACCTTGTCCTCAGAGAAAATATTGGCATTGGAGTGGGAGAGGGGACAGCCAGCACCTTCAGCTTCCAACTGCAGAGGGAGCTGGGGGCTGGCTCAGTGTCCCACATGAGTACTGGTACGGAGGGGGTGTTGGGTCAGAGAGTGGCATGGTTCCAGCCCACAGTCTCTCCTATGCAGGAAAGCCCTGGAGATGGGCTGCTGCATACAGAGCTCGCTGGCCAAAATCCTGGCCGAGTTTGAGATCACCCTGGAGCGCGATGTCCTGCAGCCACTCAACAAGCTCAGTGAGGTAGTTCTGGATGCCCTCCTGGCTCTGTTCTCCCACCCCACCACCCCTTCCCACATCCCCAAGCCTTCCCCACTCATTCTGGGCCCTCTCTCCTCAGGAGGAGCTTCCCATCATCCTGAAGCGCAAGAAGACCCTCCAAAGGCTGATTTCTGACTGGAACACAATCAAGAGCAGGTATGGGGCACACTGTGGCCAGGAAGCTAGGGCATCCAGGCACCCAGGATGGGAGACAGAGGAAGATGACTGCTCTGGGGAGCAAATTTCCAAGTGCCATGCCAGGTTTCTTTGGAAGAGCAGCACAGCCATGGGTCATATCCACATCATGAGTCATGAAGGCTCATCTCAGGAATGGGGCTTGGGAACGGTCCTGCAGGGTGTTTCAGTCAGCCTTGCTGAATGCCCCCCAACTTAACCAGGTTGTACCCCTTTGTGCAGCACCATCTTCTGGGAGGTGCTGGCCTAGGAAAACCACTGCAGGGCAGTACCTGGACTTCCTGTCCTCCTCATGCTTCCCGTACCCCTTATGCACACGAATCCCACCCCATGTCCCTGGCACTGGGGCTGCGGGCGTGACTCTTCTCTCCCACCCCAAAGGCTGAACCAAGCTGCCAAGAGCTCCAGTAACAGTGCTGGCACTGGTGCTGGCCCGGGGGCGTCTTCTGCTGCCAACAAACTGGAGATCTTGAAGGAAGAGGAGGAGGAGTTGAAGAGGAAGGTGGAGCAGTGCAAGGTGAGAACGTCACTCGCTCTCCCCCGTGGGGCAGCTCCAGGGCTGCAGACCTGCTCCCCTCCACTGATTCCATCCAGAGTGACCCTATGCTGAGATGGATGCAGCAGCCGGTATGTCCTGCCCTCCGCAAGCAAACCAGTCCCTCAAGGAGCAGAAATAGGGAGATGCCCAAAGCCCAGGGGGAAGAAGAGGGGTTAAGGGTTCAAAGCACAAGCTACTGCAGAGAGGAGGCTTCAGGGGCTACAGCAGGGAGCTTATGGGGTCCCCTTGGGTTGGGAACCAGCCAAGCTGAGGTCTGTGCTGGACGGCAAGGGACTTTCACATCAATTTTATCCACTCCTGCCCCATTTCCCTGAAAAGCCCAGTGCCTTGTCTGGCAGAGCCCGTGGGCTCACCGGAGCTGGAGGTGCAGAGACCTTTTGTCCCTGAGACACTTGTGCCAGGACCCTGATTGTAGGGGAGGTCACTGCCACTATCCAAATGCAAGCAATGAGGGCAAGGAGAAATGCCCCCATGGTCCCAGCCTGCCCCCCCACTGCACCCAGAAACCCTGTGTGGATGACGCACACTGGACGAGAGGGTGTTGTGAAGGTGTCCCCTCTTCCTCAGGTGCCAGGGAGCGGGTGGAAGATCGCTCTTCTCTCTGTTTCCCTTCCCAGGATGAGTACATGGCTGACCTCTACCACTTCTCCACCAAAGAGGACAGCTATGCCAGCTACTTCATCAAAGTAAGTCCTCTCTCACACTCCTCCTCAGCGTGTGAATGTCTCCTGGGGTATGTCTGAGCCATGCCTTTTCCCCATCTGCACCAAGCCCTCCACCGAGTGCAAGGGACAGCCCCAGGCACCAGCAAATGCCTAAAGCCAGCCTTGCCTCACGCACTGCAGGTTAATGCCACCACTAGCACCAACTCGTCCTGATGACCCTCCCTCTCCAATTTGCCCTCTACCCATCTCTACAGACATGGTCCATGGACCCCAGGGGGGTTCCCCTTGCAGCTCCCCTTTGCTCTGCCTGCATGAGGGCGCAATTCCTGGCGGGGGGATGTCTCTGAGAGGGGTTGATTCCAAACAAAACACTGTTTGCCTGTCCCATGTCCGGCAGCTGCTGGAAATCCAAGCTCAGTACCACCGGCAGTCCCTGGGATCTCTGGACTCGGCTCTGGCAGAGCTGAAGGAAAGCCACAGCCAGACAGGTACCCACTGGCCAAGCCCTGGGGATGCAAGTGTGGCTTGTGAGGCTGGGAAAGGCATGTTTTCCCTCCCTGTGCCCGCTGCTGCCTCCTACATTGGGTTGGTGGGTTGGGGACCACAACATGGGGATGCTGCCTCTGCCTCCGCTCTCACTCAGAGCGAGATGTTACGGTGGCTGGATGCCAGATGGCCCCAGCAGCCACTGTCCCTCCTGACATTCCCCTCCCTCTTCCAGAGCCCTCCTTCGCTGCAGACACGCCGGTGGTGGGGTACTACGGTGTGCCCCTAGAGACACACCTCAAGAGCTTGGGCCGGGAGATCGCGCTGCCCATCGAAGCCTGTGTCATGATGCTGCTGGCCTCCGGCATGAGGGAGGAGGTAGGCAGCACTCCTGACCTCCCCCCACATTCCTTCCCTCCCAAAACGCAGCCCCCCACATCCCTTCCCTCTTCACCCCATCCACAGGGACTCTTCCGGCTGGCAGCGGGTGCCTCAGTGCTGAGGAAGCTGAAGAGCAGCTTGGCCAGTGGCTCCAACGCGCTGGAGGAGTTTTACTCAGACCCCCACGCCGTGGCCGGTGGGTGCTGGCGATGCGGTGCGGGGGGACATGACCGGGCAGTCCCCGCTGTCCCCCAGCGCCATCACCCCCGTTGTTCCCCCTCCTCTCTCAGGTGCACTGAAGTCCTACCTGCGGGAGCTGCCCCAGCCTTTGATGACCTTCGAGCTCTACAACGAATGGCTCCAAGTAGCCAGGTAGGTGCAGGCTTTGGGGCAGAAAAACCTGGCGGGGCTCAAATGAACCCAACTCACCCTGCTCCATCCCTCCCAGCACTCAGAGGAGGGCTGCTCGGCCCCATTTGCCATGTGGGGTGATACAGATGCAGTGCCTGGTCTGTCCCATGCTCAGCAGAAATCCAGGTAGCCCAAAATCTTGGAGAACAGCAATAAACATGGCAGGGGGAGGGGGAAGGCTGCAGCCTTTCTGATTTCAAGAACAGCATATTTCATGAAGATACTTGGCCTCAACAGTGTAAGCCCCATCTCACCAGCCCAACAGTGCCCAGTTTGGCCTCTTGCTTTTGGGACGGAAGGGGTGGTGGAGGAAGCACAGCAAAAAGCCAGGGAAAAGGGGAGAGCATCTTTCTGAAGGGATCAGCTCCATGCCAGTGAGCCCCATGGTCACTGTGAAATGACCACAAGCTGTGCTTGTATCATATGAAACCCTCTGAGGCTTTGGGGTGCAATCTTGTCCTCTGTGGATGCCTGCCTTAGCTGCCCAGTAAAGGCAGCAGCAGGGCATCTCTGTCCGCAGGGCCATGGCTTGCACAGGGTGGCTGACACTGACCTTCCCCTGCACACTGTCCCTCTCTGCCATAGGGAGCAGGCTGAGCCCTCCACTCCTCCTTCTCTCTTGCAGCTTAAAGGATGATGAGAGCCGCATACAGAGCCTGCGGGACACCTGCAGCCGCCTGCCCCACGACAGCTACAACAACCTGAGGTGTTTTGCAAGGACAGGGCTCCTTCAGCAATCACTGGGGCAGCTGTTCCTTCCCCAAACCCACACATACTGCCCGCTTGACCTTCTTCTACCCACAGGTATCTGATCAAGTTCTTAGCCAAGCTGGCCGAACACCAGGAGGTGAATAAAATGACCCCCAGCAACATTGCCATCGTGCTGGGCCCCAACCTGCTGTGGTCACAGCAGAGCACAGGGTAAGACCTGGTAAGCTTGGAGGGGTGGGAGGCAGCATCCCAGCCCCACCTGGGGTGCCCCGAGAGCAAACACCATGGGAAAGGCTGATCCGGCAGCCTTCAGGCTGGTCTAAAGCACCTCCATCCTCAAGTCCTGTCCCTTGTCCCCACAGTGCCCGTGTGGCACGTCCCTTCACCAAGCACATGTCCTCTTGGCCGCTCTGCAAAGTAGCAGAGGATGTGGCTGAGACTTGGAGAACCTGTGACATGGATGGCCTCCAACACCAAACCAGGGATTCCAGGACACGGAACAAGGCCCACCTACCATCCCCCTCAGCTGGGCTCTGCCCCCTCAGGAATGGTTAATGTCCTGAAATCCCTCTTCTGATGCCTCCCCCACCTCTGTCTCTCAGAGACCCCATGCAACTGGACTTGGCCTCGGTCTCCTCCATCCAGGTGGTCACTGTGATTGAAGCCCTCATCCAGAACGCGGATACCCTCTTCCCTGGAGGTAGGGCCAGGGCCTCACCTGGGGAGTGGCAGCCCAGGGTGAAGGGAAGAGGAATGGAAAAGGACATTTCTCCTTCCCCAGGGGGAGGGAAGCAGGGGGGCTGCACCAGTACCCTGCCATGGGGTCATTGGGGGAAGCTCTGGGCAGCAAGCACTTCCTCACAGGGTCTCCTCCTTTCTCTCCACCCAGAGGTAGATTTCAATGTCTCAAGCATGTTCACACCACCTGCAAACAGCAGACTTAGCAAGCCCACCCCAGTGGAAGAACTGACCCTGGATCTCCCTCCAGCCAGCACCCCCACTCTGCTGGATGGAGAGGCGTAAGTCTGGTGGGAGGTGGGGGCTGTCCCAGCTCTCCCCATGTCCTCCCCCATCCCACCCCATACCAGAGACCGTACCCTCACAGGTGGATGCGACCACCATGCCCAGCCAAAGCCTGACTTGCCCCTTTCTCTGCGCAGCACCTCGAGGGATCCTGAGCCCACGTCATCCCCAGCGGTGACCAGTCCGCCTCCTGAAGCTGCAGGGCCACCAGCTCCAACACTGACTGACGACACTGCACGCAAAGGTTAGGGTGCCCCAGGCGGCACAGTGCTTGGGAAATCACAGCCCGCAATGCCACCTTCTCTGCTTTGCCTTCATCCTGCATGGGACGGGGAAGTCCCTGCCACCAAATGAGAGGATAGGCCTCTGGCTGGGGCAGCATGGCCAGGATCCAGCCCCTCATTGTGTGCTCCAGCCCCAGATGAGGTGGGACTGTGGGATCAACATAGTAGGTCCTCCAGTGTCCAGTTTGAACACCCCCTGTAAGAGGTGTCAAAGCTCATAGCCTCTTGTGAAGAAAAGAGGGTGGATAAGGACCTCAAAAGCTGTTGTGCCCTTGGGTCTCCAGTATGGGAACTGGGCAAGGGGCAGTTTGTCTGCCGTTCTACCCACAGCTCCCGTGTACCCCACAGCAGGCACCACAGCTCCCTCTGTCCCGGGGAGAGACTCCAGCAGAGAAGACCCCATCCCACCGCAGCTTTCTTTGCAGGCAAGCGCCCGGCTCCAGCCCGACCCGTGACAGCTGCACCACCCGTGGCCCAGCCCCGCAGCACAGTCCCTGCCGTGGCAGCCTCCAAGCACGCAGCCAGCCCCAAAGCCCTGCCGCGACGGATGGTCGGGGTGCCCAGCCGAGCCCCGTCCGTCCCCCCGCCGCTCCCCCCACAGCCAGCACACCGCCACAGCCATGATGCCCCATCGCCAAGGCCTTTGGCCAGCGAGGCCGATGCAGCGATTACCATGGACTGTGCCCCAGGAACCATGGATGAGGGGCAGCCACTGCCTGCGGGAGGAAGGAGCCCCCTGTCCACATCGCCCATAGAGAACTGAGCAGCGAGGGGGCTAGGGAGATGGGGTGCAGTGCTCCCCAGGACCCAGCAGGCACTGTGGAAACACCGGTGTGGTCTGAGGGGTGGCGTGTCTCTCCAGTGCCTCATCTTGCACCCATCACCTCTCCTTGCTCTCCCATCTGCACTGCCTCCCTCCCCGCACCACCATGTCCCTGTGGGGCGCAGCCATCGCCGAGGGACCCAGGATGCCCCGATCGAAGGTGGGACACCCGCTCAGGTCCCCATGGGGACCGGGGGGGCAGGAGAGGGATGGCCAGGAGGCTCCGGCACAGCCTGCCGCTCTGGGGCTGGCACCGGGGGCAGGTTCGTCTGCAGGTGCACAGCACCCATCGCAGCCCCTTCTGCCCTATTTTGCCATAAAACGTGTTGCCTCAGGAACGCACAGACAGATATAGAGATATATATAAATATATATGTATATTTTGCAACGAAATTATTTAGCGAGCTGGTGTCACAGTCGCAGGCAGGTGTGAGCAGGGCTCAGCAGTGCGAGGTGCTGGAGGCTGTGCGCCTGCAGGCTGCAGCGGGGAGGAGGGAAGGGGAGGTCCCCGGGCACGTCAAGGCGGAGCAGGGCGCCCAGGTCTCTCAACCGGCCCACAGACACGACTAACGGCTAATGGCGGCTCCGCCGCCCTCACGCCCCGCCAGGCAGCAGGGTGCATTCTGCCGCCGCGCCATCCCCCAGGGGACGAGGTGGCTGAGGAGGGTGGCTTCAGCCAATCGGCAAGCGCGCTCCGGCTTTGTCCCGCCTCCCCACTGCCTCCCTCGGCAGCCGATAGGGCTACGCGGCTGTCACTTCGGGAACTGTCTCCCGCCGTCGGCCCCGCCCCTTCCCCTCGAGAGCGACAGGGCAGGGCGGCTGCCGCTCAGCGCGGTCCCCGCCTCCCATTGGTGGCGGTGGGCGGCCGGGGGGCAGTGATTGGCGGGTTGCCGCGGGCGGGGGCGGGGCAGGACGGGACGCGGCGGCCGGCCGGCGGGCCGGTGTCGGGTCGGTGGGTCAGCGGCGGTATGGCGAACTGCCGGCGGCTGAGTGGGCGCGGGGCTGCGGGAGGTGCTGGGCCCGGCGCAGGGGCTGCTCTTCGATTGCGACGGGCGTGCTGTGGGCGGGCGAGCGGCCGTGCCCCGGCGCCCCCGAGCTGCTGGAGCGGCTGCGGCGCAGTGGCAAGGCCGCCCTCTTCGTCAGCAACAACAGCCGCCGCTCCGTGGCCGAGCTGGAGCGGCGCTTCAGCCGCCTCGGCTTCCCGCCTGCGTCCGCGGCCGAGCACGTCTTCAGCTCCGCGCTCTGCTCCGCGCTCTTCCTCCGCCAAGCGCCTCCTCGGCGGCGGCGGCGTCGGGAGCGGGGACTCGGGCGGCCGCGTCTTCGTGCTGGGCGGCGAGGGGCTGCGCGGCGAGGTGCGCGACGCGGGCCTGCGCCTGGCGGGAGAGGGCGAGTCGGCGCCCGCCGAGCCGGTGCGGGCCGTCCTGGTGGGCTACGACGACCAGTTCACCTTCGCCAAGCTGGCGGAGGCCTGCGGCTACCTGCGCGACCCGCAGTGCCTCCTGGTGGCCACCGACCCCGAACCCCTGGCACCCGCTCAGCGACGGGCAGCGCACCCCCGGTGAGCCCGCGGCCCCCCGCTCCTTCCCCTGCTGCCCCCAGTGGTGCGGGGCTGGCCTGGGTTGGGGTTCACCGTCCCAGGCACGGGCGAGGCGGTTCTCTGAGCATCAGGATGCCCACATGTATCCCTATCAGCATCCCTGTCCCCTGGTGGGACCCTGGGTGCTGAGCTTTCCCGCAGGCCGCCGTTAGCCCGTGGCTACTTCTTTGTCTCCTCCTTCTTCTCTCCCAGGGACTGGCAGCCTCACAGGCCGCAGTGGAAACTGCTTCAGGCCGCAAGGCGCTGGTGGTGGGGAAACCAAACACGTACATTGTTTGATTGCATCGTGGAGCGTTTCGGCGTCGACCCATCCCGCACCCTCATGGTGGGAGACCGTCTGGAGACAGATATCCTCTTTGGCAAGAACTGCGGCCTCTCCACCATCCTCACCCTGACGGGTGTCTCCCGCCTGGAAGAGGCACAGGCCTACATGGCCAGTGACAGCGCCGCTGCCAAGGATATGGTGCCCAATTACTATGTGGACAGCATTGCAGACTTGACTACCAGGTCTGGAGAGTAGCAGTCTGTACATATGAGGGCAGAGGGGTCAGGTTCCCCATCCCAGATCTCCATCTGTTCCCATTTCTCTCTCACTGCCCTATTTCCCTCAATTCCTGGTTTCTTCACATTCCAGCGCCCTTCTTTGGGGGCAAAATGGTTAGGGTTAGCAGGAGGGAGCAGGGTTCAAGTTGACTCCTTTCTGCTGAGAGCTATCCGTGATGGACAGAGTCTTTCTCTTCATCATATGCCAGCTACCAGTGTCTCTGTGAGAAAGCTGGAGGCCTTGAGGCCGGGAGGGGGGTCACATCAATTGTGTCTGTGTGGCCTAACCCCTGCAGGGGTTAGGGACTGGCTGTCTTATTTTTCTCCTAGGTAAGCAGTGGTGGCCTTTTACTGCTGTCTCTTCACTCATAACTCTTGAGCTGCATCCTTGAGGTCCTTGTAGTAACCCCCTCCTTGCCAGGGATGTCACCCACCAGGTCTCCATTGGTGCCAGGGCATGCGGAAGGACTGTGCTGGAGCAATGAATGAGAGCATCTGTGCCTCCCACGAGTGAAAGGGAGCATTGCCACATCTCTTCTCTGCCCCGTTCCTTAAGAGATGTTTCCTCCACTATCCCCCTGCCCTAATTCAGTTAATAACTGTGCCAGTGTCTGTCTGAGGGACTATGGAAAGGGAAAAGACTGGTTGAGGGGTTTTTTTGTGCCAAACAGTGGGTGCACAGCGGGTCTGCAGTTATACCTTGTTTTCAAGCACCTTTTCTGAAGAGGCTTGTGAAGGAGAGAGGGCTCCTAGACCACAACAGCGCAGAAGTAGTGAACTGTCCCCAGTTCCCCCTCCTCAGTTGGATTTTGTTGTAATACAGTGAGAGAAAAGGGCTGATGGGGGTCTGTGCTGCAGCTGCTGGTGTGCAGGTGAGATGGTGGTGGTATTGTCACTGCTGTGGATGTGTCACAGCCTTCAAAACCATTCCCTGCTGCTTGTCTTTTTTTTTTTTAATTTATTTCTTGATCTTATTTATTAAACTTAATTATTGTTTGAATATTGTATTATTTGTATAAAGTATGCTGACTGGTTGCACCAAGGGGACAGGAGGCAGTGCCTTTGGGCCTCCCTTACTGTCCATGTCCCATGTTGATGTTCTTACACTCACCGTGTCTCTGTATATAATAAAGTGTGAGCGTGGGCTGGAAATGACTTGGGTTTTGTTTGCGGTCTCATCAGGGTGAAAATAGCTTCAGGTATCTTCAAGCCCTCGAAGATGAGGACATGGCAAGAGCTTTTCTCACTCAAGGGGGTGCTGCTGAGTAGGCAAGAGAGGGTGGACCATGTCTTGTGGACAGCGTCTTCGAGCTGCTGTTTGTTGCTGTCTCTCACTGGGGTCTAGAACTGGAGTGGAGGGTGGAGGTGGCTGGTGGGGCTATGGGGTAGGGCATGGGGTCTGGCCAGGCAAATTGGAGCAGTCAGTGGTGAGATCTCTGCCGCCCATTTCACAGCATTGGCTATTCCTTGCTGGGGAATGGTGAGTTCTTGTGCTGTGCCTCAAGTCTGCCCGCTGCTAGTCAGGAGGACCCCAATGATCCATGTGGCCCTGCACAGCAGTGTCCAGCTCTGCTAGAGCAGAGGTGAGGTGCCACCTCTGCCATGTAGCTTGCAGAAGGCTGGGAACTGTCCAGATCAGGTTTTGCTGTGGCCCTTCTCAAGTACATAAGCTTTGAGTGAAGGGGATGCGGGTGTCACTGTACCCCTGGAGGTGACCCTTACTGGGCTGTAGCTTGCCATCTCTTGTGTCCTCTCCCTGGGTTTGGCTGTGATCCCAGCAAGGAAGGAGAAAACAGCTTGGGTAAGAGCTTGAAATTGCTTGAATGTATTTTGCCTCCCTTTCTCATACGGAGCCAAATCCTCCCCTTTGTCTGTCAGACCCCTTTAACAGCTGTTGATGGTGACCAAGCATCACATCTCATGCTTAAGAGATTAGCTGTTCAGCTCAATAACCGATCTCGGTGTACATTAGTGCTGTGTCAGCTCACGTGGCAGAATTAGATGCAATTTACTGGCCCTAGGACATTTCCAGCTACTGAGAGTCTTCCCCCTTTCCCCAGTAACTTAGGAAACAGCCCTCTAAAACAAAAGCTGACCCAAAAAGCTCTTGGAAGACTGCCCTTCATCTTAATTAGTCCCTTCATGTGTATCTTTCTCTTTCTTCTGTCTGTCCTGTCTCAAATTAGACAACTGGAGCACTGGTACTCCCTTAATGAGTGTCTGACCAATACTTGCATCATCAGGCAGAGCCAGATTGAGACCTAATGTGTCTGCTAACTCTGGCTGCCTAACTAGAGATACGCAGACCCTGATCTATTTATCAGAGCTCTCAGTTCTTGTATCAGGCTGAAACTCAGAGCGCTGCTGTTGTGACTTGTGGCCACAGCTGGGAATGCTCAGGAAGGCTGCAAAATGCACAGGCTGCGTTGGTTCTGTGTGTGTAGAGAGCAGACAGCGCACAGCAAGAGCACCCCCTGGAGATTCCCCCTTTTTTCTAGGGTGCTTGAGGGTGAATGCTCCATCATTTCCAGCTCTCCCAGCCAGTAGACAGGAGGTTGGAGGCTGTGGTCTCCCAGGCTGGTACAGCAGAAACAGAAGGGAACACAGAAGCTAATTGGACTATTACAGCCTCTCCAATGTTCAGGCTCTCTCCAAAGAGACTTTGGAGTTCATCCTTTGGATCCCAAATGGTGAGCCAGCCAAGCAGGTTTTCTTTTTGACGTGGCTGCTGCTGAAAACAGAACTCAGCAGAGGCGATGCTGATCCCTCTCTCTTGTGAGCATGGGACTTCTCATCTGGTGCACCTCTCCCTGAGGGCTTTGCTATGAAGCAGAGGTGGTCTTGGAGCAGAAGGGGAATAGGCTTCACCTGGCCTTCCCTTGGTTCTTCATGTAGCTAAGGGCTCCAGGTAGAGATGACCTGTGTCCCGTAAATGCTTCCGCTCTCCAGCAATGGAAGCAGAGGGAGAAGTGCTGCCTCTAGCCATGGGCTGTTCTTGCTTTGAATGGGGATGAGAGCAGCACTGCAGGGATCCATCAGGTCTGCCAGGCTTTGGTTTTGGCGTGGCTTCCCTCTGCTATTGTTGCTCCTGCACGTAATGAAGGTGAGTGTGAGCAGATCTTATTAGAAAACTAGACTGGAAGGGTCCCTGAGGGACAGTGAGTTCTCCATCCAAGCCCTTCAGACATCCATTCAACCACTGACACTAAGACATCTGTGATCTTCATGGGGGTCAGGCCTTGGTTTCCTCTGGGGTGGGTCTGATGGGGTTGCAGAGCACATCTGTTGTTGATGCCTCCTGCCTGGGTAGGATGATTTCCTTGTTGTCTAAAGCAGTTTTTCTTCTTGGGTTGAGTGTTTCAAGGAAGCAGTGCAGTTGCCAGGGAGCGCAGGGCTGGGGAGATGGGAGCTGCAGCAGTACATGGGAGGGGGGAGCAGGAGGGAAGCCCAGCCTGGTGTAGCATAGGGAAGGGTGTTTATTTTTTCATGTTCAGAAAACCGCATTTTCCTTTCCTGCTGTGCAATAGAGACAACACCCAGGCGGGTGCCAGTCATTCCATTACCCCAGGAACCTCGCATCCTTCATCCATCTGTGAGCGCAGTTACTGTGGCAACCGCTGGCTGGATGATGTAAAGCAGCAACCTGCCGAGCATTGCTGGCTCTGGGTAAGGCCTGGGAGAGGCTAGGCATGCCTGTGTTCCCCTGGCTGGCAGACAAGCAATTTCATCTTGCTACCCAGACTCCAGCCATCCTTAGGTGGAAGAGGCAGAGAGGTGTGAGAATCTCCCTGGGCTCTTGGGAGCTTGGGGCAATGCGGAAAAGGGTTGGATGTATGCGTGTGCTTCTGTAAGAAACTATCCCTTGAGCCAGAATGGATCGAGATACACTGCTCTCACTGTGTGCAGCGTTCATGATTTGACAGCAGGTAACCTGGAAGCAGCCTGTGTGTGCTCCTCCATGGCCATCTGCTGCTTTCCTCTACCACTTCTGTGACCTCTGGCTAGACTGCTCTCGCAGCCTGACTTGTAGGACACTGAGGCTTTGGTAGCCTGATGTCCCTAGGTTTGAAATGTTCATCATGCTGCTATCTTCCAGGATATTAACAGGTGTTTCCCTATATTCCTCCTCAAGCATTCCACTTTCTTCCCTTTCACAGAATCACAGAGCGGTTGAGGTTAGAAGGGAGCTCTGGAGGTATCTGGTCCAGCCCCCCTGCTCAAGCAGTGTTCCTGCCCAGCAGCCCAGGACCATGTCCAGACAGCATTTGGCTATCTCCAAGGATGAAGATACACAACAATACAAACTCTCTGAGTAGCTGCACCAGTGTTCAGTCACCTCACAGTAAAAAAGTATTTCCTGATGTTCAGAGGGAGCCTCCTCTATTTCAGTTTGTGCCCATTGCCTCTGATCCTGTTGGCTGGGCACCACTGAAAAGATCCTGGCTCCATCTTCTTTGGCACCTCCCCTCAGATATTTTAATATACATTGACAGGTCCCGAAACCTTCTCTTATTCCAGGCTGAAACAGTCCCAGCTCTCAGCGTTTCCTCATAGAAGAGATGTTTCAGTCCCTTAATCATCTTTGTGATTCTTCCCTAGACTATTCCCTAGATTATTCCTTCCCAGGTGCAGGAACCTGCAGTTCTCTTCATGAATGCCATGAGGTTCCTGCCAGCCCATTTCTCCAGCCTGTCAAAGTCCTCTGGATGGCAGCACGACCCTCTGGTGTATCATCCACTCCTCAACAGTTTTGCGTCGTCAGCAAACTTGCCTGAGGATACACTCCGCCTCATCATCCAGATCATCAATGAAGATGCTAAAGAGGATCAGACCCAGTATTGACGCCCGGGATACACTAGTAGTTACTGGCCTCCAACTAGACTTTGCGCCATGATCACCATCACCTCAGCCCAGTTCTTCAGCCAGTTTTCCAGTCCCGCCCACTGTTTCCTCACCCAGCCCCATACTTCCATTGGCTTCTCTATGAGGATCTTACAGGAGGCAGTTTTCAGAGGCCTTACTGAAGCCAGGGTAGAAGGTGTCCACTGCTCCCCCCTCACCTACCAAGCCAGCCATTTCATCATAGTTTATTCAAATTGATCAAGCAACTGACACTTCAGGAAAACAACCAAATGGGCACCAAGATATTAATCCAGTGAGTAGATGCCTTTAATATGAGGGAACTAATGATCATCCTGGCTGGGAAGCTGTTAGTGCTTCAGCCACATTGACATGGTAAGAGAACTGGGAGGATCTGGAAGGCGTTGGGACTGGCAGGACAGAGGAGGTTTTTTTGCATGGGAAAGTGCCTCCAGAGCCAAGAGAGGATCATGATCCCAGTAACCTGCTCGATACTTGCCTAACCTGAAGTGGGGAGTCCCCCTTTGCCAAGGCAGGCGGCTCTGGGCGCCGCCCTGTCCCGCAGCAGGAGGTGGCGAGGAGCATGCAGCCTGCTCCTGCCTGCCCTGGGAAGCAGCCAGTGTTTGCTCTTTCCTCCAGCAGCGTGTGGGGCGAAGTCCCTCCTCTGCAGCACAGCTTCCCTCTCCTCACTCCTTACACCTCCACCCCGTAACATGGGTTTTCAGATACTCCTTTGCCATCCCCGTGCCATATCCCTTTCTTCCTTCCTTATTGTTGCCTCGTTTGCTCTACGGACTCTGAGCCCAACCACCTCACCAGGCAGCCCAGGAGACGTGCATGGCTATGGACATCCAGGAGCTGCCTCTGTGTTGGTGGACTCTTGTCTGCCTGGGAATTTTGTGTGGATAATGTATTGGAAGTACTCCTGGCAGACAAGCTATTTTGGCACTCTGTATAATCCCTGGGAGATACCGAACAGCTGAACCTGCTGAGAGCTATTAGAAGCCATTAAGAACTCCACCAACTTAGAGAGTTATCCCAGTCTTTGTAGCTCCACTATATCACCACAGCAAAGCACTGTTAGCTCCATAAGCCTTCAGCATGGAGACAAGGGAAACATGGTGCCAGAAACATTCCCAGATCACAGGGTAGCTGCCTGCAACGATCCAGGTTGTTCTGCCCTGTGATTTAGCCTGCTAGATGTGCAGCTCCAGCACCTAGCAGTTTCCATTCTGTAAACAGGATATTGCTGAGCACAGAGCTGCTCTCTTCACTTGTTACGGGTGAAACCTGCCCGTTTAATGGAGAATGTTGTTCATCACAGTGCCCAAAGCCCTGTGCCAGCCTTTCTGCTCACCAGCCCTTGCTGAACTTCTAGCCCAGCTCCCTCAGAAGCTGCACAGAAAGTGGTACCCCGTTAAAATTTGGGGCACAAGATTTGTTTCCCTACTTGACCTGTTTCAACTCAGATGCAGTTTTCTGTTTCCTTCAGGGGCACTCTGCTGTTGTACTACCACTGCCTGTGTGCAAGTAGTTTATCCCCACAGCATGGATGCCAGAGGAAATCGAGTCTTAGTGGGCTGTAGATTAGAGATTTCCCACCTGCCGGGATAACAATGATTATGGCCCTGACAGGGTGACCTTCCCTCACCAAACAGAGGTGTTCCTGACTTGGTATCCTTCTCTGGCCTAACTACCTGCTAACTAACTTTGAGCAGAGCCTAGGAGCAGTGTGGAGCAGTGCCAGTCCCTTGTTTGTGCCCTTGCAGAGTTTGGGAATGGAGGTGTGAAGAATGGCAATGTGCTCCCATTCAGCACTGCAGTACAACAAGGGGACCACGTGCCTGCCACAGCCTTGGTAACCTGGAGATTGACACGTCCCATGAGATGGGGTGGCCATACTCCTTCAGTGGAGAGCGTAGGCTGTGTCTAGGCTGAGCATCCCTATGCTCACTGCTTTGTAATCCACCACAGTCTCATTAGTTGCCTTCCCTTAATAATTTCAGGGGTGAAAGGACCTGTGTCATTGAGCAATTCCATACTGTGTTGGACTCCTATTTGGCCACAAACAGCTTTGAATGCCCTTGAGCCAATGTTGCTGGAAATCTACCTGTTGGTGCAGGTTTTTGAGCTGCTGCTTTTCAGTTACTTGTTTGGGCAGCCTGATGGTAAAGATGCTCTCGAGAGCTCTTTATAGAAGCGGGCACGCTTGTTCCCCAGGTCAATCCAGGGATGGAGGTGGCTGGTCATTGCAAGTAGCACATGGGCCTAGCTGGCACATCTTTTAAGTGGCAGGATCTGAGGCAGACCCCCTGGTGCTACTTGCTGATGCAATACAGAACTCTGCCATTCCTGCTTTAGGTGTGTTGTAAGCTTACCAGAACAGTGCCTCCAGCAGTGGGATACAAAACAGCAGCAGAAAAATCTGTCCCTGTATGAAGAGATACAACTCCCTGGAAAAGGACTCTGTGAGTTACTCTGGAACTTCTTCTGGCAGCAAACCTCCAAAACTCTCAGCAACATGGAGGCATCCTGCCCACTACCCATATTTCCTCCTCCTGCCCTAGCAATGTCCTGCAATGCAGAAGAGTAAGGCACCTACAAAGGATCATCCTTACCTGCTCCTTGTCTCTTGAACTTGGATGCTGTGCCAGGTGCAATAACTAAATTAGACATCTCTAATGTCTAATTAGACGTCTGTCTAGGGCTCTCATCCTCCCATCTCCCAGATTGTTGTTCTCAAGGCTGAAAATAAATCTAGAATAGGAGGCTTCTGCCTTGTGTTCCCATCATGCTGGCTGGAGTGAATTGACACCAGATTTTTCTTTCATTTCATAATATTCATATCAAATGTCCTCTTTCCTTGTTCCTTCCTATTGCAAGTACTGGGGGCTCCACTGCCTGTCAGGTCCTTACACAAACAGAGTGTGAGCTGTGCATTCCCACCACCATCCATCCCACCAAGATCAGCTTGGTGATACCAAGAGGCCTCAGTGCTATGCATGGTCAGAGATAAAAGTGCAACTGGGTAGAAAGAAGAGCAGTTGAAAGTGCTTTTCAGCAGACCACACTTTCTCTGTTGCCTGAGTCTCCCATCTGTCTGTCTGTCCCAGTAGGAGGGAATAAATGGGAAGTTTCACGTCAGAGTTGTTCCGTGGATCTGCAACCCCAACGTAAGCTGGTGCTGCAAAAAAAAATCTCGGTTATTTTCACATCAGTGTGATGCTCAGTGACACAAATGCTTTCGCCACAAGAGAGGAGTCTCTGCCAGGCAGGAGTGAACAGCTGAAGGTTGGAGAGTGGGATGGGATGGGATGGGATGGGATGGGATGGGATGGGGTGTCATCTCGACCGATGTGAGTCACAGAAGTATGGGTTGACAAATGGCAGCTGGCTGGGAGAAGAGTGTGAAGTCCTGCCCCTTCACACATTCAAAACCCACATTCCTCCGAGTTGTTGAACAAGTCCCATTCCCAAGAGCCGAAAAGCCAGATTTATAACCACAGACAATCTTGGCTGTTCTTTGGGCATCAGCTTCTTTGGCTGGCTGCTGCTGACACCACAGGGCCCCTAACTCCTGCTGGCACCCTGGGTGCAGCCAGCCACCCTGCGGGTGCAGCTCAATGCTCCAGAGCTGTTTCTCATCACAGCTCATCCTCGCTCTCCCCCCACAGCTCCGGTTGGCAGCAGCTCGGTCACACAAGTGTCTGCTCAAGAGAGCCTGGTTGCTGGTGAGCACAAGGCTGTGTCCTGGAAAGCAAGCAGCATGCCATGTGGCTGACAGCCCTGCAGTCTGCTTCCAAGTCACGGCTCCGTTTTGTGCACACTTAATCAGCTCCTTCTGTGCTGGACTGCACCGCGCTGTTGCTTGGCATCATCTGTCATGCTTCCAGTTGCTCTTAGCGGGACCATACCCTCCATCTACACCTTATAGTTTCAGTGCTATAGATGTATTGCTTTCTAGTCTGCACATCAGCCTCCCTTCAATAGCTGTCTTATGTGCTTCTTCATTGCCCCTTCATGAACACCAGACACCCTACTTGCTGCTTTACTCACTGCTCCATTGGCTGCACTGCTACAAGAATCAGATTTTCTGTGTTCCAGGCCAGCAGCACATTCCATTGCCTATGCAAGTCAAAGTGAAGGAGGACCTAACCTGTTCATGCACTCCTACAAAGCCCTTAGCATCAGTTTCAGGTGCCTAAATCTCTGTGAATCAGACGTGAGGCCTGCAGCAGCAGGATGGGGAAAAGGGCCATCCACAATGAGCCATCTGCAACCCCTTCCCAGGGGTTCATCAATCCCAAATCCATGTGCAGTGCCCATTTCCAGAGCCACATGGAGGGCAGTTACTGATCCAGGCTGGCTGAGCAGCACAGCCAGTCAGTGCCCCTTATCCTCTGGAGGTCTGCCTGGGCAGGGGGAAGGAGAGCACCTTGGACTGTGGTTGCACGATGCTGGGAAGCTGCACGTACACGCGCTTGCTGTTGTAACAGCAGCCCTCATCTTCAGCCCAGCTCATTTGCTGGTGCCCATCTGGTTTGCCCTCGAGGGGTGCTGTTTCAACAGGAGGAGGCCACAGACGGTCACGCCAGCAAGGTTGCCACCATGGTGTGCCCAGCCAGCCCAGCCTGGGGACAGCCATCAGACATGGCCAGCAGCAAAGTCAGGCTTGGCACGCCGGTGCAATGCAAAGAGGGAGCTGTCTGCTCCTCTACAGGCAGAGCTGAACACACCACTGGGCAAAGGCGTGCCGAGAGCTGGGGCCTGTCAGTGCTTGTCCTGGTTGCAGACAGAAGAGACCAGAAGAGTCCACCTGCAGCTTGTGTCACCTTGAGATGCTACCAGAAGTGGGAGCCACCTTTTGAGGTGCTGGGGAGAGACAGGGCTTCCTCCAGGCACCCAGCTCTGCTGTGATAATGGCTGGTGTGCCAGCATGCTGCAAACAGCCACTCGAAACTGCTCTGGGAGGTGATACCACACTGGGGAGGGTGCTGTGGTACCGAAAAGGAATGGTAAGAGAGCATCCTCCTCTCAGCTCGGTGGGGACAGGAGCAATGTAGTGTGGTGCATCCCCTGGGAAGGAGGTGCCTTGAGACATGTCAGGATACCCATTCTCATTTCCAAGGCACCACTTGCTCACCAACCATCCTGTCTCCCTATGGACAGGCCAGCTCTGACTCTCATGCCACACACGTAAGCCTGCGTTCCTATTAGCACTGCTGGTGCTGCTGGGGCCTAACCCATGGTGTTAAGAGCTGGGCGATTTTCCTTAATGGATGTCGTGGTGTTCCCAGAAGTGTGCGCACACAACTTGGAAGACTGAACAACGTTGCACTAAAAAAGAAATGAAGAATAGCAGTGCATTTCACGTTTCAGCCTCTTAGCGGGACCAGAGAGTATCTTGTCTTTAGAAACACGCCCAGAAAGTTAAAAATTAAACCACAAAATCTTGGCTGTGAACTGTACTGCATGTCCTGTTTTCCGCCTTCCCCTGGGATTCATCCTTCCCTGCCCACTGCATGTACCCGCACCCTGGCATAGTGCTGGGGCTCTGCAGGGCTGGGCTGAGACACCTTTCCCTGGGCACTTGGGACAGAGGGAGGCCCTGCAGACACACAGGGGTGTTGTTCTGTCTTGGGCAGACCCATGCCAGGCCAAAAAACCCAGAGCAGCAGCTTTTCTGAGCCATTTGCAAATGTCCCATGAGAAGGACAAGCACATGCCCAGCAAACTGGGTCACCCCATTCCCAGCAGCTCTTGTCCCTTCCCAGAGGGTGCTACTGGCGTGCTGTTTGCTTTTCCCAGAAAGCATCCCATTTGTTCCCCCTTAGGGAGTATCATTCTGAGTCAGTGGCCATCCTCCTGCCTGCAAGAGAGATGGCCAGCTCACAACATGGCCAAGCATCCTCACCCACTTCTGCTTCTGGGAATAGCAGCACAGAGCCCAGTGCCTCAGTTTCACTCTAAGAGGTAAAACCATCTGTACCCCACCTGAGCTAAGACATGCTGGACACAGCCTGACCCTTCTGTAGCAGGAGAGCAGAAGGTCTGGTTTGCTGAAGTGGAAACGGCAACTTGGTGGGGAGCTGGTCAGCATTCAGAGCCAGTCCTCGAGAGTGTCCCACCAGCTTTGGTCAGTCATGCTCTTCACTTAGGTTGCCTGTTTTCAAGAAGGCTGACCCAGGAGTTTCTGAGGCTGGTCTGACCCAAATCACAGCAACCCCGTGATCCCCATGGGTCGGTATGTATGTGAAGGGGTTAGGTTTCCTCCAGCAGGACTGCCTATTATTAGGCTGGAAGGAGGAGGGACGACAAGGTTTCATCCCCATCTTCCACTAAGCTTTTTCTCTAGGGCTAAATGACATTTCCCTTTGTCCCCTATTCCTGTATCCCAAAACACGGGGATACACTCCATCGCACAACATGGGGTGTGATGGCTTCTCAGCATTAGTCGTCCCTCTCTGAGGAGATAAAGTCTTTCTGCAAGCCATCTCCTTCACATGACAGCTAGCACCCTTATAAGCACAGCAGCCCACCTTCATCCCAAATCCCTTTATGTGCCCAAGAGGCCAGGGGAGCTTTGGGAGCAGATGGTCAGAGACACCTTGCAGCTGCTCCTCCAGCATCCCACAGCCCCACACAGCTGTATCCAGCCTAACCTGTATCCAGCTGTATCCAGCCTAAGTGGTTGCAGCAACCTGGCCTGCCTCTCCTCCTGGCCAACGGCCTGGCAACCCTGAGCCACCCTTTCCAACCCCATTGCATTGGGTGAAGCAGTGCAGCACAGATCCTGACCTTGCTCAGGCCAGACAGTACGTGGAGAGCTCAGGAGCAAGAGGTTTGCTGCTCCCAAAGGACAGAGTCCAGTCTGTTGGAAGCTCACATGGCTTCCCCTGGGTGGTCTTGGGAACTTAAGGAGTGTTCTTCAGGAAGCCTCAGCCTGATGGACACAGCGCAAAAAGAGATGATGGTTGATGTTCAGGGATTCCTCTAGCACAGCACCGTGCCCTGCCAGAGGGCTGCCCCAGACATCTCGAGATGAAAACCGCTGCTGGGCTTTCTGCTCCTCTCTCTCTGATTCAGCTCCAGGGCTGTGCTTGGAGAGTCTGAGCAGCAAGGACAGACACATTGGCCTTGGTAGTGCTCCTTGGAGGGTCCTGCCTGGACCCAGAGAGGTTAACCTGCTCCCTTGCCCTTAGGGGTCCCTTCAGGCAAGCAGTAATCCTGATAGAGAGGGAACAGGTAGCCTAGGACATGGCGAGGTGTTCTGGCACCAGGGTGAGTGGCTCAGCCCCATTGCCCAGCAAAAGATACTGTTGGCACTGGTGTGACAGGCTCCCAGTGCAGCCAGAGAGCAGGAGAAGATGGGAGCACAGGAGCAGTAGGAGATGAGTCCCCACCTCCTTCCCAAACGAACAAGGATGCTGCATGGCTCAGTCTAGGTTGTAGCAAGGCTCAGTAGCGAGTGTTTTAGCTGTGGTTTCCCTGCTGTGTGTGGAGTCCGTGCAGGGCTGGGGGAAGGATGAGAGAGGATAGTGATGAAGTGATGAAGAGTTTGAAGGAAGGCCAACTGAAGCTCCATGAGAAAAGAAGCAAGTAATAAAAACCTGGAGAAAAACAGTGCTCCGCGCCCAGCCGGGCCCACTCCTGGAGCTGCCAAAAAGGCATCCTTGGCTCAGAAGCAGGCAGTCATAAAGACAGGGAAAGACTTCACACGGAAGGAAGGTTCTACCTGTTGAGCAAGTTCAGGAGCACCTTCGCCCACCAGCTGGGAGTGTTGAGGATGGTGGGGAGGTGATGCAGACAGTCCTCCCACTGCAGCCTTCAGCACAGCACGAGGAGAGGGGAACAGCAGCCCTGTTTCCTCTATGGCATCCAAGCCAAGAGACTGGCTGGGCCATTTGGAGAGGGGACCAACCCCTAGGGAAAGCGGTCTGGGTGCCTGGAACGAGTGGGGTAACCTCGTCTCATCAGTGGGGAGCCAGCTAGGGAAGGCTGAGTGCCTTCACAGTACTGGGCAGGCTGTTTGTAGTTTTGGTCACTCTCCTTGGACTCAGACTATCACGGCTGGAGAAGTAGTCCTGTCCACTTGTAGGGCTGGCCTGCACCATCAGCCCTGATGGGTCCTTTTCCCAGCCACTGCTTTGCCTCCTGCACTGGTGCAGGTCCTCCTCGACTTGTTCAGCAGGTAAAACCTTCCCTGCCCACAAAGCTGAGCTGATATCCCCAGGGTAGCCAAATAAAGCACCGCATGGGGCAAGGCCCTGTTCTGCTCTCTGCTGTTTTCCCTTCCCTTTCCCCCAAATAAAGAGACCACCACAAAGAGAGACAAATGCCTTTGTTTCCAAAGTGGGATGGAGTGTCAGAATGGCATGTCTCCCTGCCTCTTGTCAGGGGTTAGATAAGCCCCCGAGGGCTGCGGGAAGCCCTGCCAGACAGCACAAGCCCTTGCTGACAGTGCTATTGTTAAGAAGGGGTGCATCTGGGGAGGGCTCCTGTTTCTCTTCAGGAAAGTCACGGCTGATGCCTGCTTGCCCAGGGAGCCTTCCCTCCCTGACAGCTTGTCCTGAACAGACACCAACTTGGCAGTCACCAAGGGGTGTGCAGGGAGGTCCCCACTCCTGGGCCTCTCCATGTGCCCCTGGGCTGGCAGGCACCCCATAGAGTGCCAAAACTGAGCTCTAAAGAAGTGGCCTCCTCTTGGGGCTGCTCAGCTCCAAGCTTCTACCACTCCAATCTAACATCTATGCCCAGCAAGCAAGCCCTTGGGTTGCTCCTTCCAGGAGCTCTCAGGTGGCAGAGCCAGGGAAACAAGCCCAGAATTCTCCCCCTGCCTGGGATGGGAGATGCCTTGACCAGAGCTTGGCTTAGGGCTGGGTCCTGCAAAGGGCCTGTCCTGCTCAGGCAAGTTTACACAACAGCAGACCCTGTAGCGACATTGCTTTTGCTCCAAGGTTACCTCCTTATCGTTGGCTTGACTTGAAGGCTACCCTCATATCCCCATCTTTGCTTTGAATGGGAGGAGGTGAGTTATATTTCAGTTTGAACCTGCCTGACTAAATTTAGCCAGTGCAGAGACGAGAAGAACTTCCCTGGTTTTCCCTGTTTGCTTTGGTGGAAATGGAAATCATGTGTCCCAGCTCTCATCTGCTCCTGGAGCAAATGCCTGGGGGCTGGTACCTCTCAGATGCCCAGGATTTCTGAAGCTAATCCTCCCTGCCCAAGCCTGTACAACTTAAGGCCATGAACAGCCATGAAGATGCCCTCCAGAGCCAGGGGCATAGGGGATACCACGTGAGCCATGTCAGTGTGATCTCCAAAACATCGTCAGCAGCCCAGGGTCTGGGGCAAGAGGGGAAGTCAGGCAGATTTAGTAATTCTGTTTGGTTACCATGATCGGTAGCTGGAGCCAAGAGCTGGAGCCAAAAGCTGGAGCCAAATGCCCCTCTGTCCAGGAGGGAGGTTTGCAGGGGTCCCACTTCGGCTTCTTGATGCTTCTGTCTCATCATGTCCACAAAGATGTGCCCACTGCCTCCCCCCATCCTCAGGCAGTGCTGTCTGCCGCCTTCTTCTGAGCTGCGCTCCCTTGCAGTCATTCACTTTGCTTTTGCCAAGAAAGAAGCTAAATGCCTTTATGCCTTTCCTGTCCGGGAAGTCTCAGGGATCAAGAGCCTCCCAGCAGTGCAGCAGCCTTTGGCCTCACGGTGTACCTGGGGAACCTGCTGGGGGCTGAACAGACAGCACAGCCCTGCCTTGTGATGCATGCCCCACAGACTGGCTACCTATGGGGTATGTCTTAAAATACCTGGCTGGCTGGTGGACTCTCCCTTCCCTTCTATGCTGGAAGAGAAGAGCAGGTTTCATGCTCGTGTGAGCAGCGCTTGCCACCAAATCACTGGTGCATGGATGCTGCAAGTGAACATCTATCCCCTTCCCCCCAGGCTCCTGCTTGTGAAGACGCTAAGCAGAAGCTGATATTATGTCTAATCAACACCATCTGTGACCCTACGCCATACAAAAATGTCTCTCAACCACTAGCCTGTGGGCCAAAAACGCTTCTTAAAATCATAGAATCATAGGATGGTTAGGGTTGGAAAGGACCTTCAGATCCTCAAAGCCGTCCCACAGAAGAACTCCCCCCAGCTCCCATGCACAAGGCCAGGCAGTCAGTTGGCATGTCAAGATCGACCCAGCCGATGTCAGGAGTTCGTCAGTGCTCAGCCTCAGTGGCTGTCATAACAAGATCAAGACTACAATGCCATAGAACAAAGCCACATTATTTGTTTTGGTGCTAAGTGGATTAGCATGCTTCGCTCCCTTCTCCCAAGCCACCCAGTTCTACTGGGATGTGAGCTGGTCCTTGGCTTTCTTCCAGACAAATGAGATGGTCCTTTGTTTGGGAAACACTGAGGAGCCCAACCCCAGAGCACTAGGCAGAAGAGAGGGAGATGATGTCTGTGTTGCCAGTGCTGGGGGAGTGTGAGCTTGTGCTCCTGATGAAATGGCCTATATTACCACCCCTCCAGGTGCTGTTGTGAACCTGCCCCAGCTCCAGGTCTGAAGGAGGGAACCAAGGAGATCCCAAGTGTGGGTCCTACTTTTTGCTGTGAGATGTGAGCAGTTGACACCTGAACTGAGTGCCCAAGGCTGGCTCTTCCCAAGCGCTGCAAGCAGGCAAAGCCCAGCTTTGAGGTCGGTGGAGTGCTTTCAGCACCTGCCCTCTTACTGGAGACATGACGATGGATGGACATGCTTGCTGGCAGGGGTAGACATGACTCTGCAGAGGGCTTCCTCAGAAAGATCCACTTGCAAAAAGAGCTATACAGGGATGTGCATGTGCCCACCAGCCCCAGAGGGTTCCAGGGCCCCTTGCAAGGGGGTGGGAACCAGCAGCGTTGCAGGGGATGACGCATCCCAGTGCTTTCCACTGCCTCCCAACTGAGATAGCATCGGAGAGGAGCGCCCTGCGCTTTCTCTCCCCAAATAGTACGAGCCTCAGGGAAAGGAGGGTACCAAGCCCTGCTGAAACACCCTCCTATTTCAGCAGCAGATCCCAGCAGATAACAGACAGTTTACTAGCAAGAGGTAATGGTTCCAGCAGGCTGTAGGGTGGCAGGTAGCAGCTGCCTAACAGGGCTCAGTACTGCCTAACTGTTTGGGGCACCAAGTGAGGGGCGGCACATGCTACCTAAACCCCCAAGGGAGTTTTGAGGGGCTTGGGAGTCCTTGGTCAAACAGTGGAGGAGAGTCCTGGCTGTGCTGGCTCTGAGGCCAGGAGGATGCATCGCTGTTGGGGAATGATGATCTGTGCCTCCCACAGGACCCCAAGGGAGGGCTGTGCATGTCTGCCCAAGGCAATCCCCTTTTCTCTAGCTCTTGTTGCCTGGCGGGGCCCCATTGCCCCTCAGAAAGGCCAAGTTGGCCTTTTGCCTGCCTTGGCTTCAGCTTGGCCATGCTGATGCTTTGTGGTCCCATGTGCTTTGGAATCCCTCCAAGCACGAGATGTGCCCCTACTGCTGGCTCGTGGGCTGCCTGCAGCAAAAGCATTTCCTAAAGCAGATGCAATGGCCCATGCAGGGTACATCTCGGTGAGAAAAACCTGATGTGCTCCAGGCTCCACGCTGGCCTCACATCCTGAGCAGCTCTGATGCTGTTTCTGCCCTGTGTGGAGACTAATATCACAGCCCACACCCTAGGTACCACTTTGCATGCACAAAGAAAAAGGGTGTTTTCAGGCTTCTTTGTCATCCCTGCCAGCAAAGCCTATTCAAGGCAACCCTTTTCTTCAGGATCATCATTCCACACTGGTTTTTACACACATCACTTGCTGAAAAATGGCATGTGGCTGAGTTTCGGTCTCAAGGGTGTTGCAGGAGAACGTGCCTGTATTCCACGAACATACTTCTCTTGAGCACTGTTTCTTGGAAGAGCTGAAACCAGCATCTGGGTTGCTGTAACATGTTCAAACACAGCATCCACTTATAGTCTGCATATTAAGTACAGCAAACAAACCTTTGCCCGGCGCATCTCAAAAGTCACTTTGACAGACAACAACCTGGGACAAGGAATTTGCCTCAGCAGGTCATTTCTAGGCTTGAAATAGGCTCAGTAAATAGCAGGTTTCTAAGGCACCGCAAGGACACCAGTTTGGGTATTACAGCAGTACAGAGCTGGTGGCCACAGTCAGCTGATTGCCTGCAGTTCTTCTGCTCCGGCACATCAGTGCCAAAACACCCGACCCTGCTGCACTGAGCTGCATTTCCTTGCCCTAGAACAGCCAGCATCAACCAGCAGCCCAAGAATACTCTTAGAACCATCTTTTAGCACAACTTTCCTTTCTCTCTTGCAGTGGTGGCACTGGGCTTATGTTGCAGCCCCCCTGGAAGTCATTAGCCAAAGTCCAGACAAGCAGTGGCAATGCTTTCCCCTCTATAGTCAGCATTTGCTGAACTCGTAGCTCTGCTTTCGAAACATGTCATTTCTTAAAGGTTAGGTCTGAAGCCTTGCCTGCAGTGCTCGCACAGCCTGAACAATGTATGCTGCACCATAACTGATTTTTCGCTTCTGTTTTGCTTTCTATTTCTCCAACTTGAATTATTTAAAGAAGATACGCCACCAGTCAGAAGTTGATTTACCATTTTCCTTAAATGAGAAAAGTACTATTGGTTTCAAACTGCGTGGCAGAGTTCTACGAGGCCCCTAATTGTACTTTGCCTGCAGGACAACTTAAGCCTTACTCCATTCACCTTCCAGCTCTGGTCTGCTGTCCTGCTCTCTCTCAGCAGCGATTGCCTGACCTGCTGAAAGGCTTTTCTTCACCCTTATTTGCAGCTCTTGGCAATACTCTACGTGCAGCAACCACCCAGTCCAGGCTGTGTCATTGAGAGCAACCTCTGTGTGTCAAAACCAAGAAGCATCAGGCTGCCCCTCCTTGATTCACCTTTGCTGTGCCACCCTGGGCCAAGTGCCCTTAAACTGAAGTGCAAATGGCCTGAAGCCATCCTGAGCAGCCGCTGCCTGGCTGGGATTACAGATCTGCTAACTCTGCTGCTCCAGCCTCACAGTCAGGATCCTTCATGTCCAAGTCAACTGAAGGCTTGGCACTTTCTTGCTGTGCTGTCAGTAATTCTAGCACCGTCAGGCAAGGAGTCTTCCTGCTATCACGCAGGCGAGGAGCCAACCTAGATCAGTAGGTGGCTTCTCGCTGTTGTTGCATGCTAGAACGGCACTTGAAAGGCTTGGGCCACCCATCTCCATGGACTGACACCCATGGAGGCCGATCCAAGCTGCCTGTGGCTCCCTCCTGCCCGCCCAGCCTGTCAGGATACCACCCCATCTGACAGACCAGGAGCACTCCCTTCCCCACCAAGCACTGCAAAGCTGTGCCCGTGGAGGGTTTAGACCCCAGAGCTGAGCTGGAGCCCAGTGTGAGCAGACAGAGGTGCAGGGGAGGAGGTGGGGACTATGGATTTGGGGAGCTCCCGGGGTACACTCTGAGGTGTGTCTAACACATCCCAGTGCTATTAGCATGAGCAGGAGTCATTCCCGCTTCCCCAAGCTGTAACTTCAGGCTCGCCCGGATAATTCACCTTGTCCAGGTACCCTTTGATAACATTTGCAGGATTATCTTCACTACTGGGGAACATATTTCCATACTGGTTTAATGAAAGCAGAGATTCTGGAGTCAGCAGGAGCTGGAGCCTCACAGTCGGCTTCTAATCCAGGAAATTGGATGTGGTTGGAAATGTTTCAGCAGGCGAAGCTTGGGGGATCCTGCTGTGGCTCATTCCTGATGTGAGGTTCTGTGTCCACGAGATAATAAATCTGAGTTTAGTGCACCTAATCCTGAATTTAAAATACCACAGCCCACATAACACGAAGTGGCTGAACAGGTACAAAGACGCTCTCCCAGCGGAAAGATGTTGCAAATCACTGAAGGAGTAATTGCAGCTGAAACTCTCTTTGCCAGCTGGAGAGCAACGTATACAGGTGGACTTTGGTCACGTAGTCCACGGGCTTTTCAACCAAGCCCTTTCCAAGGTCATGACTTGGGATGCCCCATCTATTGCTGCATCCCTCACAAGCAGACTTGGGGCAGATCTTCCCTCTTTCGCTTCAGACACTTGCCTGACTTGGCTATTTCTTTGGCAGCTGCCAAACCACCTTGGTTAGAGCCACCCAGCAGCTCAATTCACCCTCACAACCCGCACTAGCTAGACTCCAGCCCTCAGCATGCAGGACCAGTCTGGGTATGCTGAGCCATACTAGTGCCTATCAGCTAGACCAGAAGGCAGGCCCTAAATCAAAGCTACTCTCAGTGATGAAACTCACACTTTGCAATGATGTTTCCCCCTTCAGCCTAAGCTGAATTGCAGCTTGGAGGTTGGGAGGGGTGGGGATGTCCATGAGGAAAGCTGGGAGCTCAAGAAACTGCCATCTCATCATGGAGAGATCAGCAAAGGCTCTTTGGGTGTCAAGGAGAGTGCAGGAAGAAGGCTGAGGCCCTGGGAGGAGAGCTACAATGAAGATCATGGGCAACCCCAGCTACAGGTGGGGATGTCGAGTCCCTTCTACGGGAATGTCTGGTCACAGCCAGCGTTGGGGGCTGACCTCAGGCCTCAAAGGCAGCAGCAATTCTTTGAGGACTGGCTGGGATTTCTCACTGTACAAGGGCAATTTGCACTTTCCAACAAGGAGTGAGCAGACGGGGACATTGTGCAAGGAAAGGCTAGTGAGAGGGCAGCTCCCAGGAGCCAGCCTGTCTCTGAAGCACGGGCCACAGCAGAGGTGCCCGGGGTTGGGACCTGAGTGGGATGCATAACCCCTAGCATAGGACATGCTTGATGTGGTCTTTGCTGTGATTTCTGGCCTTGCACACATGTGCCGGCTGTGAATTTGCTCTGCCCCATCATGGCAGCAGGCTCTTATACACCCCCTTCTCCTGGCCCCATCCTGTCCAAGGACACACAATCCCAGTCTGGAGAAAGCAGGTGCAAACACCACCAGCCTCATCCTCATAACCAGAGATGAGACACTGCTGAAGTAATATCCCACAGACATTACTCCCTTCTCCACATTCGCAGCTGCCTCTGGCCACGAGTTTGTCATGGCCAAGGGCACTGTTTGCAGCAACAGCATCAGGTCCAGTCACTCCCTTTAGCTTGGGCAAAGATCTTTTGCTTTGCAAGGTACAATGCAGATCAGTGGATCTCCCTCTAATACAAAGTAAGGATTTGCAACGTGATGCAGGAGAGCTCTCCTGGTGAGGAATAGCCTGGCTGGAAAGGTAGAGAAGAGCCCTATCCAGCCACTGAGTTCTCACATAGTGAGATAAGCCCATGCCACCAAGGTCTGCTGTGATGTCCTCATCTTCCTCAGATCCATCCTTTACAAACCAGATGGGCTGATAACCTGCTGGCACATCCCCTAGCTGGCTGACCAGCCACACACCAATAAGAAATATGGTGACAGAAGGTGAGGACTGCGAGCTCTAGCCAGCTTGGTTCTGCCCTTCTCAACCCACAGTGGCTCTTCTTATACCACATTGCTCCTGCAAACAATGGGCAAGCACCTCTGCATCATCAATGTGCTGAAGCAGGTATCAGTGTAGCTGGGGACACCATCCCTGCCTGGTGTGCCATGAGGGTGAGCAGGGACCTTCCCTTCCCTGAGTTCAACCTTACCTTGTGAGGACGCTTATCCTGGACCTTTAGATTTTGCCATCTCATCACAGCAGCTCCAACCCAGAGATAGGAAGGGAGACGCGGCATTATAGCAATGGAGGTAGCCCATGGCCTACAGGCAATGGGACATGCCATGGCCCCCTTGCCCATGGTATTAGCCTGTCATGCTAATGCCATTTAATCCAAGGCTCCTTGAAAGCCATGAAGACACCTGGACTTCCATCAGAGAAAAACAGTCTGCCTGAGGTGGACTCAAGTCTGAAGGCTGAATTTCCTTAATGCGAACAGCCCTTCCAGCGTTCGCATCTGGGGTGGTATCCCCTCCCTCGTTATCCTTGACCTGGTCTCTAATCTTTGCAGCAGCATTTGGACAGGCATGACTCAAGGAGTGGGTGTCTGCTGAGGCTGGGTTACAGTGCCCAGCTGCCAGAAACACTGCAGGAAGCACAGAACTTACCCCATCCATCTTAAAAGTGGCATTCCCCATCTCCAGTTCCAAGTGAGCAAATATTTACACACTCTTCCCTTCCCCGTCCAACATTCTTTCAAGGGAACAAGAAGGGCCTCAAGGGCCTCCTAGCCCAGCCCCTGCAACCTGCTAGACCATGGCTCCAGCAGCAGCTTATCTCCTTGGAGATAAGGACCTTGGAGTCCTTTAAAGGGATTTGGTTTCACAAAACCTTAGATTTAAAAGGGATTGATTTAATTACACACACATCCTGAGCAGAGGAAAACTGTCTCTAGTTACCTTTTCTCTTGTTAGTATGAAGCACTTCTCGTTCCACAACACATGGAAGGGATCAGGCTCAAGGGCTGAACCCTGAGGCAGGTTTCCAAAGAGGGGAAAGACAGAGCAGCCATGGCAGAGCAGGAAAGCCCACTTTGGCCTTTACTCCAGCCCCTTGTGTTAGGGGGTGATCAGCAACCTGGCCAAAGGCTGGAGCCGGTCCATGCCCTCCCCAGCTCCAGCAGGCAGGAGGGTCTGCTGGCATTGATGGGAAATACCCAGGAGTGACAGCCTCTTGGGTTGTGCTTGACAGGGGTAAGATGGCTGGGGACTATCACATCCTCAGCAGCAGGGGAACTGATGGGCCTCATAGAAAGGGAAGAAGAAAGTGCTTCAGTGAGTTTCAGTTCTGGGCCCCTTAAGGAAATCACAGAGTGTCTTGTGATTTAGAGACAAATATGCAAGACAAGGAGAGCTTTAAGCCACAAGCTTGGCCTGCTGCCTGAATTTTTTCCCTCCTCTTTCAGCCTAATTACAGTTGAGCCATGTAGTAATTGGGTAACTTTTTCCAAAGGAATCCTTTCACCCAGAGTGAATCATGCTTGCCATAAAGAGAACATGGAGATGGATAAAAGACGTTATAAATCCTATGGCTTATTGTGATAGTTTTGCCCCCATCCCCTCGTTCCTTAGCCCCCGAGGTGTGTCCAGGGTAGGCGCAAGAGCCAGGCACTAAGCTTTCCTGGATAATTCCTCCCCAGCCTTCCAAGACAGCTTCCTTTTGGCTTGCTGTGCTCTACAGCCAATATGAACTGCACGGTTTTGTGGGCATCTAGGAGTTCTGCAGAATAAGGACTATTTCCCCTTCTCTGGTTCCTGTGCCCACAACAGCGGGTGGTAAGGGCTGGGTCAGCAGCCAGGCACAGCCTCTGGGGACAGCAAGGTGATCCTGGGTCCAGCTTCAGTCCTCTGCTCTTGGGGTTTCACCTGCACCACAAAGAGTTTCTATGTGCACAGCGCTATTTCTCCTGCTCCTGATTTAGCTGGAGCCGAAGAGCCCAGCCCTCCTCCCAGGCCCTTCCTGCCAAGTCTCAAATCCATCTGTCCGTTTTCTATGTGGGATAAAAGCCTTGGATAGTAAAACACTCATTGTAAAACTATTTTCCATTGGCTTCATGGCCACACACAGCTGGATCTCCTCCTGGAGCGGCCAGCAGCCTGCTTGGAAGGGTTGGGTTTAGCATCCTGGAGAGGAGCCTGGGTGAGGACAGGGAGGAGGCAGCTCTGCCTATTAGGTCCTCCTTCCCTCCCCTCAAAATGAAGCCCTCCCACCCTTTCCCCAGTGTGATTGGTGGCTGGGATGGAGAAGGGCTGGGACAACTCAGCTCTCCATCTATTTAAAGACAAGGGTGGGGCCCCTGCAGCAACTTGCCTGGGACTGTTGCACCTTGGTGGAGAGGAGCATTAGCCTGCAGAGCAGCATCATCATGTCTTGTGTGAGTAGAGGAAGGGATGAGGCAGCTTTGCTGGAGGTGGTGCTTTACAGACTGAGAATATGCTGCATTGGCTTGGTGTGACGGTACTTGTGCTATCCTCCTCAGCCCCTGTGTCAGAAGGTCTGCTAGAGCTGTGTGACTGCTGCATCCATTGCAGAGGGGTGGCTGCTATTTCTTGTTCTGCCAGACATGGTTCTTTTTCCCTGCAGGATCCTTTTAGGAGTAACATAGTGGGGTCCTTGCTAGGTTGTCTCCCAAGCTGGGGTAACCTGTTTTGCAGCAGCTTTGCTCCGGGGAAGCGGTTGCAGGAATGCTTATTGCTCTCTAAGCATCTTTTCTGGGCAGCCTTGCTGCTTGCTTCCTGGCCGAGGTTTTAATGAGTCATTGAATTGTTACTTTCCTTTCTTATAAAAATAATGTGCTATACAGAAGTGTCCTTCTGTGAGTGCCAAGGGCTGCCAGGTAGATGGTTGTGTCAGAAGAGCGATTGCACTTCTTTGATTAATTGATCTTTCATTAGACTGAAAGTGATTCACCAGGGAGTGTCCCAAGTGCAAACTTATTTATTAAAGTGGGATGGGGGAAAGATTCTTACTTGTATTGGGGTCTTGCCTCTGCTGAGATAGATAGAAAATGAGTACATGTGGGTTTACAGGGTATTTTAGTTCTCCTAGAGAGAAGGTGGGGAAAGGTATGCACATGGAGCAGGAGAATGCTCTTGCAAATGTTGAGCCTACAGAAAACACTCAAGCTCTTAAGAGCTGGAGAGCAAAGTATCTGAGCCCCTGGACATGGGCAAGGCTTGAAGTTCAAATCCAAGCTAGGGAAGGGAGTGGAGGCTCCATTCCTGTGCAGCTAGGCTTGTGTGGGATCGTGAGACCCACAAAGCACACAGGTGTGTTTGTGGAAGGGTGGGTGTGATGGGAGCTTGCAGGTACTTAGGCTTCACTGCTGTGAAATAGATATGTTGATGACAGCAGCAGGAGGAAGGTTGGGAAATCAGGCACATGTCTCTGGGATGTCACTGGTGCAGTGCCCTAGGGGAAGGGAGCTTTCCTGTCTCTCCGGTGGTCCAAAGCAATGCACTTGCAAGGCAGCAAGGAGAGCTGCCAAGTCAGAGCAAGTGAGCCAGCAGGTACTGAGCTAATGTCTCTGCATCCATGTTCCCCAGGGACCGGTGTGCACCAACTTGGGTCTCAAGCCTGGCCAGCGCCTCACTGTCAAGGGGAAAATTGCTCCAAGTGCCAAGAGGTAAGCTGTGCTGTCAAGGCACCACACTGACTTGTCTTCTGCTGGCTGGGGACAAAAGGAACCCCTCCCTTGGGTAGGAGAAGAGCAGCTTTGGAAGGGGTTAACACTACCAGTGCTTCACAGTGAGTCATTGCCTAATGCACTTTGCAGACGCACTCCACTGCCAAGGGGCTAAGCCAAAGCAGATGTGAAGCTCCAGCTGTGTGCACTGGCACTCACCATATCCTCTGTAGTGCAGGGTAAAGGAAACGGAAGCTTTGTCTAGCTGGTTTGGTTTGGTTGCATCTGCACAGCCACATCCTCTCCCTTGCACGAAGATGGCCCAGGAGTAGGAACACATTTACAGTGCCTTGCTTCACCCAGGCAGCTGAGAGGTCTTGGGTGCTCTGGCTCCATGGATGCTCTCAGCCACAGCTCCAGCTTATGGTGCAGATGAGAAGGCTGTATATTGCAGCAGAGGGTCTCGGGGTGTTGAAGCTTGCTTTCACCCTGTGGAGATGCTTCTTAGATGCTAGCAGGGAAGGAAGCATCCCTAAATGTGCAGGGACCAGGGTGGCTGAGGTCCCCAAGGAAGCCTCTGCAGCAGTCCCAGCCCTTGTGCAGATCTGTGGCTGGTGAGGCCCTTTGGAGGGTAAGGTGGAGCCTGAAGGTGCTGTACCAGCACTAGTGATGTTCCAGGAAACATGTCCCAGCTCTTCCCAGTGCCTTTGAAGCTCGTTAGCATCAGAGTGAAGCCTCCTGGGTGTTCTCTTGCCAAATAATGCCTCCTCTCTTCTCATCTGGGTAAGAGGCCTGGGGCCAAGGTGGACACTGGGCTGGGAAGCTGCTTCCTCCTGCTGCCATTGCAGATGCTTTGGGATGGCTAATGACATGATAATAATTACAGCTGCCTGCAGGATGGGGAGAAGGCAGCAGCTGCCAGGCAGGATGCAGTGCCAGCTAACTGTTTGGGCCTGAAAGGAAATTGTGGAAAGCAACTGTCTTCCTGGGAGCTGGTTTCGGTGCAGGATAACTCTCCGTTCAGGGCTCTAAGTGCTGAACCTTTCTCTCGTTAAAAGCTTCATGGAAACTAAGTGGTGTCTTTCCCAGGGATGGCACCGTGGGGCCTATCACCCCAGCAGAGGAGTATACCCCTTACTGTCACAGCACCATCTTCTTAGGGAAGTTGTGCAGTTTAGCAAAGGGTTTCTCTTTGGTTACCCTCAGCTGGGCTTGAAGCACCAGACCCAGAGATGTTCATGGCAATGACCAACATGCTACCACAGTATTGATTAAAACAGTATTGATGTCTTCTTTCTCTGCAGCTTTGTGATGAATCTGGGGAAGGATGCTTCCCACCTTGGGCTTCACTTCAACCCCCGTTTTGATGCTCATGGTGATGTGAACACCATTGTGTGCAACTCAAAGAAGGTGGAAGAGTGGGGTGCAGAGCACAGGGAGACTGTCTTCCCTTTCCAGAAGGGGGGCATAGCAGAGGTGAGGCCTGGGATGCACCCTCTGTATATGACATGGTGAAGGAAAGGTGTTCGGCACAGTGCACCCAACTGCAGGGACTCTGTTTAGGAGGTGGCTGGCTTCTCCTGCTTGGCCAGTGCCACCACCCAGGGCTTTGAGTGGTGGTGGAGGGTGGGGATCAAATGTGCAGGCTCCGTCTAGCTCAAAGGGATGTCACTATTGAACTGAGCAGGGAATAGGCATCTCTTGGGAGACCAGAATAACAGTCCTGCTGTTGAAGAGCAGGTTATGCTGCTGAGCATGTTCACCCTGCAAAGTGAAAGGTGGCACAGTAGCACTGTGGAGGGGAAAAGCTTCAGGGTGTCTTGGCAAAGACTTTCTTTGACTTTTCCATTTGTCTTGCAGATAACTTTCGGCATCAACCCAAATGATGTGACAGTCCACCTGCCAGGCCACCAGTTCACGTTTCCAAACCGGCTTGGTCTCTCTGTCTTTGACTATTTTGACACACAAGGGGACTTCACACTCCAGTCCCTCAGCTGGGAATAACTTTTCTCTGACACCTCCATCTCAAAGATACAGAAAATCAATCAATAAATAAGTTTTGGTCTACCCAGTCTCCATCTAATCTTTTTCATACTGCAAGTCCATGTGGGTTGGTTGCCTTGCTGGAGAGGTGGGGGAAGGAGGGTAGCCGACCATTGTGGGTGACATTGCACCAGCCTTGGCCCTTAAAGTCATGGATGGAAAGGAGGGTGAGGGTCAAAAGCCTAGCAAGGCAGAAGGTAAAAAGCCCAAGGAGAATCTGAGGGGGAAACATTGGGGGTAGGTGTGACTGAGAGGGAGAGTGGAAGGGTCCCCTAGACAAAGTCACTTGCTCTTGAGGTCTAGACTGACGCACTACCCTGCCTGAGTAAAATGGGTTTATTAACTCTCACTCCCTAAACTAAGCACCCCTGGCTAGTCTCAGCCAGCCTTGGGTTGCTGTGCTAGGTAAACCTAGGGGAGCAAAGTCTTCAACTGTACTAGCTTTGGCCTGCACCCATCCGTAGAAGTTTGTCCTACTCATGACACAGCTCTCCTATGTCTTCTTGGGACCTCTTGCTGCTGCCTGGAGCAGCAGTAGGAAAGGATGCCTCAATGTGGCAGAGCATGTAGTGGGCTCCTCATCCAAATCCTTCCAACAGCTGCGTAAGCACAAATGCTGATGTGGCACAGGAGGGTGGTAACCTGGGGAGGTCTGGTTTTATTCTACCCCATGTGCCTTGCCTGGTCCATCTGGAGCTGGGAGAGGTAGTAATGCCCAGCTGGGGTGTGGGATGCTGAGGATGCTTTTGTTACCCCTTCCTTCACTTGCATTAGCTCAAATGAGCCTGAGCACTTTTCAGTCTAAACTGAGGCTAACCTCTGAGGAGTCTGGAGATAATGAGGCATGTTTGATGTTGCAGCATCGTTCTCAATGGACTATGTGTCATTACCTAAGGTGTCAGCCAGCAGCTGCCTCTGGGGCTCTCCCAGTCTAATGCTACTTTGGCAGCAATGACTACTGCTGGTGGGCATAGGAAAAGTGGGAGCTGCTCTTTCCACAGTGCACAGCAGTTGGGATGGAAAGGCCCAATCTTTGGGTCCTTCCTTCCAGGCTTAGGCATGAGCAACATGAAGCACAAACAATTTGATGTCCTCCAAGGCCTCCCTGGAGGCCTGGCTGGGTGGATACCTCCCATTAAGCAGTTGCAGAGTAGCTGCAACACTGGGACTTGCTCCTATAGCAGCAGCACCTCCTGTTCTTGCTCCATATTTCATGAGGCTGTGCCAAGTCCTGTGTCTCAGGTACCCATGGCAGAGGAAGACTTGGCTGCTAGGGACTGGGGGGCTGTGGAGGAAGAGAGAGACAGGTTGGAGACAAGGGCTCAAGATGGGCTTTTAAGCTGGGAGGCAGAAATACAGGGGATATACAGCAACTTGAGGCTCTGCAGCTGGATCTCTCTTGAAGCCCCATGTTCCCCAAAGCCAGTCTGCTCTGGAAGGCGCTGGAACAGGTTGCCAAAAGAAGTGATAAATGCTCCATCCCTGGTAGTGTTCAAGGACAGGTTGGACAGAGCCTTGGGCGACATGGTCTAGAGTGAGGTGCCCCTGCTGATGGCAGGGGGGTTGGAACTAGATGATCTTAAGATTCTTTCCAAACCAAACCACTCTGTGATTCTATGATTCTATGATCACATCCTACTCTTTAGGTCTACATTTATAATAGTAAACACAACATCTAACATTGCCACCCTGTGCATAGGCATGGCTAGAGGACAGCATAGCTTGGATGCTCTTCTCATGGAGTTATGTGAATGAGGCCATTCTGGGGATAAGAAGAGGGTTTAGCCGTATGGGAATGACCCACGTTAGTCTAGATGGACTCATTGCAAAAGACGTGGCCCAGTTTATGCAGTGGTATTGATACAGTCTGGAGTTGGGGGTTTCCTCAACTATAGTAGGGACATGGTGCTGCTGAGGGCACCCCTGTGCGAGCTGTGATGATGGGCATACAGTGGAGCTCTCTCCTTACAGCTTCCTCTGCTGGGCTGAACTTGAGAGCTCATCAAATGTGCTGACATCCCCAGGCTGTACTTCAGGGCAATCTCACAATGTCTCTTAATTGCACTTGGAAGTCTTTTTTTAGCAAGACTCTTCAAAGGGATTTTTTTTTGTGGCAGGTGGGGGAAGAAAGCTGCGTGTGAGCTTTACCACAAGAGGATGAACCAAATTCAGGTCTCCTGCTAGCGTGGCTGCTCCTTGAAGTGACTCACTGGTCCTATGAAATCTGTGACTCACTGTTGTCCTGACTTTGTTATGGCTTGGCCTGTTGCTAGCAAGGAGGTGAGGGGTGGCGAGGGCTCCCCAGCTGTGTAATTTAGAGTATCGAGGCTGACTCCTCCCTTCCACCCACTTGCTGGCATGCGAGGGCTGAAGGACCCGAGGATGGAGCCAGGATCCCCAAGGCAAGCCTCCTCCTCCCCCCGAGCTGAGGACGGTGAGCAGCGTTGCAGAGAGTAAGGTGTGAAGGGGAACACAATGACAACAGAAGACACTGCATGCCAGCATGGAGGGTGATGCACTTTTATTTCTTAACTCAATCCCAGCCAAACACTGGGAGATGTTCCCAAGCTGGGGTGCTGCTCACCCCTTGCTCTCCACAACACGTCTCAACAACTCCCCCAAAATTGCATGCGAGAGAAGCACTCTTCATCAGGGACCGTAGCGATAGGACAAGGGGGAATGGTTTTAAACTAAAACCAGGGAAGTTCAGGTTAGATATAAGGAAGAAGTTCTTTACTGTGAGGGTGGTGAGGCCCAAAGAAGTGGTAAATGCTCCATCCCTGGCAGTGTTCAAGGCCAGGTTAGACAGAGCCTTGGGTGACATGGTCTGGTGTGAGGTGTTCCTGCCCATGGCAGGGGATTGGAACTAGATGATCTTAAGGTCCTTTCCAACTCAAACCAGTCTGTGATTCTATAATTCTATAAAGCTGGAGGGATGCTGTGGCCTCCCCCTGGCCCCTCCATGGCCCCTAGGATGGTGCTGGTGGCCGTGTCATGCCCACCCTGGGGCGCCGGTGGTAGCTGCCAGCGAGCAGGGTGTAGAGGAAGGGGTTGACGCAGCTATTGCTGTAGGCCAGGCAGGTGACCCCAAAGTTGAGATAGGCTTGTGTGGTGGGACCAATGCCCAGCCCCTCACCCCAATAGAGCCCAGCCAGCTGCCAGGCCCAGAAGGGGAGGAAGCAGGCCCAGTAGGCCACCACGATGGTGGAGATCCTGGAGAAGAGCTGCCGGGCAGGGGCCCTGCCGGCCACCGGCAGCCCCGGGCCCCATGCAGAGGAGCGGTATGCACGGGCCAGGCGGGTGTAGACGATGCCCAGCACCACGCCGGGTGCCAGGATGCTGGTGGTGAAGAGCACTGTCAGGTAGATCCGGAAGGCTGCCGGTGTCCAGGTGGGAATGCATATGCGCTTGTGGGGGCCGTCCCCCTCCCGCAGCTGGGTCATCACCATCATGGGAGCCGTAAGCAGGAGCGAGAGGAGCCAGAGGACGGCGCTGGCCAGCTTGCGGCAAGCGTTGCCGGCCTGCCTGGCCCGCAGCGGCCTGGCCACTGCCCAGTACCTCTCCAGGCTCATGGCGGTCAGGAGGAAGATGCTGGCGTGCATGGTGAGGAGGTCCAGGCTGAGCAAAAGCCTGCAGCCCACGTCCCCGAAGAACCAGTCATGGGCAAAGTAGGTGCAGACCACAAAGGGGATGGTGGAGAGGTACAGGAGATCAGCCAGGGCAAGGTTGATCACATAGACCCCCAAGGAGCCCGCTGAGTGGCCTGACACCCTGCCAGAGGCCACCAGCACGGTGTAGATGTTCCCCACCATCCCAGTGAGGCACATGATGAGCAGCACTGCACCCAGAGGCCCCGTGACCGGGCTGTCCCCTCCCAGGACACTACTGTCATCACCCACACCGCTGCTTTCCTCCAAGAAGCTGCCACCCTCAAGATCCTCTCCAGGTCTTGTGCTGATGAAGGAAGGGTCATAAGACATCTTTGGGTAGAGCAAGCAAGAGCAAAGTAGGCTGTCAGAGATCTGTTTCTTCCCCTGCCTTTCCCCCTTGCTATATGGGGCACGCCTAGCCTTGACAGGAAAGCAGCCGAGGGAAGGGAAGATATAGGGTACTCCAGAGAAGTCTATTCCTCACCTCCAGCCGCCCAGTCCATTTTGGTGATCTTGTCCATCACAAGCACTGTCTGATGGTTTCCCTTAACCATGAAAGAGCTGACAAAGGGACACTGCCCTCGCCTTCAAGACCAAGAGGTGCAAAATAACCTCTGCCAGCCGGGAGGAAATGTCTCCGTTCTTCACCAGCTCTTCATTTCTTGTTTCTCCAGTGTTCACTGGGCCCACAGAAACCAGCAGACTCGGTGGGCAAGCGGATTTCTCCTCCCAAGTCTGTATCCTCTCAGCTCAGACAGACTCTGGAGAGGTGGGCTCTGCCCCCCTAAACTAACCCCTGGGGAGTTGTCTTACCCACTGCACAGAGGAATGTGTCTGACTCAGAGCTTCACACACCGGTGTGAATGCAGCCCCAGACTCATACCAGACTTGGCTGCTAGCTGAGGAGCCCTACTGGCTGCCTCCTCTTTCTTGCATTCACGCTCTTTCTTCCCCCCTGTCTTCCTGCACCTTCTTCCTGGTCCTTTTTCCTTCTTATTCTTGTTTCCCTTTCTTTTTCCTATTTCCCCTTGCACTGCTGTCCTCATTTGAGGGAGGAGATAACTGAAAGACAAGACTTCCTAATGTGAGGAAGCATCACGCGGTGGCTTTAGAAGGGAAACCAGAGCCAAGGAGCTGCCACACTGCTCTGCTTGTCCCTTAGCCAAGCCAGGCTGTGAGGGCCTGTCTCCCACTCCCTTCCAAGGACATCAGGACCTCTAACGTACAGACAATGGATGTAGCCCGCAGTTTGCAAGCAAGCCCACCAGATGGCTGGACATCTCACATTTCCTATGACCTGGCCTTGTTCCTCCCTGCTGGGAGCCTGTTAGGTAGGCACCATCGCCTTCTAGCGGGGTATCGCTGCATGGCACCTATGCCCCCACATTTCTGCGCCCAATGCTTCCTGCTCTTTTTTCACCCACATTCCAGCCTCATTCATCTCAGGGAACACACACGGTGCTGCTTCTCACCTAGGACGTCGATGCTCCCAACAGATTCTGGTAGTTTCAGCACAGAGAGGGCTCCCCAGGGAACCAGAAGGGGACCATGACTTTGCCCATTTTGCTCTGATGGAAGGATCCAGAGTCCATATGCCCCGGGAAATGCAATGAATAACCACAGCTATTTGCTCTGCTTGTCTGTCCTTTCGTTTTTCCAAAAAACAACCTCATACCTTAGGAGTCAGCAGCTCAGCTAACTACTGTTAGCTTCCTAACTTCGTTTAGGAAATTAAAATAAATTACAGTGGGATTTTTAAACTCATTTCTTTAGGAGCTAATTAAAATACTGGTTGCCTCATTAATTCCAGTTAGCTCCCCTTAACACATGAGATGCTTGTTCTCACACTACTGGTGTAAAGCTGCAGACACATCAGATACTACAGTCATCAGAAGAACTCAGCTGGTCCTTCCAGCATGTGAAACAGCTCTGCCAGGAGAGCTTTAAGAGATGATCTTTAAGATATGAAGGTTGATTTAGTGGTTAGGGCTAACTGTTACTAGAAGGATATGAACATACAGACTTCCCTGTTACACTACTGCATAGAAATGTATGTATATGTGATATACAATACGAACATATGTATTGCATAGGGCAGAATGAAAATGCCAGGCCTTTGACACGGAGAATGGGGGAATCTGTGTATTACTGTCTTTGGACATTGACCCCCAGTTCTACTAAAAACAACAGAGAGTCTGAACTCTGTATCAGACATGCCATAAGCTTCTCTCTGCCGGACCCAACCTCTCTCCATTGGTTTGACTAGAGACTCAAATTTGACAGCTGAACTTCAGTGGCATAAATATCCCTCACAGTATCTTGCCTAGGGCAGTATTCCACCTCCCATCACTTTTTGTTACCTGCACACACACACACATTATCCACATACACATATGTATACCCACATACTGTTTCTGAGCATTACTCTTCTCTGTAGCGAAGGAAGGTCTGAAGAAGCTTTCAAACTCATACATGGCAGGATGAAAGAGGCTTCACATCTGGCTGTTAGATTACACCTTTTTAGTGACCTTTCTCAACTACAGCTCTGATCAAATATGTACATGTTTCACATCTCTGTCACCAGCAGAGAAGCCATTTCTTGTAAAGGAACAGGCCCTCCTAGTCCAGAAGCCCCTGCAACTCACTGGGGTTTAGCTCCAACCAGGCAACTGTTTTCTTAAGGTATGTGGTTGCCTGCAGTTTCATGCAGGAGTGATCCCAGGTCCCAAGTCCAACATAGCAAGTGCCAAGTTTTCAAGGCCCAACTGACAGGCAAAGCCTGTCAGTGTCCAGTCAGATCACAGCAATTTAACAGTGACCGGTTGCACTGAGGATTCAGACTCTCAAAGTCTTGCACTTGAAAGGAAGCAGCTTAATCGGGTGCTCAAAAGTAAGTGGACTGTCTAGGGGGAAAAAAGTGCTTCAAAGGGTGCTTCAGGAGCACTGTGTTTCTCTGATGTCGATCTCCTCTTCTCTCCTGACAGCCCACCAACAGTACCAGGTAGAGTCAAGTCATAGCAGGTTCCTGCATGGCTTCCTAGGATTTAAACTTGAAGTAGGCTTCAACTGTAGTGAAGGAAAAAGGTGGTGCATTAGGGCAATACCCTAAACTGGAGTGGCAGGAGGGGAGGGAAGCAGCATCCAGGCACTTACTTGCAAATTCTTGTGGTGTCATGGCCTGGTTGATGACACTAGTGAAGGCTGCGATCCAGTCCAGCTGGTCAGTCTCTGTCTCACAGGTAAAGAGGTATTCCCGGTCAGGGGTGACGATGGTGAGGCCATAGTGCCAAGAGAAGTTGCCCTGTGTCCCTGAAGGCAATCCCTTCTGGACACTATATCCATTCTCTCTGCTGCCCACGAAGACCTCACCCTTAGCAAATGCATCCTGCACATCAGGAAGGAAAAGGAGAGGTTTATGGAATCCCAGAAGAACCAGGGAATAATAGCAGTGCACCTAAGGACAGGAGGAGAGTGGGTGAGGACCAGGGACGGTGGTCAGGGGTGGTCAGAGAATTCAGAGAAGCAGGGAGGCGATGCTCAAAGGCAGCAGCAGAAAGGAAAATTTAAGAGCACAGATCTAGAGAGGTCTGAGAAAGGAAACGCTGCTCCATGTCATCCCCCATGTCACTCTCCTCCCCATCACCATTTTTATACTGCTGCCCTCCCTGTTCCCATTGTTCACAGGCAGTGAAACAAGTATAGAAAGCGTGCAATGAACTAAGTGGGATGGAAAGGGGAAGACCTAGGGCCCATTCACAGCAGCTGGGGAATCTGCAAGCCTGCCTTACTGCAGAGCAAAGACTATGACCCTGCCCTCAGCACTGCCGCCTGCAGCTGCCAGAGGTCAGATCTCCCGCTCACCAAAGGGTCCTTGAAGTACATGAGCCTGCGGTGATCCAGCGTGAACCAGCGCTTCTTAAAAGCCTCTCTCTGCTGTGAAGAGAAGAGGTGACATATGTAAGCGGACAGTGCCCTCTGCTGCGAGCAGTGCGAATGGATACCCAAAATTCATCCCAACCGCTTGAACCAAGCCCCTGCCTTAAAAGCAACCTCCTCCTCACCCTTTCTGAGCTGAGAGTGGGGATCAGTATCGGGTTTTTCAGTCCCAACTGCTATCCCCAACTCTTGGACTTCTGTGAAGAACCCCAGAGTTCAGACAGGAGAAATCTAGACGCTAAATACCTGTAAGGTCACGCACACACAGACACATGCAGGGAGATCTGTTGTTCTGGGAGAAAGCAGGGACTCTGGCTTCATCTACTTTCACATGTGTCCTTCCCCTTCCTTTTATTGTCCCCTCCCTTGGTGCACACACACTGTTCCCACGGGTGTCTAAAGAGTCAGGGGGGAATGGGGAAACAGCAGGAGAAAAACATTGAAGTAGGGAAGGTCAGCGGCTCTCTGGCAGGTCCCTGTTAGATTTTTTCCCCACAGCAGCTCACCTTGGGACCAGTCTTCTCCATGTACCCCTCTTTCAGGAAGTTTCTTGTCAGACGATTTTTTACCTGACAGAAAGGCAAGAGTAACATTCACTTAGCCACCTCTCTTTGTACCTTGTGTTCTAACAGTAACTAATGGGCTCTTGAATCACATCACCGAGTTCCAGCAGGAGACTCAGCACTGCACTCTAGTGCTGCCTTACCTCATTATCACTGGCAATGGGAAATGCTACCTTCAGATAATGGAACTGCACAGAGCGAATGGCATTGAACCAGTCCACTACCTCCTGAGAATGGAAAAGGACAGGAGAGAAAGCTTAAGCAGAGCAACAGTTAAGCCATCTAAGTTCACTTGCTACACCCAACCCTATGTTAACTACAAACACAGCCAGCTCTCCCTTGCCAGCACCTACACCATCTCCCTCACACACAAACAGCCAGCACTGCTGCGCCATTCCCCACATCCACAGGCAGCAGCATGTCTGCACATCTTCTACGGAAGCTCCTTCCACACAAACCAACTCAGTTTGAGCTCCTGCCCTGCTCTCTGCAGCAAAACTCTCTCACAGACACAGAGCTAGAGCCCCCATCCTGTTACCTACAGCAACACACACCCCCCATCCTACCCATGCTTCAGACTATTTAATACCTGCAGCTTTGAGATGCCTGATGCTAAAACCAAATACCTTTCCACTTTCATGGTAGACAAATATATTCCGGGTCTTGTTGTCTTTGAGATAGGTGATCTGCAGGCCATTGGGGTTCCCAATCTTCACTGGCTGGAACGTGGCATTGATGACATCTATTTTAATATTGATTTTGGGTTCTTTGGCCTGAAAACAGAATGGCATTGGTCATGCATAAGCAATACTAGCGGGAAAGAGATTTCGTGGGGTAAGAGAGGGTCAGTGGGTCTTGAAGGTAGTAACTGCCCCCGCCCAACAAAACTGTTGTAGCACACACTCCCTTCACCATGTGCTGTGCTTAAGCTCAAAAAGTGGACACACAGAGCCCATTTTACATTTGACCTGTGCCTACTCCGGAACTGCCAATAGCACGCTGGGAGAGCATCTGACTTTACAGCTGAGCCAATCTAAAGGCTAACTGACCTCAAAAGGAAAGAGCCCACCCCTAGAATCACACAAACAGAATGGTTTGTGTTAGAAGGGACATTGAAGACCATTTAGTCCAACTCCCCTGCAACGAGCAGGGTCATTTTCAACTAGACCAGGCTGCTCAGAGTTCTGTCCAACCCGACCTTGTATGCTTCCAGGGATGGGGTATCTACCACCTCTCTGGGAAACCTGTTCCAATGTTTCACCACCCTCATTGTAAAAATTCTTTTTCTTACACCCAGCCTGAATCTCCCCTCTTGTAGTTTAAAACTACCACCCCTTGTCCTATCACTACAGGCCCTGCTAAAAAGATGTCCCTGCCTTTCCTATAAGCCCCTTTTTAAGTACTGAAAAGCCACAATAAGGTCTCCCCAGAGCCTTCTCTTCTCCAGGATGAACAACCCAAACTGTCTCAGCCTGTTTTCACAGCAGAGGTACTCCAGCCCTCTGATCATTTTTATGGACCTTCTCTGGACCCACTCTCACAGGTCCATGTCTTTCCTGTACTGAGGGCTCTAGAGCTGGATGCAGTTCTCCAGGTGGGGACTCACAAGAGCAGAGGGGCAGGATCACCTCCCTTGACCTGCTGGCCACACTTCTTTTGGTGCAGCCTAGGATACAGTTGGTTTCTGGGCTGCAAGTGCATATTGCCAGCTCACGTCCAGCTTTTCATCCACCAGTACCCCCACGTCCTTCTCCACAGGGCTGCCCTCAATCCCTTCTTCCCCTAGCTGGCATTGATACCAGGGGTTGCCCTGACCCAGGTGCAGGACCTTGCATTTGGCCTTGAAGAACCTCATGAGGTTCACATGGGCCCACTTTTTGAGCTTGTTTAGGTCCCTCTGGATGGCATCTCCTGCTTCTCCCCTACCCCAAGCCATTCCCTCCCTTGTGACAGCATATTAGCACTTGCTCCCTTCATTTCAGGGAGATGAATGAACACAAAAGTAGCCCACCTCAAAACAAACCAAACAAGCTTTTGCCAACTTGGCTCACAGTGGAGTGAGGCTGGTTCTAGGGATGATGCAGGATTATACAGCCAGGCAAATGCATAGGGGTGAAGTGAAAGATCAACCCTTTTATTAGCAATGAGGGAAAGGTGCAGGGAAGCACAAAGGGAGAGCATGGGGAAAGGTCACCCTGACAGGAGGAAGGAGACCCTTCTCCTCAGTGACATGTTTCGTTTGTCATCCCTGGCCTGGGATGAGCAAGACAACCTCAGAAACATGCATATGAAACAGAAACCTCTCTGTGCCCCCACTGCCCTGAGTGGAGTATGCACTGCGTTGGGAGTTGACCACCATACTCACATCCTGCTTCGTGAAATACTTCAGACATCCCTCTCTCTCAGACAAGAGGAACTTGCGGGGTAGGAACTGCCCGTTGTCTCGACCTCGCTTCCAGAGGATGCCTTCCTTCACCCCTAGGAGCAGAAAGGCCACTTTTAAAAGCATCCTCTCACAGGCATGGTAGGCATCAGAGAGCTGCATGCACCCTGGGGTCCCAGCCACATCTCTGGGATAAAGCACATAGAATCATAGAATGATCTGGATTGGAAAGGACTTTAAAGATCATGTAGTTCCAACCCCCTGCCACGGGCAGGGACACCTTCCACTAGACCAGGTTGGTCCAAGCCCCGTCCAACCTGGCCTTGAACACTGCCAGGGAAGGGGCAGCCACAGCTTCTCTGGGCACCCTGTGCCAGCGCCTCAGCACCCTCACAGGGAAGAATTTCTTCCTAATACCTAATCTAAATCTTCCCTCTGTCAGTTTAAAACAATTCTCCCTTGTCCTAACACTATATGTCCTTGTAAGATGTCCCTCCAGATTTCTTGTAGGCCCCCTTTAGGTACTGGAAGGCTGCTATGAGGTCTCCCCGGAGCCTTCTTTTCTCCAGAACAAGCCAAACTGTCTCAGCCTGTCTCCATAGGAGAGGTGCTCCAGCCTTCTGATCATCTTCATGGCCCTCCTCTGGACTCACTCAACCAGGTCCACATCCTTCTTGCATTGGGGGTCTCAGAGCTGAACACAGCATGAACATGATGAACTATTGCTAAGAACATCTGGAAAGGTGAGGCCTCACCTCTGACTTACAGCTGAAGATGGTGGTTGTTTCTGGATTTGCAACCCAGAAAAACAGTCAGCAAAAGACATTCCCAGATACTTCCCACCTCCTAGTCTGGCTCCCACTACTGTCTCTAACAGCATGAGAGCCACTTCCCCTGTGAACATGAGCCCTGGACCACGTAGACCCTGGTGTAGGACCAGAACTCTTCCCACTTGACTCTTCCCACAGGCCCTTGGGCTCCAGCACCTTGTGTCACAGCACTGGCAGTGACATTTCAAAGACAACTGCCATGGCTGGAGGGGGTGGTTTGCAGCAGGACAGAAATTCCTTGCTGCAGAGATCCGGCTCCAACAGAACACAAAATGCCTTTGAAAAAGCATGGAAGCAACCCATGGCAGCGCCAACCTACACTGGCCACAATTTAACCCCCCCCTCCAAAAAAACAATGCCCTATAAATACCAGATGGGTTCTCAGGCGTACTTGTGGAATTTGCAACACTGACCCTATAAGCTTTCATCTCATGGTGCTCAAAAGCTTCTAGCAAAGGCAATAGGCAGGATATTTTGATGCTGTGCTCTGCTCTTACCATCAGAATATGGCAGCTGTTTTCCTGGCTCCGTGAACTCTCTGCGTTCATATTTGGCCCGTATCCACTGTTCTCTCAGCACTCTAGGGAGAGAGGTGACAGGTAGTTCAGAAATACTAGAGGAACCCAGAACTGCCATTCCCCCTTGTCTTCTATGCAGCAACTTACTGGCAGTCATTGTAGGTTGGCTGGTAATAGTAAATAGGGATGTGAGCTTCATATATGGCTTTAGTCACAGCATTCCCATGCTTGGCCAGAAACTGCAGAATTAGACAGAGAATTAGTGCCTTCCCTTTGACACTGACTAATGTTGGGCATTTTTCTTTCCTGACCCACTACGGGGCTAGATGCACATCAAGCTCGAATGGAGCATTCTCCTTCTCCTGCATTGCGACATCCCAGTAACGGCTGGCTCCATAAAGGTGGATCTCAAAGGTCTTGTCTACTCTTAGAAGTTACATTGATTGCACCTGAATCAACAGAATGCCATAAATGTCACTTCCATGGGGCTGGGTGCACAAACATTCAGTGGATTTGCTGCCATGCCCCCATCTCTGGGGACACTGCATTCAACAGCTCAGCAATGCCGTCTGGGGGACATTCCAAATCTCTTTGCCCCTCTACAAAGAGCAGCAAGATACAGATTATTTTCTTTGGATCTCCAGAAAATTTTTTCAGCCTCCTGAAGATTAATGGGTTAAGAGGGGTGTAACAGGGAGAAGTCAAGTTCCCACAAATGCCATTTTTCTCAAGAGATCACATTATATCTGGAATCTCTTCTTGGAGCATGAAATTGCCCAAAATTTTCCCCTTGGACTGCTGAAACCAAGAGGAGACATTGAGGCTGGATGGTTCTGGTGAGTGGGAAATGAGTAATCTGGAGCAACAAAGACCCTGAACCTTGGCAAAACATATTGCAAGAGCTCTGCATTTGCCATAAAGTAACAGGACATGGGGAGACACACAAGGCAAATGCATCCTGCCTCTCCCAGTGGGCTATGGCGAGTTACCCCTGCATGAGTATCCAGAGCATGAGTAGCAAAGGGATGTATTAAATCAGATTAAATCTTCAACTCTGTGTGGCCAAAGGGCTACTTTCCCAGGACAGTCAATGTATGACCTAAACCCAACCCACCTCTTGTACCAGTGCGGATAAAGATCTCACCTGCACCTGAGCATCATCCCAGTAGTCCATCTTCAGGGATTTGACTTTGCTGATGCTAGGGATGTTGCGGTGAATTCCTGAACAGCTGAGGCATATAAAAACACCCAGAGTAGAGGATGCCCAGTCAGGATCTGAGGGTATAAAAAAGGGTATGACTAGAAGCGGTAAAATCCCCTGGGATGTATACCTCAACTGAGAACGTAGTCCTGAGAAACAGAGAGCTGGGAGACCACAGTTTCATCTGAATCAATTAATTAACACCCAACGTATATATGCTGGTTAGGAAAAAGCACAGCTATTACAGCCCCTCATTCCTCCCCGCTTCAACCACTTCATCTGAATCTCTAACCTGTCCCTTGAAAAACTTAAAGTGCTCTGCAAATTCCCTTTGCATAAAGAGTCACCCACGATGAAAATGAAACCACACTCCAGGAGTTTAGTGTAACACAGCAAACCCACAACAGTATTTAGTTCCAGAAGTGGAAAGCAGCCTTGAATCCAAAATTTTCCTGGAAGAATTTAAGAAGGTGAAATGATACTAATTAGCCCAATCTTAATTTAGCTTGGATGGTACACTCCATGTGTCCCTTTTGGGAAGAGTATGATGAGTGTTTTTAGCAGCGCCTGTAAGACCTCAAACTGGGTACCCTTTGAAGAGAGCAAGCCCTTCAGGAAAAGAAATCTCCAAGGCGCCTGTAGCAGGTTGTCAGCTCAGAGCTGAGTCACAGAGGAGACAATGCCCTCCCGAATCACACCTTTGTGGAACAGTTAGGATTTCACTGCGAGCTTTCCTGTCAGGTCCTGACTGGGCGTGACCTTGATTTGTGTTGGAGATCTGACATGACTACAGCCCACGGTGCTGCAGCTACACAGGCCCTGCTCACCAGGCACTGCCACACCCCCGTCCTTCTTCCCACCGGCGCTGTGGCAGCATCTCCTTCCTCCTCCCTTGCCAACTCACCTCCAGGGAGAAGCAGCAACTATGCAGAGCAATGCTTCTCTTTTTCCTCCACCCCACGCTCCTGTGCAATCCAGCATCAAAGAGCTGTTAGAGACCAGCCCCAGCTTCCAACTCTTCCTCCAGCAGCCCTTGGGGACTCACCTGGCTTCCCACAGTCTGCACATAAAGAGTTTTCTGCTCTTCTCCACACCTCCCTCAGGGCCTTCACGCTGCGCTCGTGTCCTCCAGCCATCATGTCCCAGTGTTATCCCTCCAGGCAGGGAATGGCAAGGCCAGGAGGGCAGCCTGCACCCTCTGCACTTGCAGGCCAACAACCCAAGGGAGAAAGAGCCACCGGAGAGACAGCAGCTCTGGCAGACAGCGGGAAAAGGGGAAGGCAGGAGAAGCCGTAAGGTTAATGGTAGGAGCGTGGAGGCCTGAAGGGCGCACCTGAGCCGGCTGAGCACAGGCAGGGGCAAAGAGGCTGAAGTGCACCCAGGCTGTGGGTGAGGAGGAGGAGGAGACCTGCCCCTTGGGCGTGGAGGGAAGTGCAGCAATTAACCACAGAACTGGTTTTTCCGCATTTCTGCTGGTGAACGGACAGGCCAGGAAGAGAGCGCAGCAGCATGCAAGTTGATAAAAGGCAAGGCGGCTGCAGACAGCAGCCGCCAGCGCTGTCAGCTCTTGTGACAGGGCTCATCATCCTCTGTGAGCTGGGGGGGTGGCTTTGGCTGGCCTTGCAGTGCTTCAGGAGCTTGACCAAAGTCCGCTGGCCACCACACAGGCATTACACCCATTCTTAAGGCAAGGACTGGAGGGCAAGAAAGGCTCAAGAGTACAGCCAAAGTCACTGAAGCTAGCAACCAAGAACATGGCAGTGCTGATGCCCCCTCCATCTCCAGCTAGTGCCTCTATCACTGCAGAAACCAAGGCTGTTGAGCCAGATCCTGCATCTGGGAGAGTCAGCGTAACAGCCAAGGCCCAGTCCTGCAATTGCCTTCATGGGCTGAGACACGCAGCCACTAAAACCAAACGACAATGGCTTGAAATAAACTCTTGGACCTTTACTGAAGAAATGCAGACGTTAAATACTGGGAAGAACAACGTTTATTAAAGCGATGGAGATGTGCAATACTCAGAGCAGTGGAACACGTCTCAGGGTGAGATCGGCACAAGGCAGTGCCGCAAAAGCCTTTTGCTGGGAGGGAGCTGAAGAGGAGAGGTAGCTGGAGGCACCCAAACCTGAAGGAACCCCACATCCACACCAGGGATGGGAACAGACACCTGCGAGGTGGCTTCTCTCTCCCACCCCAGCCTGGGGGGAGAACATACAGCTATGAGCAGGCGAGGCACATAAGTCCCACACACCAGTGGGACAAGAGGACCCGATGCTGGCCCCACTCTGCTCCTTCAAGCTGAGCGAGCCTCCCGCTGGGGCCCTCATGAAGTCGCCATCCCCTCAGCACCCTCCTCCCGCCACGACATGGCGAGCGGGGCGGGACGGTGCCGCCCCTCACGGCGGAAGGGGCGGGCGGCAGCGTGGTGGCGGCAGCGTGGTACCGCCATGGGCCGCAAGAAGAAGAAGAAGAAGGGTACGGGCGGCCGTGAGGGCCGGCTGGTGGTGACTTTTGACGAGGAGAGGCGGAGGTGAGGCCGGGCGGGGTGGATGCGTGTGTGTGTTGGAGACGTGTGTAGGGGGGTATCTCCCCGTGAAGGGATCGCTAAACGCCGGGTGGTTCGGTGTTGCCGGCGGCAGGGAGTACCTGACCGGCTTCCACAAGCGGAAGGTGGAGCGGAGGAAGGCGGCGCTGGACGAGATCAAGCGGAAGCTGAAGGAGGAGCAGAGGAAGCTGAAGGAGGAGGTATCCCTGCGAACACCCCCGGGCCCGCCGTAGGTGAAGGGTGTCCCCCTCCCGCCATGGCGGGCGGGCGGGTCTGGGGCGGAGGGCTGGCGGCTGCAGCGGTGCCGCACTGACCTGTTTCAATCCCCCCTCAGCGGCACCAGGAGTACCTGAAGATGCTGAGCGAGAGGGAGGAGGCGCTCGGTAGGTGCTGGGCCCTCGGTGGTGGGGGGTGGGTACCCGCGGTCCGGCACCCTTGGCTGGGTGATGAGAGCGGGAGCGCTCGCACGTTGTCTCGCAGCATCAACGCCTTGCTCCTCACATGTTCCCCCTGGGCAGCGATCTGAGTAGTGACCCCTGCAGCCCTCTGGCCCTGGTGGGACAGGAGGTTAGAGGGTGTGCAGAAAGGAGCAAGCAAGAAGGCGTTTCCAGGGTGCTACCAGGCCCTATGGTGGGAGAAGTTTGTCCTTTATGCTTGTAGTGCTGGTGTTCCAGCCCTTCCATCCCTTTCACCCTGCATGAAAATGCTTGGTCTGCCCTCTCAGCATGGCACTGCAGGGACAAGCAAATGTATCTTGCGGAAGATGGCGCGCTTTGCAGTGCGGGATTTTATGTCTCCCCAGATGAGGCTGATGAACTGGAGCACTTGGTGACATCGCGCACGGAGTCTGTGAACATCGACCACCCAAACCACATTGTAACAGTGACCACCATCAGTGACCTGGACCTCTCAGGGGCACGCCAGCTGGGACTGACCACCCCTGGGGTAAAGCCTCTTGCTGCCTCACTGGTTATATCAGCTGTAAATGTTCTTGGGGCTGGCTAGGTAGGGCTGGTACTCCCTGATTATGGCCAAGGACTTGAAGCTGGCTGGAAGCAGGGATGAAAAGGGAAACTCATAACTTCCAAGTTTTTCCACAACTTATGTTGGGCCTCTAAAGTAGAAGGAATGTCCTATGTGAACAGCTCATTCCAAACCTCCCTGGACTCCTTTGCTAGTGCCAGCTGAGCTTGTGTAAGTGAAAGGTGTCATAGGGCTGGAGGTGAGAATGTAGTATTTTAAAAGCCAATACAATGTGAGCAGCAAGATTTTAGGCTTTACTGCATGGCTGTCTTCTACCTCTTTCATGTGTCCTGTCCAGGAAAAATTGCTATTAGCATGAGCAGCTCCTGTGCTTGGACCACAAATAAGAAAACCATTCATTTCTGGATGTTGTTGCTTTTATTTCCAAAACATATTGTAACTGAGATCTCGTATTTGTTCCAGAAAGGCTTTCAGGCACTGGTTCATTTGATCATTTTGATCTTCCTGACTGAGCTCTTTGGGGAAGTGCCTGTGTTAACCTTTTGCATTTGTGAGGGCATCTTATAATCTAAAAATCCACTTAAAGATGCTTTGATAGTAATTTAAAAAAAAAGCGGAAACCTTCAGTTCATAGTTTAGACTCCAACTGCATGGCCAGTAAGATCATGCTGAAGTTTTGGGATCTTAGGGTGGATTACTGCAGGACTTCTCGCTGATTGTCCCTTTGCAAAGGGCTGTGATAAGAAACCTTGAGGTTTGGACAGCAAGGGATGTGGAGAATTAAACAAACAAATTTCACCTGTGATTAGATGGTTTACAAAACAGGATGAAACCAAGAAGGCAGCAGAAACACCAGCATCACAGAAGTGCCTGGTTTAATGTGTCTATAGGGATTATTTTCTTTTTGCTTCCTTTTTAAGGGCAAGAGTGATGGATCAGAAGAAGAGAAAGGGGAAGAAGTGGTGAACAAGCCTGTAAGAGCAATGCCCAAGAAGTCCAGAGACCCCTTCCTGTCTGAAAAGTACGTATAAAGCTAGGCTCTGCAAGCTGCTCAGGAGGCTCTTTCCATCGCGCGTCAGCGGTGTGGTTGCAGGAGGGGGGATGCTGTGCTGCTGGGTGCCGGTGGGCAGGAGCCAGCAGAGGGCACTGGCAGAGCACAAGCCTGTCTCGGACGCTCCATTCCACTCACATTGAGCCCTGGTGACAGCAGCAGCAGCAGGAGGAGGATGCAGAGCAGGGCGGGCTTTGTCCTGAAGTGTTTACCTAGCCCTTCCTCTTGGCAGTTATTGCAGGGAAGGGTGTATGGCAGGGTGCAGAATTTGTCTCTAGGATTGAAGGTCAAAAGACCCTAAAGCTTAAAGCTTTGGCATTCTCCGCGTTTTTCAGTGTCCAGGATTTACAACTACTTCAGGAATGCAGAGAATGACTTAACTCTGTGGTGGCTGGGCAGCTCACTGCTCAGAAAATTCATTGTGGTTGTTACTGCACATGTAGACTTGCAGGTTTCATGCCCTGCCAGGATGGTGCCCAGCACAGTAGAGTTCTTCTGGAGCTCACCATGGCTAACGTCTATTCCTACTGGGCCACACAGGGGTCTCCTGCTTTTGTTGTGGTGTCACCTTGCTCCTGCAGACTTTGGTCCCCAAACATTTCTCTCTTCATGCCTTGCACAGGATCTCTGCTCTTACTGCCACACTGCACATGCACAGCCGGAAAAAGACAAAAGGAAAGAGACTCCAACGTGGTCAAGGCCCACGCAAGAAAATCCAGAAATCCAGCTCCGGGCGGACCACTAAGACTCAGCGGCGGAGGCTGACGGGCAAAATGGGCCGTGATCAAGATTAATGGAGGAATTCGTGCTCAGCCCAGCAGCTGGCACAGTGCTCCACATCTGGCCGGCTGCTCTTTGGGACCCCTTCACTGTGGGCAAGGGCCTCGTTGACTTGGCTCTCTGACCACCAGTGAGGCCAGGTCAGCCTTCCTCTCCCCTCCTGAGCACTGGTCAGGGTCACTGTAGACACTCTACCCATGTATTTCTGCAGTGAACTCCAGCTACCAAGTGCCTGGGTGTCACGGAGTGTCTGAAAACTTCTGCTGGGATCACACTCTCTATTTGGCATAACCCTTCTGTCCTTGGGCCTCCCCTTCCAGAGCTGATTCCTGGCTTTATCAAAGGAGAGGATCTGGAGCAGAGTGCAACAGGCACATGGTCAGGGTAGTTTATGAGGCTTGGAAGAGCTCTGCTTCCGCTCTTGGGCATCAGTGCCCTGGCATTTCTGCTGTGCAGTAAATCCTTTTTCCATAGAGACAGGGTGTCATCTTGTCTCGTGTATTTCTTCTCCAGTGCCACACTTGAATGCAGGGGTACTTTTTGTTTGGTACCCGTGCCAGATGAAATTTGATAACTTTGTGAATAAATCTTTATGAAGTCATTTTGCTAAGAAAAAAAGACCAGTTTGTGACTTATCTGGAGTGTAACAGCAACTGTGCCAAGGCCAGTACCAGCTGGAAAGAGAGGAGATGGTTCCTTTTGCTTAAAGGATATTGAGATCCAGTGGTGTTTGGGAAATGGAATAGCTAGGAGCTATTTCCATGGTGCCAGAGCCAGCCAGAGCAGGAATGGCTCATTCCATTGTCTGCTGAATATGCCAATCTTAATTGCGATAGCTCAGAGGAGTATGAAATGCCCTAATGCCCTTGCTGTATGTGTGTGGCCCTCTCCGGGATGGGAGTGGCAGAGGCTGCCCTTGCCCTTCAGAGCTGCTGCAGTCAGCAGCAGTTAATTGCCTTTCTTCTTCAGACTTCACTATATGTTTTTTAGCATGGATGCTTTCAGCAGGAGGGGAAAAAAGAGTTTGCATGGTTTGGGTTAAGAAATGCTGGTGGCAAAACTGAGTGAATCCTCTGAGGACGAGAGCAAGCCTAGGCAGCATGCTGGCCTCTGTCCCGGAGTATCTGTAGGAGATGGTGGACCTTCTGCCCCTGTCAGCCAGGCCTCCACCCATGCCACATGTGTACTGGCAAGGAAATGACAAAGGAAGAAAAGGCTTGTGTGGCCAAAACCCACACCAGAAAACTGGCAACCCAGCAATGGGAGAGTACATACATTCCTCATGCCAGAAATGGGAGGGGAAGGAGCAAACCAGTGCTTGAGGCTTCATGGAGAAACATCAGAGCAATGCTTATGGCCACCAGCCACTAAAGCTAACTGCAGCCTGATGGATCTCTCTAACATTTCTTGGAGCGTGCGCGCACACAGTGTTGAGGAGGGTATGATCTGAACACTGACAGCAGCCACACAATTTGTGCTAGAGCGTCTTCCTCTGGAGGGAACTGGGTGGCATGCATGTTTGTGGTGAAGAATGGGGTCCCTTTGCACCTCCCTTTCTCTTCTGAAGAAGGTGAATGGTGGGGAAGTGGATACTGTTTTATCCCATGTGCCACTAGCGCCTTGCATGCTTAGACTCTGAGTTCCATCCTGGGCTGAGTTCTTAGCCACTAATGTGGAATAACCTCAGTCACATCATGAAAATGTAGTGTGCGTGGTTCCGTCATCTCCAAAATAGTTCTCGGACACTGCCTTAAAGGCTGCTCCAGAATGTACGTTAGACACCATGAGCTGCGTTATCCAGTTTTCCTGTTTTGCCTTGGAGTGTTGGCTGTTTCAAAGCTGTGAAAACAATTCCAAGGCAAGGCCAAAAGCCTGAGGCTGGGCTGGATTTCGTCCAAAGTGTCCAAGAGGAGCACAAAAGCATTTCTCCTTGTGGTTTGGTAGTTAATGTGCTCTGAAGCCATTGTGCAGTTGTTAGGTTTGAGAGGGATGTAGGAGGGAAGGAGAGGGAAGTTCTGCTTGGACTGGTGTGCCACACCAAGGGCACTGCAGCTCAAAGCTGGAGGACAGTGCGTGACACCCTTCTTCTGGGTCATACAGCATCTTTCCCTTTGGACATTCTGCCTTGTGGAATGACTGTGAGCAGAAGGTGACTTTTGCTTCCCCACCTCAGGAGTTTGCTCTGGAGCTGGGATGGCCATTGTAGAGGAAATGTAGAGTCTGTGAGCTTATGACGTCCGCTGAAGTGTGGAGTGGGAACTGTGGATTGCTTTGCCTTCCACAGCCTGTAGGCAGCCTGGCACGTAGGGACAGCACTAGATTGCCTCATTGTAGTCCTGATGGGGTGGTAAGAGGGACCTCAACAGCACTTCAGTGTTATTTTGCTGCCAGGTGATTCAGAAGTATCTCTCTTTTAGGTTGCTGTATCCCTGGCCCTAATAACTTCTGAGCCTGTGCCAGCTGTCAGCTCTAATCTCCAGCAGCCTCTTCCAAGCTCTGAAAGCTTCCAGTTTCTGCTGGAAGTTGTGTTTTCACATTAAAAAAACAAGGCACATGGCAAAAATGAGAACAGAACTGTTACATCCTGTGCGGCGTTAACCATCAGGATTGTTCACTGCACTATTGATTTCTCCATTTGATCGATTAAAGCTTTATTTGGTGATGTAAATGACTGACTCAGCCCCAGCTTGTTGACTTCCTTACGTGCATAGTGAGCAGTTGGGCTACCTCGGGATAAATTGGATCAAGGATATGAGCTCCCACACCAAGTTAGAGTGTTGTTTGCCAGACACATCACAGTTCATTCCAGACTGTCACTTAGAATTTTTCTCATTTGCTGCTTCCCCTTGTTTTCAAGATGGAGTCGAGCATTTTTGTTGTTCTTCCCCCCTGCCAGCTGCTCACAAACAAGTTCTAGCTGTTAAGGAGCTTCTGAATATAAAGTACCTGCAAAAATCAACATGCTGGTGCAGCCGCTGCTCAGAAAACAAAGAGCAGAGGCCAGCAGCTCCCTGCGTGTTCCCCCTTCCACAGCCTCGGCACAAGCTTTCCACGCTTGGCTCTGCATCTCTGGCACCTGCATGTTACTCGTGCTTATGCCTGAGGGCTCACATGGAGGGAGGCAAGGCTTTGACGTGGGCTGCCATGCCAGGGTTTCCATGCATGATGGCTTTCACTGGCTAGACTGTGATTCCACACACATGCACGCACAAAAATGTAATTGGGATTACAGAGGCTCAAAACCAGACTGGGAGCCAAAGAGGTCAGACAGCTAGGGAAAAATAGGAGCTGGGGAAAAACAGGGTGTGCATGAGCTGGGTGATAATCAGTGTGCTGTGCTTATTGCTCTGCAATAGCATATCAAGCTCAAGGCTGTACCCAGTACAGTCCCACTGCTGCTTCCAGCATTGTTTTCCAGAAATGAACTGGGGAAAAAGTTATTGGGCAAGTGACAAGAACTTTTGTGGTCTAATAGAGATGAATAACTGGGGGTGTCTGGGAAAGACAGGTTTGAAAAGTGGATTGAAAACTGCTTTTAATGGGTAAACAAAAAGTGAAATTAAGTTTGGGGGTTTTCTTAATGCTCACCAGGACTGTGAAGAGAAAGAAGTTGGATTGTAACGGGAGCAATGGAGGGCAGATTAGTTAAACATGTTCCACTAGAAATAGTGAGGCTCACGCAGGACTTACGCTGGGCAGCTAAAGCCCAGGTTAGACCAACCTCTCCAGGGAGTGCTGGGGGTAGGGATGACCTCCTGTTGGAGCTGTGCTGGGGACACGGTCACGTTTGGCTGTCTTGCTGCTTGCAGATGAGTCCGTTGCTTTAACATCTGTTTAGGGGTCAGGTTATCTGGGCCCTGGGGTGATGCTACGGGGGAGCGCTGGAGCAGATCCTGGCAGGCAGTGGGGTGGTCCCTGGGGAGGTGCAGCCGTGGGGAAGGGCAGGAAGAGGCCGAGGGCGCAAGGCGGGGGCATGAACCGCAGCCCGGTGCCGCCCGCAGCCCCGGTGCCGCCCGGCCCGGCCGGGTCGGGTCGATCGCCCGCCCGCTGCTATAGACACGTGGGTGCCCGCACGCGTGAGCGCCACAACCCCGCGCCTCGGCCAGCCACTCAGAGGGCGATATTCAAATCACTGCTCGGTGGCAGCCAATGAGAGGGGAAGGGGCGGGGCCTCGCCCCCCACCGTTCCCACGGCGAGCTTCATTGAGGGGGGAGCTCGGCGGGCGGCGAGGTGCTGGGAGCCATAGGGAAGCTGAGGTACTGGGGGCACTGGGAGGCACTGGGAGCACTCAGCATGGCTGGCTCCTCGTATGCATGCCAGAGACCCTGGGGATCACAGTGCTATCCTGGCAGTAGGCCGCAAGGGATGTGGGGAGCAATGATTTGCCCATCAGGCAGTGGGGTGCTATGGGCTCCAGCCACGGATGATGCTCCATGGGCAGGGGTGGGCAGCGGCTTTGGGGTGTTTTGCACTGGAACCCTGGCAGGTGAGGGCTTATGATCCTGTCCTGTGTTTTGTGTGAACGAGTCGAGAAAACATGCCCCCGTGAGAGGAGGGAGGCTGCAAGTTTGGCACTAGTGTCAGTTGTACCTCAAATGACAAACAAAAAATATGGCTTGGTTTTGGCATTGACAGTTGACCCTGGTTGTTCTGGGGAGCAGTCATAAACTCAATCAGCTGCTCTGACTCCAGTGTCCTTGTTTAGAGGAGCAGTGGCATGCTCAACATCAGGGATGCTGGGCTCATCCCACACTGACTTCCTGTGCTGTTGGTGGCTCCTCTGGACAAATTAAACAGAGCTCTCCCAGCTCAGATCACATCCTGAAATCCAAGGACTTGCCCTCAAGCCCTGCAGGACAGAGAAGGTGATGGTGGGCAGGGTGCTTGTGAAAAGCCAAGACAGAAGTGTGGTGCCCAGCTGTTGTGCCAGCAGTGCTTGTTGCCCTTCACAGCTTTACAATTGACTGTCCTACAGGTCTCAGAGATTTTAGTGGGATCAAAGTTTAGGAGGAGTGTCAGTGGGTTTCCAAATTTCCTAAGCTGCTTATAGCTATCCCTTTATGAGCAGCATAGTCAAGAAGAAAGTTTTCCTTTTTGTGCCTTTTAAGAGAGCTCGAGGGAAGAAAACTTCCATCAAACAAAATAGCAGGACGTGAGCATCATTTCCTCTGTTCACAGGGACTCCCAAACTGTGGGGTGTCAGCAGCCATTTGAGGGTGCAGTGCATTGCCCCCTTTTAAAAGAGGTCCCTGCCAGAGCATACTATTTTATTATCTATAATTATATGGATTATACTGATCATCTTGCACCTGGATGCCCTTCAATTCCAGTATTGCCAGCTAAGAGCGGCGAACTTCACTCTGGGAATAACATTCCTGCTTCCACAGGGGGACCCTAAACTCTGGTCTTCCTAAACTTCTGGTTCCTTCCTCCTTTTTCTCCTGGCTGCCCCCTGACAGCAGCCCAGCAGCCAAAGATCTTCGCCCTTGCTATGCATGATGCCTGGTTCAGTCAATGACGTGCCTTGCATGAACTTCGAAGCCAACATATTTGCAAAGAGCCTGTGCCAGCACTGTTTCCAAGCCGCAGGGGCTCACCAGCACGCTATCCAGGTGAGCTCCTCCATGAGGTTATGAATACTTCAGTACAGACTCCCTGGTTCCAGGCTGGGACTCCATGTACCTTACAGGCATGGGAATCCCTGCCCAGGCCAGAGTGGGTGCCACCTTAGCAGGGAAGGGCTGGACACTGGATGTGATAGGTCCTGGAAGGGAAAGCAGCGATGTTGCAGATGGCAAAGCTACAAGGAGGGAAGGGGGAACTGGCAGAGCTGGGACCCATCCTGGATTAATTTCTGCTTGATGCCTGCTGGCATTTATGGCTTACCTCACCTGAAATATGGTTCTGGTGGATGTCCCTGTGGACCCTGGCTGTCAACTTAGGGCTGAGCCCCTCGGGCAGCTGCGGTGAGCTGTTCCTGGAGGGTAAGGCAGGAGGGGGATAAACCTCATGGGACTTTGGGCTCCAGATGCCTCAGTCCAACACGGTGCTGCGGCACAGGGCCGGTTGCACAAGCCACTCAGCTGCCTCTGGCCGGGCGACAGCTGGTTTCATGTTCATGGAGGGTTTCGTGTTGTTCACTGGCCTCCAGGAGTGACTGGCCTGGGATGATGAAATAGTAATGAGCTTTCCTCTCTCTTTCTTGCCCTCTCCCTCTCTCCTCCTGGCCCCGGGCCCTCTAAGGTTACCTCAGCCCTTTGCCCATGATCTGCTCAGAGCTGTTGCCTCTGAGTGAATCCTGGTGCGGGTGAGATGCTGGAGGGAAGGCAGCACGGACAGCCAGCTCCCTGGAGCATCTCCCACTGCTGCTCATAAGCCCCGCAGGTAACAGGGCTGGGGAGGATGCTGAGGTACCCACAAGCCCCGACAGAGAGAGGCAGGGGCTGGGGCTACAGCCTTCTCTGCAAAAACCTCCCTCCCTCTTTGCTCCATTGCCTCTCCCTGGGCTATCCGGGTGGTAAGGGAGAGCGGCTGCCAGCAGCATCAGCACTGACAGGGGGGAGCAGTTTCCCTGAGCCCTCATCCACACGCGCTGTCTCTGGGATGCCTGGAGCATTCAGCATCAAATAGGAGCATGCTGGGCCTCCTGAAGCAGGAGAAAAACCTCAACGGAGGGCTGGGAGAGGCATCAAGAGCCTCAGACACCAGGCTGCTCTTGGAGGAGGTAGAAGAAGTAGGCTTTTCCAAAGGGCAGCCTTCCTCCTCACCCTCAACACGCTGACGGCACCATTGCACCCCCTGCTTCCTCGCAGGAGCATGGTGTGGAGGTGGCAGGACACAATGCCAGCAGCGACGCGGACCCAGACGGGCCCTGGGATGCTCTCCATATCTTAGCCCCGCAGTGCGAGGTATATGTGTGCATGAGCCCCGTGGAGGGGACGGAGCGGTGAGTACCAGCCGGGAGCCACGCAGCTCCAACGAGCCCCCTCAGTGGGAAGAATGGAGGACAGGGAGTGGGAAGACAAGCAGAGGGAAATCAGATGCCTTCTCCCTGATGCTCTGCGCACCAGTGCCCGGGAACAAGGGTTGAACAACCCCCACCATACCCTCTAACTCTCGTAGGAGAGGACAGGAGGCCACTAAAAAGAGTCTCTGTCCTCCTCACTGCCTCTAGAGCAAGGCTGCTGGTGCCAGGACGGGCTCTGCCAGCATCTGCCCATCTAGTAGAGACAGAGACGGTGTGGCTTGGGCTGCTGTCACTGCCACCCATCCCTGAGCTATGCTGACCACCAGCTGTCCTCTCTCCCTGCCCCACAGCTGGCACGAGAGCAGGGGATATCCCCCACTCAGCCCCAGAGCTGAGGGCGAGCACAGAGAAACCGGCACCGACCCCAGCGCCTGTGCCCAAGCCAACACCGCGCTTGCCAGGGTGAGATGGGGATCTCTCGTGTTTGGGTTATTTTGGTCTCTTCAGCCCCCTCAGCCTTTCAATGCCTCTTCTGTTGGGCACATTCAGAAGGTCCTGAGATGCCCCCTTTGATCATTCTTCCCCGAAAGAGCACGAGAGGCGCTCTTGGATTCTCCCAAGCAGACTTCCCTACGTTATTTCTTGGCATGCCCATTGATGTTGGGCTGGGGTCATCTTATGCTCACCCCGCTCCTCTCCTGTTCCTTTTTACCAGCAGCTTTGGGCTGTAACTTCTCATACATGCTCTCACCTCCTTCCAGCCCACAAAAGCTACCAGTCCCCATAGCAGAGATCTGCCCTATCTTGTCTCCCAGGACGGGGAAATGACCCGGTTGTGGGACAACACTTTGGGATCAGGCAAACGGGACATGATGAGCTACGTGGGCCATAAGGAGGAGGTGCGGCCGCGAGCCCTGCAAGCAGACAGACCTAGGTGGGCTCAGCCTGTTCCCTCTGGATCCTGGGTGAGAACCGAGGCCCAGGGCTTTAGGAAAGAAATCTGCCCTCTGAAAGCAGGTACACGTGGTTTGCTCCCGTGTGAGATGCTAGTTCTGGTTTGCTTTCCACCCGGGGGTCTCTGAAGTTCACAGCAGATCTCTACTTAGATTTAGCAGCTTTTTACTAGTTCTGGTGCCAGGAGGTTCAACACCTCCGTGGGTACCATGTAAAGGGATGAGGCCCAGAGTCCATGAGATGGCATCTCTGACCATGAACCGTGGGTCTGCTGGGTGCTCTCTGTCTGCATGGTTTGGCATGCCCTCAGCTTGCAGTGCTGTGCTCCAGCACTCCCACCCTGCCTGGAGGGAGTCTGGGTTCTATCTCTGCCCTCCTGGACCATTTCTAGCTCTTCTCCGAAGACCTGCTTTGCCGTGGACGTGGTGGCACCTCGCGTCGCTCGTGCCTCCCCCAGTAACGGCCTTCTCCCCGTCCCAGAGTGCCGTCCCACCAGCCAGAAGCCCGAGGAGAGCTGGCCGAAGCACCGGAAAGCCGACCCTCCATGTCCATCCACCCCACCGTGTGCCACCGCCAGCTCCTGCCGCAGCGACCCGTTGGGTGGCAGTGGGCACCTTGCTGGCTCCCGGGTGCGGGAGCCCCACGGGCAGCCCAGCAGCAGGGGCACGGAGGGGCGGCACGGGCTGGACAGGCAGGAGTACACGGTGCTGGCAAACCTGCCCAAGCGCCTCAGCCAGCGGGATGCTGTCAACCGCTGCAGCTCCCGCACGCTCAGCCCCGGCCGGGTGGAGGTGGAGAGGATGTTTGGCTGTGAACGCAGGTAAGAAGCAATGGATCTCCACAATGGGGCCCCTCTTCTATGCTGTTGGGGTACCCCCACCTCTGAATGGCTGTGTCTCAGGTAGAGAGCAGGGCTAGATGGCAGAGCTCAGCTTTCAGCTGTGCTTGAATTTCCCTTAAAGCAAGGGTTGGGTTTAGGCTCGGTGCCTCCCAACCTGGGGAGCTCCCCAGTTGCAGCACACAGGCAGTTGAGGCCATTGGAAAGGTGAAGCAAAGCTGCACTGCTGGAGTGGAGGGAGCAGCCCACCCTCCTCATCCTCACATCCAACTCCTGGAAGCTGAAGGATGTACTGCAGAGCAGGGCAAGCCATGAAAAGGGTGAAGGAAAGAGGTGGTCCCCACTCCCAGCGTCAGTGGCTCTCCAGGGATCCAGGGTCCACTGTAGGAGCCATTCAGGGAAGGGCAGGGGATGCTAAGAAATACTCAGTGCTGGTTGGGTCTTGACTGGAGAAGCAAGCGTGGCTCCAGCATTGGTGGCACAGGGTGGAAAGGGATGTAAATGGGGACCAGGAAAGTATCTTTGGCAGGTGGGTGCGATGTGAGGGACCAGATGGAGGGAAGCTTAAGGAATGGTTTTAAGAAGACATGGGTGAGGCAGCAGGACATAAAAGCTGGGATGGTTGAAACAATGGGGACAGGGAGAGGCTCTGGGGCAGGCGGAGGTCTGAGGGGTCAGGCTGAGGTGGAGGAAGGGCTGTGTCTCTGAGCTGAGCCTGGCAGTGGCTGGATAAAGGGTGTGTGCCCACAGGAAATCAGAGACCCTGGAGGCTTTCCAGGCCCTGGAGGAGGGCCGTGTGGACCGGCTTGATGGCAAGACCCCAGTGCCACCCAGCAAAGGCCGCCTAGCTCGGAGGCAGTCCAGCCCCAGCCTGCCCAGGGAGGTGAGGCTTGGCTGTGTGGTGGGACCCCATCCCAACTCCTGCTTTTCCCTGCCACATTCTCCTCTCTTTCTGCCACATTCTGCTTCTCTCTCCCATCTCCTGCTCTCCCCATTATTCCCAGCTCTCCCTCAGCCATGGACTGGGACTCCTGGCTCTGAAATGCCAGCAGTCCTTTCACTCTTTGAGTGCAAGAGGCTTATTTTCAGTACAGACTGGCTCTGCACAGGGATGCAATTGCTGTCTAGGGAACTATTTAACCAAACCATTTCCCAGCCTTAATCTCGTCTTGTTCCTTAGGGTCAGCGGCTCTCGTGGCACCTCGAGCAGCGCAGCAGAGACCCCAAGGAGCCCCTGCGCTCTCCCAGCCCGGCTCGGCACCCCGAGAAGGCCAGCAGGAGCCGAGGGGACCCCCCGCACCCTGCCAGCACCAGCTGGCTGTTGGACAGAGGCAACCGGAGCCCGCGCTCCACAAGCCCAGCACAGCGGTCAGACAGGAGGGCAGGAGAGCCTGTGAGCCCTCCCTGGCGCTCGGAGAAGAGCTGGAGGAGCCGAGGGGAGCCCGTCCGTGCCCCCAGCTCAGAGAGGGGCCGAGCTGCCTGGCTTGGGGGTACAGGGCAAGCCCCAGAGAGGAAGAGCCGAGGGGACTCCCTGCACCCCACAGGCCTCGGGAAAGGCTTGGATAGCAGCAGGCTGAGCCGGGCAGCACCACCACTGCGGTCCCTCAGTCCTGGGAGACATATGGAGAGCACATGGAGAAGCCCAAAGGAGATCTCCCCTCCGGTGCGGGTGGCAGAGAGGCAACGGGGGAAGCCAGGGGAGCTGCTGCAGCTCCAGGCGCCTGGGAAGCCATCAGAATGTGGCTGGCAGAGCCTCCGGGAAAAGCTGCCACCCTCCCACTCCAGGAAGGGCACAGACTGGAAAGGCCAAGGCAAGCCCTTGCGCCCCGTGAGCCCAACACGAGCACTGGAGAAGGACTGGAGGGGTCGCGGGGATGCCCACCAAGCACAGGCATGGCAGAAGGACTGGAAGCGCCAAGAGAAGCCTGCGTGCCATGCGGACTTGATGCGCCAGCTGCAAAGGGACTGGAAAAGCCCCGCTAAATGTCCGGATGTAAGACTGAGGCCAGATGACAGCTGGAAAAGGCCTGAGAGTCCAGCACAGCAGATGGAGGACAACTGGAAAGGCCCTGAGCACACCCGAAACACAAACAACCCAGAGAAGCCATTGGAAACCGACTGGGAGAACAAGAGGCTTCTCATTTACCATGTGAGTAGGGCAGAAGCCAAGGGTGATGGGGACCTTGGCAGGAATAAAACTGGCAAGCACAGAGCGGGTGGGTCCCTTGGGTTGCAATTCTGTGCACCCCAGCACCCTTGGATCCCCTGCTACACCAGGGGAGCCAGGCTGCCTGCCTGGCACTGGGAGGAGGGAAGATGCTTCCCACCCTGGCCCATGCTGGGAGGCGGCTGCTTGGATCTGGGAAACTGAGGCAAGGACTAACCCCCATGGCTTCAGCTCCTGCTTGCTTTCCCTGCAGCACCAGCTGTGTGGAGGTGCCTTCCCACCACAAAGCAGCACCGGCTCCTCAGGAAGCCTGCAGCTACATTCAAATGACAGTGAGAAGCGCAACAAGGTAGGGGCCAGGCCCTGGAGATGGAGGTCATTGCTGGCAGCATCTGAGTCTCCAGCATTTGATGTGAGCAGGCTCAGCTTGGTGCTGCCTTCCCGTGACCTCCTGGGCACCACAATCCACAATCACTAACACCATCCTTCCCTTTGTCTTTCACCCACTTCTCAGGTGGGGAAACTGGGGCACAGAGCCTTTTTTTAAAGCCAGAGAGGGGCAAGCAGTAGACCTGGGACTAAAATCTCAGAGTAGCTGCTTTTCTTCCCTTTATTACTGGCTAGTGCTACAATGGCACTGAGGGTTTTACAGGGATGAAGCAGGCTTTAGTGGCATGAAAGAAGATACGGTCAATTGTGTCGGATTCTTGAGATACCAAAAATGGCATGAGAGCAGCTTTGGAGGTCTGCAGAAAGAGTCCTGGGAGCCCATGTAGCTGCCAGCCGTGCCTGAAGTCTCTGCCTCCATCACCCTCCATGTGCGTCAGTCGTCTTGGCGGAGATGTCCCCTGCTAGGCTTTGTGCTTTACACAAGGACAAACTGCAGCCAGGCGGGAGGCTGCCAAAGGTCTCTGAAACTTGAAACGGGTGACATCCCTTCCCTCGCTTCGCTGTCCCAGGCCAGACAGCAGCCCAAGCCCTGAGCCACCCCTGCACAACTGCGGCTGGTTCACCACAACTATTCCAGGTTTCTTCTGCAGTGAGCTCTGGGCTGGGCACCTTTGCTTTGCCTTGTGGTGAGAAGTGTCAGCTTGGTGTAGTTGCACAGCAGAACTTGTCATTTTGTGATGCACAGCCCCCTGCCCCTTTTCCTTCAGGACCCTCTATAGCAATTCCCCATCCTGATGCCAGCTGGCTTTTGGGGGGCACCAAAGGCCCACATGGACTTGCTGGCACCTCTGCCAAGATTGCAAATCACTGCTTTAGGGGTTCTGGGGTGGGAGGTAAAACCTAGCCGCTTCAGTAGCAAAGGTAAGGACCCCGCTGTGTGCACACACATGATGGGTCTGCTAGAAATCCGTGCCCGGAAAGAAACAAGTAAATCCCTGCCTGGAGAAGGGCCGGGCTCCCGGCGGTCCCTTCCCGGGTCAGCAGCGGCTCAGCCCTGGGTTTCGTGCCGGTGGGGCGGGAAGGGGACGCGGCTCCGCTGCAGCACCGACCCCGTCCCGTCCGTCCCGTCCCGGGGCGGCCTCCCTTTTCCGTACGCCCCGGCGGCCTCGCCCGCCCCGACGGCTCCATTGGCTGCGGGCGGCCGGGGCGGCGGCGGCGGCTGCCATTGGCCTGCCCGGGCCCTCCCAGGAAGTTTGGGAGGAGGAAAAAAAAGTTTTTGGGGTTGTTCTTTTTTTTTTTTTTTTTTTCCCTCCTTTTCTTTCCTTCTTTTTCAAGTAGAAAAGGAGGGCAGGGGGGCGGGGGGAAGGCGAGTGGGGAGCGGGCGGCGGAGCGGGCATGGTGGGGCCGCGGAAGCCACCCGGCCGCTGAAGCCGCCCCGCCGCCCTGGCTGCCAGCGCCCGGCCCCGCCGCGATCCCGGCCCCGGCCCCGCTGCCGGCCGCGGAGCCCCCGCCATGACGGTGAGTCGGGACCGGCCGTCGGGGGTCGGGGGGAGGGAGGGTTATCCACCCGGCCGCTGTCCTGCCCATAAGGCCCCTCCGTCAGCCTCCGCCTCCTCGGGGTCCCGCCGCTTCCCGGGCACCGCTGCTCCCCCGGGGCACTCGAAGCTGTGACCAAGGCTCGGTGTCTCCTTGCCCGCCTTCCCCATTCAGGGCTCCACTCGGTAGACTCGCTTCGTTAGCGGCGGGCACCACCCCGCCGGGACGGACATCGGTAACACTGCGTGTAAGCAGTGAGCTGGGCTGAGGCCTGCCGAGCTCACCGCACCGATGACCGCAGTCGGGTGTGAAATCCGCGTCCCCCCCGGCACGGGGAGCTCCTGCTCCCTGTGGGAACCAGATGTGGTTTTGGGGCAGGGAGCGTCCCACCCCTGGGGCGAGCCTTCCCCCGTGCGGATGTCTTGCACCCCGGGAGGAAGGCTGTTGAGTAGGATCATGGAGGTGACAGGCTGGGCTCTGCCCGACGGCGTTTCGCATGGGAGCGGTGGGAAAGGGAGAGCCTGTTGTCCGCTTGCCTTTGGAGCACGCATAGATTTGAGAGCTGCATGTGTGCTCCAGCCAGGGGGCGGTTCTGCTTCTACTAAGTGGAGCTGGAGCAGTTTGGATTTGTGTTGTTGGCCTGGGGCCTGTGCCTTGTGGAGCGGGTTCCCTTTTTGGAGGAGAGGAGACATTGTGCTTGCTGGAAGGCTGAAAGCCCTTTGCACATTCTCTCAGATGTGAAAGGAAGTGGCACTCCAGGACCTCAGGTCCTCAGGAGCCTTTGGGAGCAGGACGAGCAGGAGGCACAGTAATGGCAGAGGGCAGCGATGGTGACCATCCCATTAGTCACCTTAGACACGGAGCTTTCTCAGCCTGCCGCAGCCTCTCCTCTACTTCTCCATCCCGGCGCCTCTGTACCACCCAGGAGCCATTCTTTTGCTCCCATCCCCTTTCCTTCTTTGGTGTTTACATTCTTGAGATACTTGCAGGCTGTTATCACCTTCCCTGTAGCCCTTCTTCAGCAAAAGCAGGCAGCTGCCTCTCCTTAACCTGCTGTTGTAAGCCAGTCCTTCCAGACATCACCTATGTCCCAGCTGCCTGGCACCCCCTCCAGTGCCTCTACCTGGCCAGCTGCAGGGCTGAACGTACATGTAACTCTGGTGGGTATGGATGCAACCAGGCAAAGTTGCTGCTGCCACGTCCCAAGGTGAAGCCTCACCATCTGCAGCCCCGAGCTGCACTGCATGGCCATGCATTTTGCCGGGGGTGCATCCTGCCGCATCCTTGCATCTCCGGATCTCTCCCAGCAGTTCGGCTTTCCTGGACGTTTCCTCCTCCCACTGCCAGGCCGTTTCCTCTGGTTCAGTTTGAACACCGCTCTCTTCTCTGCTGATACCTAGAGCTCTTTATGCCAAATAAGAAGCTGGATTTGATTGTGGAGAGGGGGAGAAAAGTGGCTTTAAGCAGCTTGTACATCAACTGGTGTCTCGTGCTGTGGCACCAGCCCTGCTATGACAAGAATAGTTCAAAGCCAGTTCCAGAGCTGCAGCTCTGTGTCTGCAGTGGCAGGGGAAAAAGGAGTCCTGTGCGATTCACTCACTTGGGAGAAGCCCTCCGGGGGGCGGATTTTCTGTCCCCAGCACTGTGTTGGGGGCAGCGGTTCTGGCAGCATTTCGTGGCAGTTTTCCCAGCAACGTACATCCCATTAGTGTTCATTATTTCAGCACCTAATGCTTTGGGATTGTAAATGCTCAGTAAGACGAGACCCAGCTGATCCATACGACAGCCTCAGCAAGGACTCCTTTTGCTCCCTCTCTCTGTATATTGTTATTCCACCTCCATGGAGCCTGCCTGGCTCTCTCCTGCCCAGCGCACGTGCATCCCGGGAGAGGCGGGGGGAGGCTGTGCTTTGACGTTTCGCCTCCTTTCCTTCCCTCCCGCCGCTCCCAGTTTGGAGCCGGAGCTGAAGTCACTGGATTGGAAGGGATAACGGGAAAAAGGGTGGAGCTGCTGCTGCCACGGAGAAAGAATTAAGTTTCGGGGCGCTTCTTCAGGGAGGCAGCAGGGCTGGCGGGACGTCCAGGTCTGTGAGGATGGGGATGCACGCGTCCCCCTCATCACCCAGCCACCAGCAGTGCCTGTCGCCTCGTCGGGAGGTGAGGTGTGGGAGCCCCCTGTGCCCTTTTGGTCTGGTTTCCCTCCTTTCCCAGGCTTTCGGGGCTGCACTTGGACACTTCTGGCTAGGCCTGAAGCTGTAGCAGCCAGTGACCCTGCCCTTGGTGGACCTCTCTGTGCCTGCTTGAACCAATAGCCAGAGCATCGGGGTGGGCCAGCATGTACTCAGCTCTTGCTGCCCCATAGCCTTGGGTGTAACCCATGGGAGATGAAAGCAGGGGAGCAGGGAGCTGGGCATGTGGGGAGCGTGAGCCGGCCACTGGGCTCCTTTGGGGGCTGCAGAGTGGCCATCAACTTCCCAACCCACTCCTTCTTCCCAGCTTGGTCTTGGGTGGTGGTTGGTGGCATCCCCGGGACTGGCAGGTCTGGTGCAGAGTGTTGAGAGGTCCAGCTCTGGCACCATCACCTCTCCGGCACCGTCCCTGCCTGGTTTTGCTGCAGAAGAAGGGGCAGATCTGCAGACTCTGGCTTCCCAGGGAGGAGAGGCGTTGGGCTGAGCTATTTGGTGGTGCAACTTCTCCAGAGCCAGCAGGGCTGGGAGGAGGGACTGGCTCGAGCCTGTTTGGCTGAGGGCAAAGCCAGGGAGAGCAGTTCCCCTGAGTCAGCTCTCTGGTGCTCCACCTTGGGAAGGAGATAAACTGGTTGGGATGCTGCACCAGTGGCGTGAGGTTAGGAGGAGGCAGGGAAGGGGGGGAAGCTTCTTTCTGGTACAGGGTGATCTGGGTGATACTCTCTTCATTCTCATCTTGAGTAGCTGTGGCAGAGGGCAGGCTCTGTAGCGGGAGGGAGAAGAAAGAGCGGGGTAAGAGAGGAGCCCCCAGCATCTTGGAGAGGATCAGGTGCTGGTTGTGACTCTGATTTCATCTTTACCCTGGGGCATGTTGTTTAAAGGGAACATGTTTTCGCAGCTGTTGAATTGCATCCTGTACATTTGTGGTGAGAGTTGTTCTGTAGAGAGCTACTCGTGTCTTTAATAGACAATCGGTGGTGAAGTTACCGGAGGGACGTAGCTCTGGGGCATGGATGGTCAGGGTTTGGACAAGGTGTGTCTGGTTCTTTGCCTCCATCTCCAAGGCAAGCCCCATTGCTGGTGGTGGAGCACCCCGTCCTGCCCACTCTCCTTGTCCCTGAACAAATACCTCTGGGGCACCTTGTGGAAACCTCCCTGCTGCATATTTTCCTTTAATTTTTTTTAAACCTCTTTCCTTATCTCTGCTTCCTCTTACAAGAGCAACTGCCTGCTGCTGAGAGCTAAATCCAGTTCTCCTTCACTACTGGGCCCTACACCGCCATGAGTTTCCTAAAAGTGATGCCAAGCTATTCCCACAGTTGTTCTGCCATGGGGGACTTGCCTTCCACCCCCTGGCATGACAGGCCTTCTTGTGGGTCAGTCCAAGACAGTAACCCTCTGTTTTTTCTTTCATCTCCAGCCGGATCTCCTCAATTTCAAGAAGGGATGGATGTCCATCCTGGACGAGCCAGGAGAGGTAAGCCCGAGGCAGAAGTCTGCCTCTTCTGCCAGCCGCTGCTGCTGGAGATTCCCTGGTGAGCAGCCAATTTCCTTCCCGCTCACTGAGGTTGCTCCCACTGGGAAAGGCAGCAGGAAACCTTTGGTGGGAGTGCCTTGCTCTGTGTGCAGGCATGGAGGATCACACAGTGCCCATCTCCCAGCTGAGGGGCACAAGGGGGAGCTGGAAGGGACATGGAGGAGGGGGAAGAGAAGGCTGAGAGGTCACAGCACAGAGCGTCCCTCCCTGTTCCTACACTTCCCCTGGTAACTGCCTATCCGTTTCCCTCCTGTCTTTTCCCTTCCCTCCCCCTGCCCCATCTGCCTGCAGTGGAAGAAACATTGGTTCGTGCTGACGGACTCGAGCCTGAGGTATTACCGGGACTCGAACGCAGAGGAGGTAAGCATGGCCAGCCTTTCCCCAGCCCTCTCTTCCTTCCTGACCAGCGGGGAGAGGATCACAGCCCTGGCATGACCACCATGCTCCTGGGAGAAGCAGCATGTCACCCTGAAAGGTGCCAGAGGTGGCAAGCTGTTCTTTGCGAAGGGGTGACAAAGAGGATGGGTATCTGAAGGCGGCTGGCAAAGCCTTGGGTGGCTGTCAGTGGTGGGAGGTGAGAAGGGCTGGTCCACTGGCTGAACATCTCTGATGCTCTCCATCTCCATGCCCCTTGATACGTGGAGAGCTGAGACTGGCTCCCAGGGAGCTGTGGGGTGAAGGCAGAGGGTGCCAGCAGGTGATGGGGGTTTTCCAAGCTGGGTTTGCACTGATGTCCTGGCCGGTGGCTGTGCTTGTAGGCTGATGACCTCGATGGAGAAATCGACCTCCGCTCCTGCACAGACGTGACAGAGTTTGCCGTGCAGCGCAACTACGGCTTCCAGATACACGTGAGTGTCTGGCGCTATGCGGACACACTGGCACCAAGGGACACCGGGTGGGAATGCGTGCTCCCTCCCTGTGCCCAGAGGCAAGCCATGCAAACCTTTTGCCAGGATTGGTGCCTGGCAACATGGGTGACAGTGCTCAGGGACGCGGCTGCTGCCTGCCTGCACAGGAAGGAGGAGAAGGAGGCGGTGGCTTTGCAGGGCTGGCCGAAGGCTCTGCTGGAGGCTCTGCTGGAGGTGGCCCAGGAGCCAAGCTAAACGCCCTGTGTTGTTTACTTGACCCATTCGCCAAGGCAGCTTCTGTGGAGCCGTGGGGAGGGAGTGGTGAGCACTGCAGATCTCAGAGTAGCTGTCTGACTGTGCTCAGAGTAACAACCTGTACCCTGGATCCGGCCCCAGTGCAATCCTGTCCTTGGCTACTTGCTGTAGCAGCAGGAGGTGGCTGCTAAGGCAGCACAAAAATGGTACTCTGTGGGTGTGCAGAGCTGGGCATTTCCCTGTGGACTGCTGCTGTACCCCTCCACCTAACCCTAACAGTCTTGGGTGGCCTCTATAACACTGTCTACCATCTGAGAGAGTGGGTACCTGGGGGTCTCAGGGAGTGAGTGGGAGCTGCCTGCTGACGGGGTCTCCATCGCCTCCCTGTTGCAGACAAAGGATGCCGTCTTCACCCTGTCAGCAATGACCTCAGGCATCCGGCGCAACTGGATTGAGGCCCTGAGGAAGAATGTGCGCCCAGTCAGTGCTCCAGATGTCACCAAGTAAGAGCTACCCCATGCTGCTTCTCTTCCCTCTCTTGCTGCTCCTCTCCCCTGGCAGGCAGGGACTAGGAAGGTACCTCTGGATACCTGGCCGCTTTCAGTCAGCCCTGCTCTCCACTCCTGAACATGGCCTGGATACGCCAGCCAGTGGCAGTGGTTGAGAGCCTGATGGCTTCTGCTATTGCACCCGCTTTTGCCATTTCCCCGAGGGATGGGATGCTACAGGCCCAGCTCCACACTCAGGGTGGGGTTTTGTAAGGCTGGGCCGAGTGCGGGCTGAGCCTTGGGCAGTTGGCAGAGTCTCCACCAGCATTCTTTCCCATGTGGTGCCTCTCCTTCACTGGCTGTGGCTCTGGTTTCAGGCTCTCTGACTGCGATAAGGAGAACTTCCGTAACTGTGTCCCCCAGAAGGGCTCGCTCCGGACAGAGGAACAGCAGCGGCCAGGCTCTGGCTCTGAGGGGAACTCAAAGGGCAGCCACTGGAAGGCGGATGGGCAGCGCCATGCCTTTGACTATGTGGAGCTGTCTCCCTTGCCTCAGGACCCCGGGAATCAGGGGTCCCCACAGAGGACGAGAGGGAGCTTGAGGATGTCCGACCGAACTGCCAAGCACGAGGAGCTGGAGCGGGATCTGGCTGTCCGTTCGGAGGAGAGGCGGAAATGGTTTGAGGCCCCTGATGTCAGGGTCCCAAACAGCGATGGCCCAGGGGGAGACTCTTCCCGCAAGGTGGAGGAGCTGGACCTCCCCACTCCCCCACTTTCGGAGGACCAGCGGATTCAGCTGAATGAGGAGATAGAGAAGAAGTGGCTGGAGCTGGAACGCCTGCCCTTGAAGGACTCGCGGCGGGTGCCCTTGACAGCACTGCTGAATCAGAGCAAGGGGGGCCATGGAGACACCAATGAGGCACTGAAAAAGGAGGTAAGAGCATTCCTCTTATTTGAAACTGGGATTCTTATGGCCCCTTAGTGTGGTCTCTGGCAGCAGGAGGCTCTGCAGGAGAGCAGGGCAGAGGTGCAGGGAAATGTTTATTCTGTCTGGTTCCATTTGCCACCCTGCAAGTGCTTGGGAACTTTTGCAGCCAGGTAATGTGGGGCCGGAGACCTGCTCTCGCATGCCTGTAGAGGTTCCCCAGGCCGTGTTTTCATCCAGGATGCTGGTGGCACTGCTTGTGTGGAGTTTGTCTTTCCTGGGGTACATCTGCAGCCTCTCTTCTCTGTCTCTTCCCAAGCCTGCAAGCACTTCACCTGCCAGCCTTTGAAGGGTGAAATGCGCTTGTCTGGCATCCCAGCTACACGTGTAACGGTGGTTTCCTTCAGCACAGATCCACCTCTGGAAGTCGGGATGTCTCCTCTCCTCCTTGTTATCGCTTACCAGGCTGGGGCTGGCTTTGGTCCTTTAGCAGGCTGCCCTTCCTGTGGGAATCAGACATCTCTGTTGGCCGTGCATGGTCCTCCCCATCCCTTAGTCAAGGGTTCGGGTGCAGCATGTTGTTTGGGCCATGGCTGAGCATCTTTCTCCCCTCCTGGCGCACAGGTCCAGTCACTGCGGGCGCAGCTGGAATCCTGCCGGGCCCGAAATGAGAGCCTTCGGGAGGCAGCGAAATCCCAGGGAGAAGGCCACGTGCCCCGGGGGTACATCTCACAGGTGAGCAGGACCCTGGGGTCGCTCCCAGTCCCAAACTGGGAAACGCTGGGACTCAGCTCATTGCTGACCAGGGATCGCTAATCATTGGGTTGCCATGGTGACCCTAACTGGGCCCACTTGTAATCAATGTTAATTACATAAAGGCTGGTGTGTGTTGCCTAGCTTTAAAGGGGACAGTATGAACAGGGAGGAGGAGAGTTAGGGGGGAGTTGCAGGATTTCGATATAAGGAAGAAGTTCTTTACTGTGAGGATGGTGAGGCACTGGCACAGGTTGCCCAAAGAAGTGGTAAATGCTCCACCCCTGGCAGTGTTCAAGGCCAGGTTGGACAGAGCCATGGGTGACATGGTCTAGTGTGAGGTGTCCCTGCCCATGGCAGGGGAGCTGGAACTGGATGAGCTTTAAGGTCCTTTCCAACCCTAACTATTCTATAATCCTGTGATCTACACCCCGCATTGTGCTTGGGTACGATGCTGGCCTGGGCTGGGGGGCTGAGCTATCCCCCAGCTCAGGAGTGGGTCATCAGCTTTCTGCCAAGCCACCCGTGTGTTTTCAGCTTCCCAAATGTGGTTCTTGCTATCAGGGGCTCCCAAATCCCTTGTTAAAAGCAGCCCATCAGGCCCTGAGGAGCTCCTGTCCCTGCCCGAGCCTTGAAGGTCACTTTGACAGCACAGCCTGTTGGATTGCTGGGCTGACGGCACGTGGGAAAGCCCGCAAAGCAGAGTTTACTCACGCTTCAGCCTCTCGTTTCCCTTTGTTTGTTTATTCCCCCTCTATGGACTCATCCAAAGCAAACAGGGTCACATCCCGCAGGGGTTTCCTGGGGGGAGGCTGCTGTTCCACTGTGCTGTGGTGATTTCAGGATGTGCCCTATATGTTGAAAGATACTAGGGAGGGGGAGGAAATTGGGGCTGGCGAAGCCTCTTGAGTGCATTGGCTGTACCTAGTCCAGATAAAGAAACCCACAAGGCCTGTGGCGCCCAGCCCAGCCACTTACCAGTGGCTCTGTCATCTTGATTTAATATTTACAACTTACAGGCCTCTTTATGGTCAGAAAAAGGGCAAGAGGAGTGGGGAGGAATGGCACCTTATCCTTATCTTCATAATAACTTGGCTTAAAAGGCCTGCGTTTCACATCTGAGGCCAAACTTGGCTTTTCCCCAGAGGGCTTGTTCTCCCTTAGTCTGCCGATGTTTGCAGCTGGTCTGTGGACAGATAACCAAATTGATCCCTTGCCTTTTTCGTCTCCTTTGGCTGATCTGTGAAGCTTTCTTTGCCTCAGCAGGGAGGAGTAGCCAGCAAGGACTTGCATTCTTGCATTCCCACAATGGGTTGCAGCCCCCTTATATCAGCCTTTGGGGGAAGGAATGGGACAGCAAGGGGCTGTTGGGGGACACTTCCTGGCTCTCTGCTGATGTCTTAAGAGTCCCTGTCTTTTTGAAATAATACTCTGGCGTGGTTTGGTGGTGAACAAACTCTTCCTGTGGAGCTTGGGGCAGTGCTGCCAGCATCTGAAGGGAGAGTGGAGGCATAGCTCCGAGGTGGAAACCGCTTTGCTTTGCTAACACCAGTTAACCGCAGCGCTCAGCGCTGAAAGAGCATGAGACTCCCTTGGTCTCAGAGCCATGAGAAAGGAGAGTGAGCTGCGTGAGGAGGATCCCTAACCATTAGGCTTTGGGGAGGGTTCTTTGGCAGCCTCTGGCTGGCCGCAGGGCAGTGCAGGGTGTCACTTTTCAGAAGAGGCTCAACTTTCATTGATTCTGGGGGATGCTGCTTCATTTGAAAGGCAGATACCAAGATGCAGTTCCCACTGCTGATCTCCTCCAGCCAGGCACTGCAGCCTGGTGGAGGATCTGGACTGGTGTGTCAGGCATGTTATTCCCAGCTCTTGTCCCAGGAGGGATGCTCCTGTATTGCTACTGCAGTTTTAAGATGAGCAAGAGGAACATTTCTTCCCCTGCAAACATCAGCCCAGCCAGTGCCTGTCCTGGCCCCAGCCCTTCCTCCTGCCCTCTTGGTTCCTCACCCCTCCTTTCCCTGGCACGGCAGGAGGCCTGTGAGCGCAGCCTGGCTGCGATGGAGTCGTCCCACCAACAAGTGATGGAGGAGCTCCAGCGGCACCACCAGCGGGAGCTGGAGCGGCTGCGGCAGGAGAAGGAGCGGCTCCTGGCAGAGGAGGCAGCAGCAACAGCAGCAGGTAGGAGCAAACACCAAGCTCTGCCCCCACTCAGATGGGTCCCTCCCACTGCTCCCACATGTCTCTTGCCAGAAACCAGTCATCTCAGTCATTCAGAGCCACATAGATGACCCAGCTGGTGTGAGGTTGATGCTCCTTGGAGCATGAGCTTGGTGCTCCTCGGGCCTGTGCTGTGCATGGGGATTGTTTGGGCTGGGACAGGGACAATGGGGTGGTAAAGATCCTCTGGGAAATGGGGTCTTGCCTCTGTGGATGGGTGGGAGGAGGCCAGCATACTGCCCTGTGTTAGTCTCCTTGGTAGCATTTGGTGCATTGGGATAATTCTGTGGCATGAAGAAGGTGGGGGATGTCCTGAGGGCAGCAGGACAGGAGCGGGAATCTGCAAAGATAAGTCTGAGACCCTGCAGCAGCAAGAGGTCAACTAGTTCCCTGGTTTCACCAGATGTGCTGGAGCTGGCACAGCCTGACCCCCCATCTCCTGTTGTCCCCCTCTGCAGCCATCGAGGCACTGAAGAAAGCCCACCGGGAGGAGATGAATAAGGAGCTGTGCAGGACACGAAGCTTCCAGCAATGCAGCTCAGTCTCAGATGCCCTCCAGAAGCAGCACCAGTAAGAAACCATCTCTCCACTCCTCTTGCCTGATGCTGCCACCCTGTGCCAGCGTCACCTCACTCAATCTGCATCCATAGTGGGTGCCCAGTGGTGACTGCCAGGGCAGAGAGGTTTATCCCCTGCTTGGGTATTTTCCCTGTAGCCCCTCTGTTTTCCCTACAGCACCTCTGTTTTCCCTATAGCTTATTCCCTCTAGTTTCTTTATGGAAAGCTTCTCCATTTCTTGAAGCTTCTAGAAGCACTGCACTCGTGTGTGGGAGGGTGGGAACTGGTCCACAGGGATCCTTATTTTGTGCCAGTGACTGATGTGGGCAGAGGCTGCCCATGGCCCATGGCACCAAGGCGATGCCAGCGGCTAGAGGCCAGTGAGGGTTATTATGGGCAGTGATGAACCAGAGCCTCTTTGTCAGGTTGGACGTGGAATCCCTGAAGCGGGAGCTGCAGGTGCTCTCTGAGCAGTATTCCCAAAAGTGCCTGGAAATCGGGGAGCTCACCCAGAAGGCAGAGGAGCGGGAGCAGACGCTGCAGCACTGTCAGCAGGAGGGGAAGGAGCTCCTCCGGAAAAACCAGGCAAGAGAAAGGCTTTCCCTGCCAGCAGTGACCACGGAGCACATTCCTCCCTTGCACAGCACAGCCCCTCTTTTAAAACTCCTCAATTTGTTCATATTTCTTCCATTCTGAGATTTTATCATCAGAAAGCAAAAAGAATAGTAAGAGTTAGAGGCTGTAGATGGACTTAGCTGTGGTGTTAAATACAGTGAGTGAATTCTGCTGGTTGTAGGTGCCACCATCACCTATGGGCAGGGGGTTACAAGGATGCCTCCAAGCTTGAGTAGGGCTGGCTTGAAGGTGGAGGGGTGAGGACAGCAGAGAGGCCTGTGCCATTGATGTCTCTTGGTTCTGCCTGCAGGAGCTGCAGACCCGCCTCTCGGATGAGATCGGGAAGCTGCGAAGCTTCATTTCCTCACGGAACTCTGGGGACCGCTCTCCGAACAATAATGAGCGGAACACCTGCGAGCTGGAGGTACAGGGTCCCCCCGGGCTGCCCCGATACCTCCATCCCCACCCCGTGCTGAGGGTATCCTTTTTGCAGTGGTTTTGGCTTGGAGCAGGTGGGAGGGGGTGCCGGATGGAGCAGGGGCTGATGCAGGAAGCAGGTACACAAGCTTCCCCTCCTCTGCTCTCCGGGGCTGCTCACGCTGTTTCCTGCCCTAGCCCTCCTGGCCCTTCCTTCCTTTTGCACCGCTGCCCTTGTGCCGGGGCCTTTCCGAGGCGTTGGCTCTTGAGTCACCTCTGGTTCTTCTCTCCTCTCCTCGTCCCAGGTGCTGCTGCGGGTGAAGGAGAATGAGCTCCAGTACCTAAAGAAAGAGGTGCAGTGCCTCCGGGAGGAGCTGCAGATGATGCAAAAGGTAAGTGTTTTCTGGGAGCCGTTAGGAAAGCAGTAGGAGAGGGGGTAAAGGGGAGCACTGGGGCTGCATCTTAGCAGGACTCAGCTGGGTTTGATGGGGTGCTCAGGCCAAATCCTCTGTGCTCCTTGTCCCTGCTCACTCCTGAGCACATAGCAGCCACGTGCTCCGAACAGCACAGGCTGGTATAGACTTACCCTCTACAAGGGAAATGTCACTGTGACTCTACTGCTGGTTTCCCCAGATGTATGTCCATAAAAGCGTGGACAAGCCAGGATCCCTTCTTTCCCAGAGGAAGCCTGCCCAACACTTGGCTTCCCCAGCCCCTTCTCTTCCCCTTGCTGGGTGGATGAGTTTCCTTGGACACCATTGCTGGGTGTGCTGCTCCCTCCACTGGCAGCAGCTCCTTTAGAGGCATTTTCAAAGATCCCTGCCAAAGGAGAACCTGAAGGAAACTTTGGGATTCAGTGGTGCTCCTGGACTTGATAACTTTCTCACTTAAGCTTTTTGCCATATAAGTGGCTGGGACCAGCCCTTTCACCAGCCTGCATCTCTGTTGGGGTTTATTTTCGCCATACGGCTGGCCCAAACACACACAAGCCATACTAAAACCCACATCACCTCAATCTGATGCTGCAGGTCCCCACTGCTGTGGGATCAATGACTGTGCCTTCCTCCCCGGCCCACAGTTTGGGAAGTGCTATCTCCATGCTCTTCTTCTGAATGGTTTCTGCATGGCTCAGGTTGGGATGGGCTTCAAACCCATCACCTCACCTGCTGGCCCTTCTCATGCTGGGCTTGCCTTGCTGCCTCCCTCCCTAATATCAGCCCTAAAACCTGCTGATCCTTCTTCTGGTAGGATAAGAGATTTGCCTCAGGGAAATACCAAGACGTCTATGCAGAGCTGAATCACATCAAGGTGCGCTCAGAGCGAGAGATCGAGCAGCTGAAGGAGCACCTGCGCCTGGCCATGGCAGCTCTGCAGGAGAAGGAGTCGCTGCGCAACAGCGTTGGCGAGTAACGGTGAGCACCGGGGATGCAGTGACATCCCCTGTGGGTCGCTAAGACCTGCTGCCCCACTTTGACATGGGGGTGGAAGCTGCCAGTTCCTCCTGCTCCATGCAGTGTGGAACCTTCAGCCTTAAACTTTTCCTTCTCTGCTTCTTGTATCCTCTCGTCCCACCCCTCCTGTCCCTGGTCACCAGCCCCCTTCTCTCCACACTGTTCTTGATGCTTCTGCAGCCAGCACCAAGCACTGCTCAACCAGGCTAGAGGTGGGATCCAGCCACATGCTGGCCTTTGCCCCATAGCTTGGGTGACAGCGTGGGGAAGGTTATGTGCTGCCTACATAGGGGATGTGTCTGCTGCTTTTGTCTTTGAAGTGGTTTCCCTATCGCAGCACGGAAATTTGAGGTCTGCATCAAAGCAGCCCTGACTAGACCCAGCCCTTCTCCCACACTCACCTGCAGGCATCCCTGCTGCGGCTGGGAAGGGAAATGGTGTGAAAGGAATGAGGATATCCTGTTGTCCGGAGCTCTTCTGCTTCTCGCTCCAGTGCTGTGGCCACTGGGATTTGGGTCACCCAGCTCTGCTTGCTCGTGGTTGCCGAGATGAGTGGGTCTGTAGCAGGGCACCAGACAGAGCAGAAGGGGCAGCATTTCTGCGCTCAGTGGAGCCTTTCTAAACCATTTCTGGTTTTCTTTCTCTCCAGGTCTGCTCTTCATTTGTTTATCTGTTCTTGTTTTGTATTTGCTCCATTCCTCACTTGCGGGGAGGGGGAGGTTGAATCCCATCCGTTATTGCCTTGGTGAGGAATCCCACATGCACCCCCCCAGCCTCCTCACTCCCCTCCCAAAGCTTTTTTGATGAACCCCTTTTGCCTGCGTACCTGAGCACATTGTTTGGACTGGCTCCTTACATGCACCTTCTTCAGGATTTTATATGTGAAAATTATATTTTATAGAGGATTTTTCCCCCTGGGAAGAAGGGGAAGAGGAGGGGGAAAACTTTTACTACATCGCCAGCATTTTCTAACCTGAAAAAGAGAATCTGGTTGTCGCCCCTTCCCCAGCCCCATTGCTCCTGGCCACACAGCCACCTTTGGCACATGCTCCCTCTCTTCCGAATGTCTCCGCGGCCCCTCTGGGATGTATGGCGAGGATCACACTCCCCCCCGTGCCACCCCCAGGGACCTGTGGAGAAGACATGCAAGCCATAGGAGGGAGCCTCCGGGGCAGTCTGCCATGGATGTGCTTGCTGGGGACTTTGGAAAGAGGAGACCTTGGCAAGAGTCCGCATGATCGAGCTCTCTCCGTGACTGTCCTTTGGCTCCTTCGAGAACCTGAGCTGGCTGGAGCCTGGAGACACGGGGCTTCTCCTATTTGGGGAAGAGGAGCTGTGAGGCTGCTACTGCACCCGCCAGAGCCAACCCCCCTCAAGGTGGCAGCTGCTGCTGCTCTGCTGCGCCCTTCAACTTTTAACTTAATAAAATCTTCCCCTTTTGCTGAGAAGAATGTGTTCCTCGAGGGGAAGGCTTCCTATGTGGCCCTAACCCCCCATGATGGCGGTGGGTTGTTTCTCTAGGTTCCTGTGTGGTTTTGGGACCTCCTGACCTGTCGCTTCCCTCCCTCTGGGTTTGGGGAGGGAGAGTCCTGCAGTGCCGTTAGCCAGCTGTCTGCTCCACCTCTGGGTTTGGAGGAGAATAATCTGATTCACCACACTGCTAAGAAAATCGCATTTGGACCCTCTGCCCCATGGAGGAAGAGCTGAGGCTGGACTGCATCAGTAAATGCAGTAATGGGGAGGGCAGATGGCCCTGCAAACTACTGCAAACAGAGTAAACAGTATATATAGATCCTGGGGGAGATCAGAGGGATCTCAGACGCTTTTCTTCTCCTGTTTTTGGGTGAAGCACATTGGTTTTTTGTCAGGATGGAGGACCTGGGGGTTACTGCTGCTCATTCGGCCCCGTTCCAATGTAAACATGAGCTGTTGCTCTGCAGGGAGTCTGCTGGCAATTACAGAAGAGCCTTAATTATGGGCTCCTGCCATGGCTGGAGGTGGCATCTGAAGAAGTGAAGATGGTCAAGGAGGATCCTTGGATGGATGTGATGGATGCATCAGCTGGGAGGCTGGAATACCGCGAGACGTGGGGAGGAGAGCAGGGTGTAAGGACATGGTGGCAGCGCAATGAGAGGAGTTAGGGCAGCAGTGTGGGATAACATCACCATGTACCAGTGGCCTCTGGAGCAAGGGTTGCGGGCAAATACAGATCCACTTCTCCATGGGCATGGCTGCGGTGACTGCTCTCTCTATGTAAGGCAAGGTGCTTCATAACTCACAAATTCTGGTAAAACTGGGTTGCAGGCTTTAGTCACATGCATGAGGCTCTTGAGCAACCTGGTGGATGGTGCAAGAAGTGAGGCACCGAGCTCAGCAGGCAGCTCCCCATTGCACCCATGCAGAGCCAGGGCTTGCTCTTGCTGGTGCTTGGCCTCCTGCCTGGAAACCCTCCTGCCCCTGCACTGCACAAGGTCCAGGCTTTTCCCCCTGCCCCACAGCAGGACATGGCTGTTGCCATTGATTTTGGGATGGTTTGAGCATTCAGCACACGGAGAGCTGAGATGGGAAGGAAGACAGGAGGTGATAGAGCAGCTCAGGGCAAGTGCTTCCAGGCTGCAGGGCTTGGTCTCGCCATGGGCGATTAGTAGGGAACAAAAAGGAAATAAAGTGGGGTACAGGGCACAGCGCTGCAGGCTGGGGTGTATGTGCATTGGGTTTAGAACAAACACACACTGAGACTACAGTCTGTGTGGTCAAACCTGCTCCTGGGGGGAACCCTCAAAAATGGGGCAGGGGGTGCGTGCAGACTGCTGGTGTGTGCAGTTCTCAGCACGCTGCTCACCAGCCGCTTCCCCGAATGCTTCCCTATCTTGTGTTTGTTTGGGTTGGTTTGTTTGGGTGGTGTTTGTTGGGGTATTTTTTTACTCTTCCTGAGCAGGGGCTGCTGACCCTGATAAATGTGTCGTGTAAGCACAGGCGAAATGTGCAGGCACCCGACATGCAGTCAAGATGAGCAGATCAGTGCCGCCGGGTAGGAGCATCCCGTCATCCCGGGGTGATGGTGGACTGATACCTCCCAAACCGGCGCGGTGTTAATTGGGCAGCCCCAGCCTCGTCTGTGTCGGGGCGATACGGTCACCCCATCGTCTCTGCATCATTATCTCCTGGGTGCAGGGGAGCTGGGTGTGAGGAGCGTGCAATGGAGATGACTGCAATGCCCTCGCAATGGACAGCAGAGCCCAAAAAAGCATCCCAAAGTGGTGCCTCTACCCCATCAACCTGCTCACAGCCATGTTGTGGCTGTGAGAAATGTGCCAGCCTTTGTGCCAGCAAAGGGAAAACTCACAGCTCTACAGCGCCCTGGTTTGCATAAGAGCCAGCATCCCAGCATCCCAGCTTGCATAAGGAGCTGGCCGTTAAGAAACAGCTTGTAAATCCTTCAAAACAGAGGTGATCAGTCCAGCAGCCACGGGCAATACCCCTTCACCATTCATTGGCATAGAATCATAGAATGGTTTGGGTTAGAAAGGACCTTAAGATCATCCAGTTCCCTTAAGGAACCTTAAGATCATCCAACCCCCTGCCATGGGCAGGGACATCTCACACTAGATCATGTCGCCCAAGGCTCTGTCTGACCTAGCCATTGTTAAAGCCAGTTCTGCTGTTCATGGTGGCTGGGCTGAGTGGTTTCATGCTGGGCTGACCACACTGCATTGCACAATGGGGGCTCGGAACTGAAGCTCTGGGTGAGCACACTGGAAAATCAGCAAATTCACGTGTTTTGCCACTCAAAAAAGCACTGAAGCATGTGAACCTGAGTGCCAGCCAGGCCAAGTCCCACTGCTGGAGATTTTGAGCCTCTTTGAAAATGGAAACCAGGTAAAATAAAATGTCACTGGCATTAGTTGCCAGAAGTGCACTCAAATGCCAGTGAACAGCCATTCTGCCCCTACAAGGGGATCCACAGCACATCCACAGTGGACATGGTGTGACCGTTTAAGATGAAATCCACAGCTGGAAGTGCATAAATCCCCATGGGGTCTGGCTGAACACACTGTGGGGAGGGAGAAGGTGGATGGGATGATGGAGAGGATTCTTCTGCTGGGCTCTGTGCTCTGGAGTTTGTCAGAGAAGTGGGATTTCCCAACCCCTGCTATCTAATGCCAGAAACAAGAGGTACAAGAGGCTTGGAGTTGTTAGGTAATGCTCCTCAAGGAGAAAAGGGGGTGCAGGGGGTAATCCACCCCACCCTGTGCATGGTGGCTGGTTCCTGTGACCAAAAATGAAGGCACGAGCCCAAGCCAGGCACAGCAGCATAGGTGGCCTGTGGGAATAATTTTCCCTTCCAGATGAGCCCCCCCTGCTGCCTTGGCCCCACTTCCCAGGGTCAGCAGGGCTTGCATTGCCCTGCTGCATCTGCATCCCATCTCCAGCCCCAGCATCCCACGAGGAGCCAGAAAACCTCTCTCGATCCTGCCCAGCTCATGTTGAGGATGCATCAGTACAACAGTGCAGGGTTCCAGGGATGTTTTCCAATATCAAATGCGCTCCCCTCCGTGCACAAAGCCAGCAGCAGCCTGATGAGCTGTGACCACTGTACACCTTCCCTCCAAGTTGCTTGGTGGCATGGGATCTTCCCCCTGTTTTGGCTGGGCAAAAATTAGGGGTGAAAGTGTTAGAAAGGGTCTGGATGAAAGGGATAAAAGGGATCTTCCCCCTATTTTCACTGGGCAAATATTAGGGATGAAAGTGTTGGAAAGGGTTTGGATGAATGGAGTGAAAGGGATCTTCTCCCTATTTTGACTGGGCCAATATTAGGGATGAAAGCGTTGGAAAGCGTCTGGATGGAAGGAATGAAAGGGATCTTCCCCCTATTTTGACTGGGAAAAATTTAGGGATGAAAGTGTTGTATCTCCCCCACGTACAGGGGAGATGGTGTTTGCCCGCCAGCAGCGGCACCCGCTGGAGAAGGCTGAGCAGCCCTGTTGGGCTGCAGGAGGTGCCCAGGTGATGGGCTGAGATTAGACCCCTAATTTTCAGCCGGCTGAAGTTAGGTAAAGCGTATGTCCTCCTCCCTCCCTGCCTCCCCGCCTCCTTTTGCCTCCCCCCCTCCTTTTGCCTCTGCATCACTGCACTGCCCTGATAATGGTTTTGAAGGCTGGAGGCTCTGCGGTCAGCCCGTGGCACTGTGCCAACCCCGGGGGCACTGGGACGATGTCACCCCCCTTCTTCTCTGCCCTCAGAGCCTGTCTGGTGACGGTTGAAAACTTGGATGCAAATAAAGGCAGATGGTGCCTTATCTGCATGCTCCTGGTTTGCCTATGTGCAGGCAGCCAGCGATGGCCGTTTATTCCCGGCTAGGAAAAATGAGAGGTCCTTCAGCTGGTCATAGCGTTATGCAGAGGCCAACAGAGCTTGTGTCTATATGGGATGGAAAGTGATGTATTTGTTATGTTTTAAGCAACCCAGGGGATGGGGGAGGGTGGTTATTCCTCCCTGCAATTAGAAGCAATTTGCTCTTAATAAAATGAAGCAGTTTGCAGGTGCTGCAAGCCTTTCCTACTCTCCAAATGAAGAGGGGCACATGAAAGAGCAGCGCCAGGGAGGGAGGCGCAAGAGGATGCCCTGACAGCCCTTCCACCAGTGGGACAGCATCAGGGAGCCTAGTGCCTCCTTCTGGGACAGGGGCATGCTGCACCCTACTGTAGCACTTCTGTATGTTAGGGAGGGCAGATTATTTCTATTTATTTCTATTTCTATTTCATTTCCATTTCCCAGTATTTCTACTTCCACTATTTCTATTATTTCTATTTAGTATCACAGAACGGTTTGGGTTGGAAAGGACCTTAAAGCTCATCCAGTTCCAACCCCCTGCCACAGGCAGGGACATCTTCCACTAGAACAGGTTGCTCCAAGCCCCGCCCAACCTGGCCTTGCACACTGCCAGGGATGGGGCAGCCACAGCTTCTCTGGGCAACCTGTGCCAGCGCCTCAGCACCCTCATAGTTAAGAACTTCTTCCTAATGTCTAATCTCAATCTCCCCTCTGCCAGGTTAAAGCCATTCCCCCTTGTCCTGTCACTACATGCCCCTTGTAAAAAGTCCCTCTCCACATTTCTTGTAGGCCCCTTCTAGGCACTGGAAGCTGCACTAAGGTCTCCTGGGAGCCTTCTCTTCTCCAGGCTGAACAAGCTCAGCTCTCTCAGCCTGTTATTAGGGGTGCTCCAGCCCTCTGATTTTTTTTGTGGCACTCCTCTGGACTCGCTCAAGCAGGTCCCTTTCTTTTATTTCTCTTATTTGTGTTTCTATATTTACATTTGTTTGTATTTATATATCTACATCTATTTCTATGTATACTTCTGCGTGTCCCTGGCTGTTGGTCATCATGCCCCTGAGCATACAGGACACATCGAAGCTAGAGACGGGTGCTTTCTGTGTATTTTACCATGCTGCTGAAGCAGCGGGAGGTTTGGAGGTGCTGCGGCTCACCCCCAAGCACCTCACAGTGTGTTGGTGGGCACAAGGTGGCTGCACCCGCATGTTTTTAAGAAATAAGGGGGAAATATCATCCAGATCTTACAGGCAAGATGATGATAGCAGCTACATTTAATCTCTCAGGAGCAGCCGACCACTCAGCCAGCTGGGAAAGGATGGCTGCTTGTCACTGGCATCTGTCTCCTCATGAAGGGTTGATCTTGTCCCCCCAAAAAGGGGACAGCCTGTTATTTGGGACCCCTGACACACACATGTGAGGGCTGAGCTGGTGTCCCCAAAGCACCTGGTGGGGAACAAATAGGGCAGAGACACTGGGTGGTGGGTTACTGCTGCTGAGCCTATTTTGAGCCCAGTGCTCCCACTTTTCTCCTTGGTGTCTCCTCTAGAGTCCTTCCTTGTCCCCGTAATGTCCTCCCCAAAATCCGTCCTTGTCCCCTGGTGCCCTCCCCAACATCTCTCCTTGTCCCCTGATGTTTCTTCTCATGTTGCTCCTTCTGTCCTCCCCAAATGTGCCACCCTGACCCCCAGCATCCCCTCCACATTTCTTGATGTTGCCCCAAGTGCCCCTGCTATGTCCCTCCCTGTCTTCCCAGTGTCCCCGAGTGCTCCCCATTGTCCCTCCTTGTCCCCACCCAGTGTCCCCCTTCTCATCTCCTCCATGCCACCTCAGTGTCCTTCTTTGTCCCTACTCAGTGTTTCCCCCCAAATGCTCTTCCTTGTCCCCCAGTGTCCCTCCTTGTCGCCACTGGGTGTCCCCCCAAATGCTCTTCCTTGTTCCCCAGTGTCCCTTCTTGTCCTCACTGGGTGTCCCCCGAATGCTCTTTCTTGTTCCCCAGTGTCCTTGTCCACATCCAGTGTCCCCCCAAATACTCCTCCTTGTCCCCCAGTGTCTCTCTCTGTCCCCACCCAGTGTCTCCCCAAATGCTCTTCCTTGTTCCCCAGTGTCCTTGTCCCCACCCAGTGTCCCCTCAGATGCTCTTCATTGTCCCTACCCAGTGTTCCCCCAAATACTCTTCCTTGTCGCTACGCAGTGTCCCCCCAAATACTGCTCTTTGACCCCCAGTGTCCCTCGTCCCCACCCAGTGTCCCCCCACATGCTCTTCCTTGTCCCCAGCATCCCCTCCCCGTGTACCTCCCCATCCCCGGTGTCCATCCCCGTCCCATCGCGCCGGGTCGGGTCGGGGACACGCGAGGACACGCGGGGACACGGGCGGCAGGGCGGGGTGGGGCGGGCGGGCAGGTCGCGCGTGGCGCGCGCGATGGGGACAGTCCTCCCCGCGGTCCGCACCGCGCCCTTAAAAGGGTGACAGGGTCGTGCGCGGCCGCAGAGGCGGCGGCGGCAGCACCGGGGAGCGGCACCGGGTCTGCTGCGGCTATCGCCCACCGCTCCTCTGCCAGCCAATCCCCGCGCAGGGGCGGGGGTGCCGGGCGGGGCGGGACAGCCTTCCCGCCGCGGACAGCATCGCCGGGCGTCGCGAAGCGCTGACCATGTCGGACAGCCCGATCCCGCTCCCGGCTCCGGCCGCCAAGCCCAAGCGGGCCAGGGCGGCGCGGCGGCCGGCGGCTCATCCGACCTACTCGGACATGATCGCGGCGGCCATCTGCGCCGAGAAGAGCCGCGGCGGCTCGTCCCGGCAGTCCATCCAGAAGTACGTGAAGAGCCACTACAAGGTGGGCCAGAATGCCGATGCCCAGATCAGGCTCGCCATCCGGCGCCTCCTCGCCACCGGCGTCCTCAAGCAGACCAAAGGTGTCGGCGCCTCTGGCTCTTTCCGCCTGGCCAAGGGCAACAAGGCGAAGAGGTCCCCGTCTAGGAAGAGGAAGAAGGCATCCAGGAAATCCACGTCGCCCCGGAAAGCGGCTCGGCGCAGGAGAAGCAAGTCTCCAGCAAAGAAGCCCAAATCCGCCACCAGAAGAGCCAGGAAGAAGTCGAGGGCCAGCCCGAAGAAAGCCAAGAGGCCAAAGACTGTTAGAGCCAAGTCACTGAAGGCGTCCAGGCCCAAGAAGGCAAAGCGGTCGAAACCCAAGGCCAAGTCCAGCGCCCGGAAATCACCCAAGAAGAAATAAGAAGTCAAGAGGCGTTTCGGTACTCTCCCTGTTGGTTTCTGTAAATAGCATTTGCCTTTATTTTTACCCATTTCTATCGCATTTTATAAAGAATTGATCGATTCCTGTGTGGAAATAGCTAAAACAAGGCAGTTAATGAAAGAAAAAAGGAACACCTTTGGTACGGAGAGTTCCCGTTTTTAAGAGTTACTGGTCTGGGTTTTTATTTCGAATTCTCAGAAATTTCTTGTGTGTGTCTTGTTTTTCGCTAATGCTGGGCTGTTTGTTGCATGTTTGAGTGATGGTGACTCAGTGTGTCTGTCGAGGCTGTACAAGATTTCAGCTACTGATCCTGCCCCGGCTCCTTGGGGATTGTGTGTTTCCTGGGGCCAGGCAAAGACTCTGCCTTTGTTGGAGGGGAAGCGGGAACATGCAGTGGGAACATCGCCACGGCCTTCCCCAGAGGGCGAAAAGGGGTTTGTTCCAGCACCCTGGGTCCCCACCATGGGTCTGAGGTGAGGGTGCTGGGTGTGAGGTCTGGAGATGGTGCTGGGTGCTGGTGCTGGAGATAACCACCCGGACAATGGGGCTGCCTGCCAGCAGCTGGGTGGTCGTGGCAGGGATGGGACAGAGGAGGTGGAGCGGGGCCAGGGTCTCTCCACGTTTGCTCTCAAGGAGTTGGAGGTGTCCAGCAAGAGGGAAGGGGTTGATCCATGGGGAGGAATGGGCCCGAGCATGGCAGTGGGCAGCCTTGCAGGCAGGCTGGGGTGGGCAGGGTGAGGCAGGACTGCTGGACACAGCCCCGCTATCACCCTGGGGGTCTGGATTTCTGCCCAGTGGGGGCTGGCGCGACTCCAGGGCCTGGGTGGCCCCTGCCAGAGCCGTTCCCCAGGCAGGGCTGGGCTGTCCTGATAGCAGGGTCTGAGCCTCAGGCAGGAGGTGCCTAATCCCCCTTGGATCCTGACATCTAAGCTCCTTGCGTGTCAGGATCCCCAACCGCCTGGGCCAGGAGCTCCAAAATCCTAGGGGCTGGGGGTGCCCAGTCCCCTTGCACTTGCTGTGCCTAAGTCTCATCAGCCCAGGGTCTTCACACTCCCAGATCCATTGGCCTGATGATCCAAAATTACTTGGGCAGATGATGACCGAGCCTTTTAGCCATCGAAGATCCCAAATTGTGTAGCTCAGGGTATTGAAATCCTTGGCCAGGAGGCACCTAATCCCTTTCGGATCTGTACCTGAGATCCTTGGACCAAACCAGGCCACCTAGGCTGAAGACCCTAAACCCCTTTCAAGAGCCTTCTGCCTAATCCACTTGGACATGACAGGCCTAAACCACTCTGGACTCAGGATTCCCCAGTCAGCTACAGTGGAGGATGGAGATGCCTGATCTAGCTGGACTCTGTGTGTCTAAACCCAGTGGGCTTGTGGGTCACCCTTTGGCTCGGGTACCTAATCTCCTTCAGCTGGTAAGATCCTTGGTCACCTCAGCTGGGTGCATGCACATCCTATAGACCCTTTGGTTCATTATCCTCTGTGGTGGACACCCATAAACCACCTAGACATGAGGATCCAAATCCCTCAGGTAGGAACACGTAATGCTCCTGCGCTTGTTGACCCTCAAGGTCCAGCATGGCCTGTTGCTCCAAAATCTTCTGGGTTGCAATACATAGAATCATAGAATCACAGAATAGTTTAAGTCGTAAGGGACCTTCAAAGGTCATCTAGTCCAACCCCCCTGCAACGAGCAGAGACATCTTCAACTACATCAGGTTGCCCAGAACTACATCCAGCCTGGCCTTGAATATCTCCAGGGATGGTGCATCCATCACTTCTCTGGGAAACCTGTTCCAATGTTTCACCATCCTTATAGTAAAGAATTTTTTCCTCACATTCAGCCTGAATCTCCCCTCTTCTAGTTTAAAACCATCACCCCTCGTCCTATCACTACAGGCCCTGCTAAAAAGTCTTTCCTCATCTTTCTTATAGACCCCTTTTAAGAACTGAAAGACCACAACAAGCTCTCCCCAGAGTCTTCTCCAAGCTGAACAAACCCAACACAGAATCATAAAATCAATCAGGTTGAAAAAGACCTTTAAGATCATCAAGTCCAACCTCTACCCCAGCACTGCCAAATCCACCACTAACCCATGTCACTGAGGGCCTCTTCTACACTGTTTGTGAACACTTCCAGGGAGGGTGATTCCACCACTGCCCTGGGCAGCCTGTTCCAATGTCTGATCACCTTTTTGTTGAAGAAATTGTTCCTAATATCCAGTCTAAACCTCCCCTGGCACAGCTTGAGGCCGTTTCCTCTTGTCCTATCACTTGTTACTTGGGAGCAGAGACTGACCCCACCTAACTCCATCCTTCTTTCAGGTACTTGTAGAGACCAATAAGGTCTCCCCTGAGCCTTCTCTTCTCCAGACTAAACCCTCCCAGTTCCCTCAGCCGTTCCTCATCACACTTGTGCTCCAGACCCTTCACCAACTTTATTACCCTTCTCTGGACCCGCTCCAGCACCATGATGTGTTTCTGGTAGTGAGGGGCCCAGAACTGAACACAGGATTCAAGGTGCAGCCTCCCCAGTGCCCAGTACAGGGAGACGATCACTGCCCTGGCCCTGCTGCCGCACTGGTGCTGATACAGGCCAGGATGCTGTTGTCCTTCTTGGCTTCCTGGGCACAAGCTGCTCATATTCAACTCCATTCATCAGCACCCCAGGTCCTCTTCCACGTGCAGTTTCCAGCCCCTTTTCCCCAGTCCTGCAGCATTGCATGGGGTTGTTGTGGGCCAAGAGCAGGACCTGTCCCTGAGCCTTGTTGAACCTCATCCCATTGAGCACAGCCCATGGATCCAGCCTGTCCGGACCCCTCCGCACGAACACCTCCGAGCGACGGTGCCTCCATGCGGCATGACGGCGGCGGGGGGCGGAGCCTGGCGGGGGGGCGGAGCTAAGCTCCTCCCTAGCCCCGCCCCTCCTCGCCGGCCGGGGGAGGCGTGGCCCCGGGGGAGCCATTGGCCGCCGGGGCCACGCCTCCCCCGGCCGGCGAGGAGGGGCGGTACAGCGGAATGTGGCGCGGCGGGGCGGTGCGGGTGCTGCGGGGCGGCGGGGCCGGAACCCCTCGGTCCGCATCGGGAGCGGCTTCGGCTCAGCTCCGCCGGCGGCTGGAGAACGAGCTGGAGGATATCCGAGGCGCCGGCACTTGGAAGAGCGAGCGGATCATCGCCTCCCGGCAAGGCCCCCACCTCCGCTTGGCGGGCGGAGGAGCCGGTGCGTATGGAGCAGGCGCTCGGTGTATTCGGCTTCCGTCCTCGTTCAGCCACAAACAGTGCTTCTCTCTTTTTCTTCCCCGCAGGGATCCTCAACTTCTGTGCCAATAACTACCTGGGGCTCTCCAGCCACGCCGAGGTGATCCGCGCTGCAGTGGAGGCCCTGGAGAAGTTTGGTGCTGGGCTCAGCTCTGTCCGCTTCATCTGTGGTACCCAGGTACTGGGCAGCATCCCCTGCTTTAGGGTGGCCATTCGCAGACTCCCCTCTCAGTATTTGCATGCATGTGCAGCGCTAAGATACACGTGGCCAGGTAGAAAAAAAGCCTGCTGTGTCCCTACCACCCAAACATCTGGAAATATGCCAATTTAAACCATTACAACCCCTCAGAGAGCAAAGGAACCAAGCACTCCTCTGAATTCATAGAACCATAGAATCCCAGACTGGTTTGGGTTGGAAGGGACCTTAAAGCTCATCTAGTTCCAACCCCCCTGCCACAGGCAGGGACACCTTCCACTAGAACAGGTTGCTCCAAGCCCCGTCCAACCTGGCCTTGAACGCTGCCAGGAATGGGGCAGCCACAGCTTCTCTGGGCAAACTGTGCCAGGGCCTCACCACCCTCATAGGGAAGAACTTCTTCCTTTTATCTAATCTAAATCTTCCCTCTCTAGGTTTGAAAGTCATTCAGAAAATGAATGTCTTGTCCCCTCCCTTAAGGGTCAAAATCACAGCCAGCCCGACTTGAATTACCTCTCTCAAACCCAGCCTGGTTTATCCCCTCCAGCTGGTTAAGTGCAAAGAAAGTTCCCCCCATGTGTGGGGAGTTTGGAGTCTCCTGCTGTGCTTGTGGTGTCCAAACCCATAACCGCATTTTAGGGCCGTGTTTGCAAACACTTGCTGAACACAACTAACTTCTGCCACGCACGCACACCTTTTCTGGATAAAACCTGCCTGTTTTCTACCCTTGCAGTCAGCATCTAACAGCAGTGGGCAAGTGAGGACTTGTGCTGCCCCATCAGTGACGCTCGCTCCTCTTGTCTCTTTAGAGCATACACAAGGACCTGGAGGAGAAGATTGCACGTTTTCACCAGCGGGAAGATGCCATTCTCTATGCCAGCTGCTTTGATGCCAATGCTGGTATCTTTGAGGTTTGTAAGGCTCTCCTTGTGTTGTGCATGGAGGAGGGAGGTGATGGTGACGTGCCTGCCATGCCTTCCAGAGGCTCTGATGTGAGCTCTGTGCTGCAGAAAAGATGGCAGTGACTGGTGATGGAGAATCCTGACTTGGTGCCCTTGGACTAGGGAAGCGACATGGAGGTGATTAATCTGCCCTCACCTCCGCCTTCTCCAGCCAGCTCCAGCTTTTGGGGAGGGCTCCCATTTTCCCCCTTGAAGCGTAGGCAGGGGAAAGGAGTGATCCCCCAGGCTTCCTAGGGAAGGGGAGGGAGGTTTTGAGCTCAGAAGCCACAGGCAAGAGCCTAAGGAAATCAGGGGCTTTCTTAGGAAATACCCTGATTTCCACTTAGGAAAGTGGAAAGTTTAGCGGTGCCAGGAGAGACGTGGCAGCTGTAGTCAAACACAGCCTTGTCCTCTGCCCTGAGAGAGGCTGCAAGGTCTCAGTGAGGTGGTGCCCTAGAGCAAAGGATGATCCTTTCTATTTGGCGTGGCCAGGCCCTGCTGACCCCAGAGGACGCAGTACTCTCAGATGAGCTGAACCATGCCTCCATCATTGATGGGATCCGCCTGTGCAAGGCTAACAAGTACCGCTACAAGCACATGGACATGCAGGACCTGGAGGCCAAACTGCAGGACGCGCAGGTATGGAGGTCTGCTCCCACACCAATGTGAGTTTAGCTGTGCTACCTGCACAGTAACCAGCCTCAAAGGGTGAGCTCTACCTTTTGCCATGCAACAGGCATTGGTTTTGCCAAAAGGCACAGTTAGGCATGGACGGGCAAGGTGGGAAGCAGCTGTTTGCAATGCAGACCCCCCTGCCTCAGATACATCCATGCCTTACAGGAATTTGAGTATGTCCTGGTCTTTCTCGCCAGCCCCTCTCCTCAGGGTGACATCTTCACCCCTGGGGACACTACTCTCCCTCCTATAGAAACATTGTCTGCGGCTGGTGGCCACTGATGGTGCCTTCTCCATGGATGGTGACATCGCACCCCTGAGGGAGATCTGCCAGCTGGCCCAGAAGTATGATGCCCTGGTCTTCATTGACGAATGCCATGCAACAGGCTTCCTGGGACCCAATGGTCGGTAAGTGACCATTTCAACCCTGTTTCTTCCCCCTGGCCTCAACTACCTCTGAAGCAAGGCCAAAGGTATTGATGACCAACATATTTTTGTGTTGGAGTCACCATTTCTTGAAGGTTTTGCACCCCACCTTTGGGGCACCTGAGGGGATTGAAGGGAGATGCTTTAGCAGTGACCCATCCCTACATGACAGCTGCTTCTCAGTGTTTAAGGGGTGGTGCGACCATCTCGTCTGTCTCCAACTGGGAAACAGTTGGACTTCCTGATTTCTGAATCCTCCTCTCAGATCTCACTTTCAAATGCTTGGGTCTTGGGGGTTTTGTGGAGTTAGCTTGCACAGATTGATTAATTCCCTCAGGGCAGCTTTTCCCTCCATCCCCTGGAGATCCTCCAAGTGCCAAGCGGTGCACTGGCTGCAGGTGTTTGCCAAGAGGAGATGCTTCATGTGCTTGTTTTGGTAGTGCTCTGTTTGGACTATTAAACATCTGTGTGGAAAGTTTGAGCACTCTCCCATCTGTAAGGGATGAAAACCCCATGTTCTTATCTCGAGAGATCCCAGCTTAGCCTTTCTTCAAGAGAAGGGAAGGTCAACACTTGGGTTGAACTACCACAGGGGGGTGTTATTCCTTTAGTAGAGATCTGGCTGGTGGCACTTTGTTTCCCTTGAGGCATCAGGTGTAGAGCAGCATCTCTGGTGCACGCTGGCACAGCAGATAATGTGACATTCCTCTTTCTGCAGGGGTACCGATGAGCTCCTGGGAGTGATGGACAAAGTCACCATCATCAATTCCACCCTGGGAAAAGCTCTTGGAGGAGCTGCAGGTGAAAGCATTTCCTGTCCAAGGCTCTCCATGCCCTAAAGAGCTCCGCAGCATCACTTTGATGTTTCCTTCCTCGGCCTAATGATAGAGCCACAATTGCATGTTGTCCTTTTCTACTGGTGGCATGAGGCTCAGTTTGGGGCCCTGCTGCAGGGCCAAGGGAGGTCCTGCCATGTGCTCCTTCTGCTTTCGCCTTCCTCATGCATTTGCCTTTGGGGTCAAGGTGGAAACTCTTGATAAGAGGCATCAGCTGTGATGCCTTTCTTTAGGCCTGGTTTGTACTGAAAGTCCTGCTATAGGTGACAGGTTGGCTTTATTGATGGGCCCCCCTCCAAACAGGTTACTCTGGGGTGCCTTGTCCATTTCTCTTTCATCCATCTGCAGGTGGGTACACAACTGGCCCCAAACCCCTCATCGATTTGCTCCGACAGCGTTCTCGCCCATACCTCTTCTCCAACAGCCTGCCCCCCGCCGTGGTGGGCTGTGCATCCAAGGCACTGGACCTGCTCATGGAGAGCAATGCCATTGCACAGTCCATGGCTGCCAAGACCCAACGGTAAGTGAGCTACATTGGGGTGGGAGCAGGGGGAGAGGTTTGTTAGGAATGTGTTGTCCATGTGTGTTTATTCACACCGCAATGACAGCTATAGGTAGTTTGCAAGTCATGGCCACGGGGTGCTCAGGGGAAACCACAGGATGTGCCTGTGTGTCAGACAGATGTGTGGGCAGATGTTTCACATCTGGATGCTCTGCGTGCTGGGACACTTCTGCCCCTCAAGCAGCTGCAGCCCCATGGAGCTGAGCAGGAAATGGCAGGAGGTCACTCCAAAGAGAGGGATCCCTTCTCTGCACAGGAGATGCACGTTGGAGCAGCACCACATCCAGCCCTTGGTGGCCAGGGCTCCCAGGGGAAAGCAAGGCAGGGGTCCCCCAAGGACAGGGGTGATGAGGCTTGACTCATCCTCTTGTTCTCTTCACCAGGTTCAGAAGTAAGATGACGGCCGCCGGCTTCACCATCGCAGGGAAAGACCACCCCATCTGTCCTGTCATGCTTGGGGATGCTCGGCTGGCTGCAGTGATGGCTGAGGACATGCTGAACAGAGGTGAGCCAGGGAGGGAGGTCTAGATGCAGACACACGCCCTGAGGGAAGGGACAGCCTGTGGAGGTGCTACCACCATCCGTCCTCCAGAGGATGTTCCTGCCTGAAACCTGTTATTTCTTTACCCTCCAGCTGCAAATGTCCTTTTGGTCTCCCCCCGGACATTGCTGGCTTCACCTCCTCTCTCTGTTGGAGGTGGGGGGTTTACATTAGCCCTCTTTGTTCTGCTGTGCTGGACTCCGTCCCCACCAGTGGCCCTAACCCTCATTTCCATGCCTGGGAGGAGATGCCACTTGAAAACCCCGAAGCCTGGAAATGGTTATTGAAAGCGGAGGGAGGATCCAAAAGCCCTTCTATCACCCAGTACCAGCTCAGCCTCCCTCTCTGCAAGCCAGCTCTAATTTTCCCTGCATTTCCTCCTCAGGCATTTATGTCATTGGCTTCAGCTACCCCGTGGTCCCCAAGGGAAAGGCCCGCATCCGGGTCCAGATCTCGGCTGTGCACAGTGATGAGGACATTGACCACTGCGTGGAAGCCTTCACCGAGGTGGGACGGAAACATGGAGCGATACCTTGAGGGGCCAGCAAACACCTCCTGCAACGCTGTCCTTGCCCATGACCAAGTGCCTATGCCAGGGGAAAAGGCTTGAGGAGCACACTGCCAAAAGCAGGACCAATCTTCAAGGCATCACAACCTGCAGGAAACTGGCTGTTGCAGCATGCTGGCAGCAGCACTGGCAGCCAGCTCTTGCATCATTAAAAGTGTCCTGCAGTGCAGCGGATATTTGGCTCTTATTTTCTCATCCAGGAGCTGCAGCCCATCCCCATCTTCTGTTTGCTGTGGCTGGGCACTCTGCTGTGTCTTCCCAGAAGCCTTAGTCTTGGTGCTGAAGCGCTGCATCTCCTGCTCTCTTCTGCTGATGAAAATGTAGCGTTGCTGCTATGCCTGATGTCACCTGCTTCCTCCGTGCTCTCCTGTATGTCCAGTAGCATCACCCTGGTAGATCTGCCAGCTGTAATTCCCCACTGAGGCAGGCGGTTTCCTAAGCCTTTGGCAAGCTGTGCCACCAGCAACTGGTTTGAGATTGGACATGGGCCAGATGAAACGCTGGCGCTCCTTTCCCCCTTCTCACTTTTAGGTGTTAGGCTTGCTTAGTCCCTGGGGCTGGCTCTAAGGTTTTACCCATCACTGTGGTGCCTCCAAGCCTGCTCCGGGAGCTGCATCTTGCCCCAGAGAGGCTGTTGGGCAGCAGGCAAGCTGAGGTGGCAGAGGCCAGCAGCATGGCGAGAGGGCCTGTGTCTGCCTGTGTCTGAAGCTGAGGGAAGAGCAGGTGCCAGAAACCTGTAATTTTCCTCCATCAGCTGCAGGCTGGGATCTCTGGATTTGTTCCATCAAGTCGTGCTGGGGTAGCAATTTAGCACTCAAGCTAAGTGGGACTTGGGCATCTCTCAGGATTGCTTTGTTTGCATCAGTTTTGCTGCAGATGAGAAATCATGTGTGACCTGCTGTCTGCCCACGTGCTCAGCTGAGGACCAGCTGCCTCCCCGCAGCCAGGGACAGCTTCCAGCCACAATGAGGTTGTGCTGTGCTTGGGTGCCCAAGCACCGGGTCATGTTAACAAAGCCCTGCTCTGAAAATACTACCTGCCATTAGGCACTCAGGGAGTGAGCTACAGGGCAGTAATGTGTCTGACCTGAACCAAAGCAGCTGCAGGAGAATACAGAAGTTAATCCAGGGTTGCAGAGGACGGGGGAAAAACTGCGTTTTCCATAGGGCTGCCACCAGACTCTGTTAGAGCAGCTGGTAGCATACCTGTCTGCTGGCTTTATTTAATTTTCCATCTCCACAGGAACCTGAGCTCAGCCTGCTGATAAAGTGTATTATGGAGCTCCTTCTGCATAGCACCAGTGCTGCAAACCCTTCTCCCTTATCAACAGGCAGTATTTTGGGAATGGGGAATGTAAAGGGGAAGCGTCAGGGGGATGCGCTCAAGCCCCTCTTGTTTCAGCCAGATGGGCTCTGGTACAGGGCCCAAACTGAACCACCAGTGTTTTAAGCCTGATGCATGTGCACTCTATTGCTCCCCCCTACTTGCACATCTCCTTTACAATCCTGTACCACGGTCCCACCTCTGTCCCTCCTGCTGTTCGCCCTGCCGATGTCTTTGCTCCACTCAGGGCAGCCAACCCAAGCAGTTTAACCCTGCTCCAGCATTCAAGTCCCCCTCAACGGAGAACAGCCATACAGATGTCTCTCTCACCGCTCAGCTCTGCAGCCTCCCTCGCTGCAATGCACACGCTTGTTCCTGTGTGCACACAAGGGCTCTGCTCCTCTCCTCGCCAGGCACCTTCCTCTCCCCTCTGTCTCTCCCCGGTCCCCCTCATTCTCCATCTGCCTCTCCACCTGCTTCAAGGTCAAGCTCTGCAGCAGACTGCGGTTTGCATGGCACAGAGAGTGCCAGAGCCCAGGGAAGGCAGGAGGGTCAGATGATGACACATGGGAAATGAACAATGCAGCACCCATCTCCTGCAGGCACCATGTTAATACCACATTCCCAGGCAAAGCCTCCAGCTCTTTATTACTTCAAGGCCTCCCAGCCTAGGTGTGATATACAGCTCTGTGTAGCTTTTAGCCCAGAAAGCAGAGGACTTTTTGCTGGGTGGAATGTAGAAGCAGATGCCACTTTTCAAGGATGCAGTTCCCACACCAGGCTAGCCGACCCACTCTAGACCCTGTACGCTCCTCTGCCAGGCTTCCCCTAGGTCTTGAGCCATCACCCTCTACGCCATGTATAGGGATAGGTGTGGGATCCCCCTATGTCACCCATTGTAGCTTGAAGCAGGGCACTGTCTATCCCATCCTGTTTCCATACACACCCCCAAACACTTACAGCTGTGGGTCCCTGTCCACCTCCCACTTCTTCCACCCTTACCAGGCTGCCTCATTGCAGCCCCAAACCTGCTCCCCTTCCCAGTGATGCCCTCCAGCCCCTATCCACACCGTTTCCACCCTGATCTGTGACCCACCTCCCTCTACTCCTTCCCTGCTGGCATCCCACTGCCCTTGCTCCCTGCCCATGCAGGCGGGGATGCCCCAGCTTTGACCGAGTCCACAGGGGCTGATGGAAATAGGGTCTGAACTTGCCGGCGGGTGCCGTGCTAATACTTCCCTGTGCTGGCGGGCGAGATGCAAAGCAGCTGTGTCCCTTACCCAGGGGCTTCAGAGAGAAACAGCAATGACCACAGCTGATCCCACGTCCTTTCTGGAGGTTTATTTCTCCATTTCAGGGATTATTCCCCAGCTCCCTGGCCCTGAGGCTGAGTCCAGGCAGCCACTTGCCTCTTCAGGCCGTTTGGCTGCAAGAACAGGCACCGGCGGTGGAGGTGTCCTTCTGCATCCCCTCAGCGGCAGGAGCACTTGCAGGCGGCCACGACCGGGTACGGGATCTGCCGCCACGCACAGTGCGGGGGCCCGGGTTGCCGCATGGCCCAGCAGTGCCAGGCCAGCAGCTTGATGTGCGTGAGCTGCGCGGGGCGGCAGGCCATGCCGGGGGGCCAGGAGCAGCTGCGGGGCCCGGTCTCGCAGGCAGTGTGGCGCACCCAGCGCGGCCAGAAGACGGCTCCCAGGTCAACCCATGCGGAGGTGAGGCGGCAGGCAGCCCGCTCCACCAGCCACTGCCGCAGGCTGCGGGACACGGTCCCCCGCAGCTCGGAGGACAGCGCCGGGCCGGGGGGCAGCAGCGCGGGCAGCTCCAGCCCCTCAGCCTCTCGCCACAGCTTGCGGCGGTAGCGCCTGGCGCCCTCCGCCAGGTCCCGGCTCTGGGTCTCCAGGTTGTCCTGGAGGACGCTGCCGTTGCGGCGGTGCGGCTCCACGGTGGCCATCCAGAAAGGGTCGAAGGCTGAGCCCAGCAGCCGGCGTAGCCGCCCGGGTTTCAGGTGCCGGGGCTTGGGGTAGTAGTGGTAGTCCTCAGGTGAGAGCGAGAGGCTGTATGGCCGCACCGGGGCTGAGGGGCGGCCGCGCAGGACATGGGCAGCGGGGTCAGTGGTACCCGACGGCGGCGGCGGCTCACGGA